>NW_024426119.1:13294424-13308907 GCF_017311325.1 Ursus maritimus | reverse complement strand
ACACACACACACACACACACACACACACACACACACACCACTTAAGGGAATTAAAAACATGATGGCAGAAATAAAACTCTCAATAAAAGTATCTTTAAAAAGTTTTCAGATCAGAGAATAAAATAACTCATTTCAACATCCAAAAAACAGTAGTTCTAGAGAGAAAAGAACATGTAGGAGAGGAAATAATCAATAAAATGATTCAAGTATGTTTCCTACAATTGAAGGACATGAGTTTCCAGATTGAAAGGGCCCACTGAGGGTGCAATGGGAGTAAACAGGCTATCATCAATATTATGAAATTTCAGAGTGCTTGGCTAAAATAAAAAATACTACTAGCTGACAGTAAGAATGAACAGGTGCACAAAAAGAAGAAGCAGAGTAAGTTCAGATTTCTAGACAGCATCACAGAAAACCAGAGAGCAAGGAATCCAACCTAGGAGAAAACCAATGGAAATTTCCAGCATGACACTATTCCACTGGTTTATAGACAGTGCTCAGCTGAGACAGAAGGATGGAGGTATTCCATATGGATATACCAAAGAAAAAGAAATGAAAAAGATCAATTTCTTGATGTGGTTGACTTGTAGAGAATTATACTGAAAAGCTTTTGAAAATTGTGGGGGTAAAGAAAGAAAATTGTGGGAAAACCTAGCAATATATAAAAAGATGACTAATAATATGAACACACACACACACACACACACACACACACACCATCCACTTCAGAAAAGACAAAAGGCAAGGAAGAAAAAAACAGTACTCCACAGTGGAAAGCTGGAAATATTTGCATAGGAATACTGTAGTAATGACTGACTATTGATTTAAACAAATACGATGGGGAAGGAAAGCAGAGAAGAAGGAGCTAAGACCTCATCTATGATAATAGAAAATCAGAAGATAATGCTTAAAACTCATTAATTCAAAGAGAGCAATATATGCATATTATTTAGAAATGCTTAATGCTTATGCTTAAATGTCAGAAATAAAACTAAAAGAAATAAAAAAGTTGCCTCTGAAGAGGCAGACTGGAAAGACTGTGGAGTGATGGGACTGGGAATTATTTCGAAATTGTTTAAGCCTTTTAGAACTATTTGACTTTTGAACTACGTGCATGCATTATTTTGATAAAATAAATATTAATTTTAAAAAAATAAGTTCAGTGAGCAAGATGATACAACCCCTTTGAAAACAATTTTTCCCAGCTTTGACACAGGCCATTTTATTTTTACTAACACTTACAAAATGTACTAAATTTGCAGAGCAGTGTGTTAAGTACTGTTTCTAAAGTCAGAAGAATACATCATTTTAAATAAATTCATCTTACGAAGTTCAAAGCTTTGACCTTACAAGATTAGTTGAAAAAGAAGGGTCAACACTTCATTGTGTGTTAACTAGAGCTGTAAACTCAAGAAGCACTTAGGCTAGAGAACATCACTCATGAGAAAGCAAATTTTGGTAAAATGAATATTAATTGGTAGTAGATAACTTTGAGGGAAAAAAAAGTAACACTCTGCTGAGCTTTAAATCTTCATTACCCCCTAAAGTGATCTTTGTGTCAGTGGGACTTTGTTAACAAATCATTTCATGTCCTGTGGGTGGGTCTTGGAACATTCTCTTTGTGCTTACAAAGAGAACAATAATCTTGGCAAGAAACTGTGTGTGTGTACTAGCGTGATTTCTCCTAGCTCTGGGTGGATGTCCCTCCAAGGGCCCTCGCTCTGGGCCAAGTTTGGATGGGTGAAGTGTGACATAATTCTTATTTTTGCATCTGATTACTTAATAGAGCTTGTCTTTGCCCTTCAGTTTCAATTCTGACAGGTCACTTTCTGGGGATCTATCTTTAAGGATCGCTGTTGAGAGGACACTCTCTTAGCATAAATACCAGACAGTTTGCTTGAACTCACCCCTAGCCCCCTGCTTTGACATTTTTCATCATGGGCCCTTTGGTCTTGTTTTTGTTTTTGTTTAATCCATTTGCTATAACTCTCCTCATTCTTTTGCCCAGTTCCCTTGTTTGTCCGCATTGTATCAAATGGTTGTACGTTGTGTGGGATTTCAGTTGGGTATGCATAGGGTTCTATAGTCAATACTTTACTGATGAAAAGGTCTCCGTAGATGCCTTTGGTTCTGTTATCATGTTTACAAGTTCACTGCTGTCTTGGGCTATTCCTGCAAGTTTCCATTTGCGTTATTCTTTTTCCTATTCTCTAACAAAGGGGCTGTTATCAGATGTTTGTTGGGGCCTTAGGGAGATTCAGTCACCGCTGGTGTCTTCTCTGTGTTCTTGTTGGCTTTTTATTCCTCTCTGCAGTTGTAATAGGAGTTTGTTTCATCAAAGACTGCTTCGTACTTCCCTCAAATTTACACATTGGTTTCGAGGCTTAGGCTCTGCATTCTGTTTGGTGCACTTCTTCATTTCATGTGTCTTCATTTGGGTTGTTTGTCGTGTATTTACTCTCTAAGACTCCGCTCAAGTCAGGAAGCAGGAAAGGAGAACTAAAAACGCGGGAGTTTTAGGCTCAAGAGATGCTAAGAGGGAGAAGAAGTATGCACAGACCTGCAGAGCCCAGGGGCATGTGGAAAAGCCTGGAAAGTGGAGGGGCCATGGAAACCAAGAGCTTCCCACCCAGCTCTAGACTCCCAGGGGTCACAGTGATGGGGCTCATCTTCACCCTTTCCCTTACAAAGGTCTCCAAGTTAGTGTCCTGAAGAACCTTTCTTTCTCGAAAATTTGCAGTTAGAAAAACTAAAATAAATGAGAAAAGCATATTTGATTCTCAGAAATTCTGGTTTCAGTCATTGTGACTAGAACACATGCATTTGATAAAGTAAGGCCAAGTCTTTTTTTCTCAAGCAGTTTATATATTCAAAAGAAGATTTACATATGTTGCTGATGGCATTTGTTCATGTATTCATTAAACATTTATTAAGCACCTCCTGAGATCTGGGTACTATATATTGGCCTATCCTTTTGGATTATAATTCAGCAGTACATAGAGTCATTACTATTTTTACATATTTTGTACCAGTAATCTGACTCTTGGGAATTTGTCCTAAGGTAATAACTTAGATGAAAAAAAAAAGTGGTATGTAAAACGTATTTATAGCAGCATTATTTGTAATGGTTAAAAACACCTAAATGCCCAGTGATAGGGGAATTAAGATAACTGTGGCATATTCATTCCAAGAACACTAGATACATACTGAAAATGATAAAAACTAAGTATATTATGGATGTTAGTTAACTGGACATAGTGTGGGGAATATACATTTTGCAATATGTACAAATATCGAATTATTACCTTGCATATCTGAAAGTGATATAATGTCAATTATACCTTAATAAAGAAAAGACTAAGTATAGAAAATGGAAAAGAACATATGAAATGTTAGGGGCAAAAGTGAGACAAAAACTGCATAACAGTATGATTGTACCTACGTACATGCCCACAATGTATGAAAAGCTGTAGAGATCAATGTAAAATGTGAATAGTTCATGTGATGAGTGGTCAGATTATACCCTTATTTTCCTTCTTGAAATATTGTAAGGTTGTCTTAGTAGTAAATACAAATAACTAATAACATAGACTGAAAAATATTTTAAAAATCTACCTTTTGTAGTGCATGGTAATGTGCACTGAATGCGGAACTCTTAGCGTCCTTAATATTAATAGTTTGCTCGCATATGGAAACATTTTGAGCTAAGATGTCAAGAGAAAAGATATTTTCAAAACCCAGTAGTGATAACAAATATCATTCAGTACTTAGGGTCATGGAGCTCTGGAGTCTGAGCCAGTTCCTTTCCCAACCCAAACTTCACTGATTCCTATAATTTTTCACTTCCTAGATGCTTTTCTCCTCCTCTGGTTCTTTCAGAACTCTGAACTCCTTGGGGACTAATCATTTGGAGTAATGGAGAATTCAGACCAAACTGAGTTAAAACTTATTTTATGAGTGAATTTCTGTGTGATACTGAATGAATCACTTACCATTTCTAAGTCTTGAGGTCTTCATCCGTAGAATGGGAATGATGAGAGCCCCTCTCCCTTAGAGCTGTAATGAGCTATAATGACACAGTACGTCAAGCTTCCAATACAGTGCCTGCTCCTTAGTAGGGCGACCCAATACATTTGAGTTTCCTGTCTCAAGGATGAAAACCCAAGTAGGGTTCCATGAATTTTCAACATGAGGGGTTCAGTATGAAGTTTTGTTAATAGCTGCCTCTCCCTCAGCTGGCGCCAAGCACTGCCCATTATAGAGTGTGACTTCAAGATGCAGAATGGCTGTGCCTTGACAGCCAGTGTCTGGCAAGACCATTTTCTGCTTATTTTGTCATTATAAAGGCAATATGTGGTTCCTAAATAAAACCTGGAAAGGAGTAAAAAATGGAAAACAATCCTCCAAAGTCTTCCTACTACAAGAAAATGGCTGCTAACATTTTGGCATATTTCCTTCTAGGCTTTCCCTATGCATAGATTTTTGGCTCGTTTCTGAACGAAATTGTAATCATGCTGCACATACAGCTTTATATCCGGAATTTCTCATTTAAATATAATAGATAAGCTGCTTTCATGCTATTTCATAGTTTCCGGGGCCATCATTTTTAATGGCCATATAACATTCCAGTTTGGAAAATTTTCAAGCAATGCACATGCTCTCCATTCTTGTGCCAAGAAGCCTTTTGTACAGCCTTTTTATTTCCAGGAAGACTTCTGAATTTTCCAGGTGGTCCCAGATCACATGGCCAAAGGCATCTGGGAGCAGAATAATCTTCTTGGAAAGGGTGGAGAAAGTAGAAGTAGAAAAAGTTATAAATAATGAAAGAAAGATTACAAGAAGATGGAGGGAGAGGTAAAGGGAGAGAGGAAGGAAAAAGAGGAGAAAGGGAGAAAGAAGATGAGAAAGGGAAAAGAGAAAGTGAAGGAGAAGGAAAGAGAAGGTGAAGAGAAGAGAAAAGGAAGGAGGAGGAAGAAGAGGTAGTGGAAAAGGAAGTTGAGAGGAGGAGGAAGAGGCTAACATTTGGTGTTTTCGGATTAAACATGTGTACTCTAGATTCTTACATGATAGATGCTTTTTAAGGAAGATAAAAATTTCCCTGGGTTCTGGTCCCATTGGCGGCTCCCAACATACCACCAGCCTCTGATATTTTTGTTCTCAATTATTCATATTTAATGTTATGGCTACTGGACTGGACCTTTTGGCACTTACTAATTCTTAATTCTGAGTCACAAACACATTAATCTGGCATCCTTCCTCTAAAGACTTACCATTACTCCACTAAGCTCATGACAGTCTTTGGTGATTGATTCCCTGGGTTTCAAAGGGCTGGGTCCTGTGTGAGGTACTCCTTGAGTTCTTCCTAAAGGGATTTCATTTTGTTCCTCTTTGATTCAGTGTCTTTGGCTGGAATCAAATTTCTCCTCCCAGTATTTTTCTCCTGTCACCATAATTGAATTTTAAGATTTGTGGTCCATTTGCCATGTGCTGGTATTTTTACAGTCCTTGATGGGGCACTGGGTCTTTGTGCTGCCTCCTGTTTAGGGGAAACTATGGCTTGTGGAAGGCCCTAAAAGCCCCCATTCTTCTACCTGCTGATCAGTGCTGCGGGAATAAGGGACCCAAGCCTGGCTCCCAATCCACCCCCGCCCCCCGCCCATTCCCCAACAGCCTACTCTGGGGCTCTTCTGCATATTGTGAGTCTGGGACCTGCCATCATCCAGGACGATTGTGAAGATCGGAGGCACTGGCCAGATCTCCAGTAAATGCTGAAGCTGTATGTGAACAGCTTGCCTGGGAACCCACACATTCCATCATCCCAGGAAGCCAAATGCTAGTCTATGGAGGCTTGGCAGGTAGACCCTCTCACTTAGTGAGTTTGCAAGGCCCTCTGTTAGTACAGTAGTTCAGGCTCAGCAAGCAGGCAGGACCCCACCACACCTCATAACGGGAAAGGGTGGGGACGTGAGTGCTTCTCTGCCAGGGAGGAGGCGTGGTCAGAGAACCTGAGGTTGCAAACCGACTCTCCCACTTAGGTGCTCTGTGGTTTAAGCTAGCCCAGTGCTTTCTGCATTCAGCATACTCATCTATAAAATGGGGATAAGAATCCCTATGCTGCCTATTTCATGGAGTTATTCTCAGATAATGGAGGAGATAATGAAGGTTAAAGTACGTGATAAATAAAACGTCCTTCACAGGGCACAGAAGACGAAGAGAATGCTGTAGTGCTAGGAAGAATTTCCTTTGGAACCAGAACGCTTGGTTCAAATAACACCTGTTACTGATGTATAATTTGCCTTTGCTCAGTTCTCTCATTCTGTAAGTATGTTAACAATGTCTCACCCTTCCTTACAGACTTTTTGTGAAGATCAGTGGAGACAATGGAAGTAAAAGTGGGACATGCTTAAAGTTAGACATTATTAATATTCTCAATTGCCCTATTGTTGTTACAGGCACTATTATCAGAAGCAATGCTAATCCTTGGTGTCATGGACTGAATGTTTGTGTCCCCCCAAATTTATATGTTGAACCCTAGGACCCAATGGGATGGTATTTGGAGAAGGGGCCTTTGGGAGATAATGAGGGTTAGATAAGGTCAGGAGGCTGGCCCCCTGATGGGATTAGTGCTCTTATAAGAAGAGACATCAGAGAGTTTGTTCCTTCTCTGTGTCCACCATGTGAGGGCACAGGGGAAGGCAGCTGTCTGCAAGCCAGGAAAACAGTCACCTACAACCTGACCTACAACCTGACCATGTCAGTACCTTGATTTCAGACGTTCAGCTCCAGAACTGTGAGAAATATAATTCTGTTGTTGAAGCCTTTCAGTTTGGGCTATTTTGTTAGGGCAGCCTCGGCAGACTAAGACACTTAGTGTTGAGCCAGGCAAGATCCCTTCTCCTACCCTAGAGTGTAGACTTGCTCGTGTATTTCCCATAGCTGGCAGTCACTTAGGGCTGGGACAAGGGGAAGAGTGTGTGAAATTTAAGGTGGTAACAAAAACTCGGTCATCAAGATAAATATCCCCATGCAATATTAAAAAAATATATTAAACTTAATGCAAAAAAAAAAAAAATCCAGGATGAACAAAATACCAAACTTTTCAGCACAGACAAGATCAGCAGCAGTGCTGTGCTGAGCCACACTGGACCCTGAGGCAAAAGGAAAAATTAGTATACTAATCCTATTTTTATTGAACAATTTTGATATTTTGTTCATTGTGTATTTTTTTGCATAAATTTCAATTTTAAAAATTTTTCACTAAATTATGATTTATCTTGATCGCTGAGTTTTCTGAGCCCTCTGAATTTGTGCACCCAAGGCCAGTGCCTCACCCTATCCCTGCCCTTGCCATCACCCGGCCTTGTATCATGTCACAAGGCATACTGGCCCATGACTCCAGTCTCTGTTTCCTCCTTGACAATTCCAATTTACTGTCTGCTGTCTTGTTTTTCTAGGCCCTATTCAGTTAATCCATACTGAATGTTAATTGCTGACAAAGGATTTATCCTCCTCTTAGAATTTAGCAACTGAGCAAAAGCGCCCTTAAAATACAATGTCTGAAGCCGAAAGGATGGCTCTCTCATTGTGGATTCTTAATCTTTTATTCAACAAATACTTATTAAATGTCCAGTGGTTATACGTCTGGGGCTGGCACTG
Organism: Ursus maritimus; assembly: GCF_017311325.1. Taxonomy (NCBI): domain Eukaryota; kingdom Metazoa; phylum Chordata; class Mammalia; order Carnivora; family Ursidae; genus Ursus; species Ursus maritimus. Next base: position 13,301,251 of record NW_024426119.1, on the reverse strand, counting down.
GGAATATATAGATGAAAAGACACTGTCCCTGTTCTGAAGAGCTCCTGGCCTCGTGAGGAAGCCAGATAATTACAATACAGAAAGAAAAGTGCTCTAAGGGGGCCACGGGTAACGGGAGGACAGGAGAGGAACTCTTAAGGGCTTGCCTTTGGAATCAGATGAAGAGATTGCCGAACTCTCAAAAAATGTTAACCGTGTTATTCTGATTCTAAGTCACATATGCTCATTGTAGGAAAAGTAGAAGAAAGAAAAATACAAAAAAATAAAGTTAAACTATTTATTCTCACAAAACAGGGATATCTAGTGTTAACATTTAGGTTAATTTCCTTCCATTCTTACCCGTATCTATAGTTATATTTATATCTGTAATGGGTATAAATCTATGCTCACAAATAAGATGTGCTCCTAATACAGAACTTTCAAAACCTACCATAATTGTCTTTACCTTGCTCTGGAGCCTTGATTCCAAGTGATGGTGTTAACAAGAAAAAAAGAGAAGAAAAACCTAGCATTCCCACTTAAGTGACTCTCTGACTTAAAAGAGTTTCTCTTTTGAGAAATGTTGAATCAATTCAAAATTCAAGCTCCCTATCTGGACTTGTTCCTCCTTCCAAACAGACCGTCCCATCCCCTGCTTCAATGGCACCAGAGTGCGGGAGGAGTGCACCGTCTTCTGGGTTCACACTGGCCTCCCATGAGAGGACATGTGACCTCGCATGCTGAGCCTGGGGATCCTGCTCTGGTGTCCACTGAGCTGCACCTGAATCTCTCTGGTCTAGATGCGCTGATGGCACCACTGCTGGGGCTCAGGAACCTTGCCATTGCTCGGATGGTCCTGTCCCTGCCTCTCATCCTGACCTCAAGCCTCTGCTGGCTCACTGGTCCAATCAACACAGCTGTGTCCCCACACTTGGCATGAAGCAACTTCTCTGACACCACCAAGTTTTATGGCATGAGGTGGACATGGCCAGAGCCTCCAGGGCCTTGCCTGGATGGGAAGGAATTTGGCTTTTACCCTAAATGCAATGGGAAGCCACAACAAGGTTTAAGAAGATGATGGATGTAAACAAACAAACAACAAAAAAAGATGATGGATGCGATGCAGTTCTCATTTTTTAAAATGCAGTTTTCGTTACTAGTAGTGGAATTACTGGATTTATTAGCTTTGTGAGAATGGACTGGGACAGGCGTGGAGGCAGGGTTACTACAGGAAGCTACAGCATAGTCGAGGCCGGAGATGATGGTGAGCCCGAACTCAGGGGGTGGTCGTAAAGATGAGAAATAAATGTTGGAGTGTAAACACCGGCGAGCTGATGGGTTGGATGCGGAGGGCATGAAAGGTGATATTTATGAGAACAAAGGGCAGGTGATGGCTATACTAATGGTGAGATGGAGGAAGGCGGGGACAGGCTGGGGTCAGGGTTCTGTTTTGGAGTTCCGGGTGTTCTTGAGATCTCCAAGGAGAGACGCTAAGCGGGCAGTTGGATGTGCGAGTTCGCAAAAGAGGCGTGGCCATCATCAGCACACAGTGGGCATGTGCCCCCACAGGAACGAATGCAATCAGTGCCATGACCCCGCGGAAAGAGGGAAGAGGATCCAGCAGGGGGCCCTGAGGAGCCCCACCACTTAGAGCTCAAGTAGAGGAGGAAGAACCTGCAAAGAGACTGGCCAGGAAGGAGCTGTGAGCAAGGGGAGAAGAGGGGAGGAAAGGTTCAAGGAGCAGATGACGGTGGACACTGCTGAGAGGCTGAGCCAGGTGAGAGAGGCTCTAGGATGCACTCTGCCTCCTTGGCTGTCAGGCTCTCTGCCCCGCCCCAGGCACAATCCTCTCTCTACACACATGGCACTGAATGACAGTTTTTGTTAACATACCCGCCTCCCTCTTTAGTCTGACAGTGACCTGGAGCACCCCTACATGTTTCCAGGTAACTCAATGTCCAGCCAAGTGTAAGTCCCAAGTAAATGTTAAGAAAGTTAAAAAGATGAATTACAGTGTGAGTGAGGAGACTGTATGTAGCGTTTGAACAAATACTTAGATTGTGATGGGGCTACGGCTTGTTTTGGCAAGAAACAAGCAGGCAGCCACCATTATAATAGAGACATGAACACTACTGGTGAGCACAGCTGCTGGGCTGGCCCCTCTGGCCTCCTTTGTGGGGTGCTTTTTTAAAAAAAAATATTTTATTTATTGATTTGAAGAGAGAGAACAGTAAGGAGAGGGAGAGAGAATGTGAAGCAAACTCCATGCTCTCTTTCTTTTCTTTCTTTTCTCCCTCCCTTCTTACTGGCTGCTCCTTTTTTTCTTTTCTTTTCTTTCTCTTTTTTCCACCTTTTATTTTTCTTCTTTCCTCCCTCCCTCTCTTTTTTTTTGTCCTTCCTTCCTCTTTCTCTTTCTCTTTCTTTCTTTCTTTCTTTTTCTTTCTTTCTTTCTTTCTTTCTTTCTTTCTTTCTTTCTTTCTTTCTTTCTTTCTTCCTCTTTCTCTCTCTTTCTTTTAACATCAGTCTTTCTATAGTTGAGTGTTTTTTGGTTTCATGCTTCTCTTTCTTCTTCTTCTTCTTCTTCTTCTTCTTCTTCTTCTTCTTCTTCTCTTTCTTCTTCTTTTTCTTCTTTTGGTTTTGTCTTTTTTCTTTGTCTTGCTTCTTAAATTCCACATATGAGTGAAATCATATGGTATTTGTCTTTTACTGACTGACTTATTTCATTTAGCACTACACTCTCTAGATCCATCCATGTGGTTGCAAATGGCAAGATTCATTATTCATCTATTGATGGACACTTGGGCTGCCTCCATAATTTGGGTATTGTAAATAAGGCTGTAATAAACACAGAGGTGCATATATATTTTTGAATTAGTGTTTTTATATTCTTTGTGTAAATCCCATAGAGGAATTACTGGATCATATGGCAATTCTATTTTTAATTTTTTGAGAAATCTCCATACTGTTCTCCATAGTTGCTGCACTAATTTGCATTCTCACCAATAATGCATGACCAGTTCCTTTTTCACCACATTCTCACCAACACCTGCTATTTCTTGTGTTTTTTATGTTAGCCATTCTGACAGGTGTGAGGTGATCTCTCACCGTAGTTTTGATTTGCATTTCCCTGATGATGAGTGATGTTGAGCATCTTCTCATGTCTGTTGGCCATCTCTATGTCTTCCCTGGAGAAATGTCTGTTCATGTCTTCTGCCCATTTTTAATTGGATTATTTGTTTTGTGTGTGTGTGTTGAGTTGTATAAGTTCTTTATATATTTTGAATACCAGCCCTTTTTCAGATATGTGATTTGCAAATATTTTCTCCCATTCAATAGATTGTCTTTTTGATTGTTTCCTTCACCGTGCAGAAGCTTTTTATTTTGATGCAGTCCCAATAGTTTATTTTTGCTTTTGTTTCCCTTGTCTCAGGAGACATATCTAGAAAAGTATAGCTACAGTCAATGTCAGAGAAATTATTGTCTGTGCTCTCTTCTAGGATTTTTATCATTTCAAGTCTCACATTTAGGTCCTTAATCCATTTTGAGTTTATTTTTGTGTGTGTTGTAAGAACGTGGTCCAGCTTCATTCCTTTGCATGTAGCAGCCCAGATTTCCCAAAGCCATCCTGGTGGGATTTTTATATCTATCTTTCAGAGGAGGAAATGGAGGCTCAGAGAACTATGTATGTTGCCTGGCTTCACACCCTGGGTAGAGGTAGAGCTGGGAATTAGTTACAGAATTAGATGTCCAGACCTCTTAACCCTTGCCTGTTTGGTCAGCTCCACTGCAGCATATCTCTGACTGGGCAATTTTCAGGACCCCTACTCATATTGGATAAGGTTGAATGGTCCATAGTTCCCATTCCCACCTTCTTCTAATATGCCCTTCTGCACTGCAGAGGCTAGAAATTGTAATTACAATTTTCAGATCCTTTGCAGCTAGGGTTTTGCCTGGGAATTAGTTCTATCAATTGTTCAACATTTGTAAAAGATTTGGAAGGAGGAAGTGAGGCAGTTTGGCTGCTTTCTACTGATAAACAAAGGTAGAGGATATGCAGTCCATCCTAGAGTGTTGGGGGGCTTCAAATTGCAGTGGTGGTGGCAGTGGCTTTCTATCTCTGGATCTCAGTGACCTTAGAGTGGTCCCCAGCTCCAGAGACAGCATCCTGATTGGAGCAGAGAAGGAAGCCCCTCTGGGGGTCAGTTATGCCATGCTCTGGGAGTCACTGGCAGGGAGGAGTCAGCCTAGAGTCCACTCCTCCTGCCCTCTCAGTGATCTGACCAGTCAGTTCCCTCGACTAAATGTTGCTCTGTTTGAAATATATAGGGAATTTCTTTAAGATTTTACTTATTTATTTGAGAGAGAGACAGAGATAGAGCATGAGCAGGGGGGAGGAAGCAGAGGGAGAGGGAGAAACAGGCTCCCCACTGAGCAGGGAGTCCAATGCAGGATTTGATCCCAGAACCCTGGGATCATGACCTGAGCGGAAGGCAGATGCTTAACCGACTGAGAGACCCAGGCACCCTGCATAGGGAATTTCTGCTTACTGTTCTCAACCCTAACTAACAGCACTACTCCCTCTCCAGCCTTCTAACCTACAGCCAGTGAGGGGGAAGGAAATAACATTTAACATTGAGGCAATCCCCCCTTCCTACATCTGCCCACCCAATTCCTTTTGGGCACATGACCAAGGAAGGGCTTTAGTCAGAGTCAGTGCCTCAAATAGAAAACCATGAAGGGTATGGGACTGCGTAATATATGCTAATGTAAGGGTCAAACAGGAACTCAGAGATGAAGGTGAAAAAACAGCAAGTAATTCTGTGTGGGACATTCTGTTCAGGCCTTCCAATTAAATGAAACAGTAAGGATTAATGAAAGGTTCAGAGCAGAAATTGTGAAATGGCTCCTGGCAGCAGCCTTAAGATACTCTGCTCTCTGTCATGATGCCATTGTCTGGGATTTATGAATTTTGCTTGTACTAGGTTTATTTATTTCTTTTTTAAGCTACAGAATTCCAAAAGACAAGATGAACCAGGGTTCAAGGTTCCTTGTCGAAGCAGCAGGCAGCCGGAAAGGGAAGGACTCCTAACGGCACACTGTAGGTGCTAAGACTTACATAATGAATGAGGAATGGTTAATAAAGAACGTCCTGTGATCTGGTTGTGAGTTTCCATCCTCATCTTCTCTTCTACTATTGCCCTTTGGAAACCTTCCCTGCCACTGAGACCATCTCCTTGCTGTCTGACTGCTAACGTGGGTCCACTCTCCTTTCCCTGTCCTTTCCCACCTGGAATATCTTCCTCTCTGTTTTCTCCCAACTCACACAGTCCATGCTTGGCAAGATTTGGTTCAAAGCCAACTGTCTCCTTTAAGCTGCTGGCTTTCTCAGTCTCTACCTGACAGAGGCCCCGCCTTCTCTGAACTGGTAACCCCTTGTGTTTGTACATCCTTTAAATAGTGTCATCCTGCCGAGTCATGAAACTAGGCTGAGTAATGTTTATCTTGCTGTTAAAACACCTGGAAGGGAAACCAGCTCACCAGGGACACATTTTTACCTGCCCATAGCTTTACAGGATTTCACACCTCTACTCATCCTATCAAGCCTATGAAGGACACAAAAACTTCTGGAACATAAGTAACTTCCAAGAGTTCCTGGCTTATAGTTCATCAGGGTTGGAGTATGACTTGCCTTGGACCCAGGTCTGCTTGATTCTCACATCTTGGTGTTCCTACCATTTTACCTTCCTTGACATCAGGATGCTTTTCACAACTAAATGGCAAGCCTCCTGTGGTCAGGAATTAGCTCCTTTTATACTGTTGTCCTACCTCTGCTTAGAAGTGTCCTGCATATAATAGTTGCTCAATAAATATTATTTGGCTAATTGGGATTATAAACCAATTACCTTAGAGTTACATAATATTTCAACCTCTTTAAAGTATGTTTACACTTGCTAATTGATTCCCTGTGACAGGGATGCTGATTAAAAACTCCCATTACACAATTAAAAAAAAAACACACCCCAGAAACAGCACTGAGGGCAACAAATTGCCCCAAGTCAAATCATAAGAAATCTTAGCCTCTGATACATAATTTAGTTCTACTGTTGAAGTAGTAGGTCCAAGCACTGTAAAGAGATACTTCTGAGACTATTGGGGAAATTTAAGTAGTCATTATATATCAGATGGTAGTAAGGAACTACATTAGTTTCCTGTTTCTGCTGTAACAAATTATCACATATTTAGTGGCTTAAAACAACACAAATTTGGAGAGGAGTTAAGATGGCGGAGGAGTAGGAGACACCGTTTTCAGCCGGTCCTCCGAGTCGAGCTGGATAGATACCAGACCAGCCTAAACAACCACGGAACCAGCCTGAGACGCAGGAAGACGCATCTGGATCTCTACAAATGAACATCTCCAGCGCTGAGTATTGAGGTACAAAGCGGGGAGCCATGAAACTGTGCACAGATATCGGAAGATAAGAGGGAGCCGCCGGCGTTCGGGCGCCGAGCGGTAGCCACTTGCACGGGAGAGCGGGCGGGGCTCGCGGACGGCACCATAAAACAGCAGACTGAGACCGTGAGCCGGGTGCGCGCGCCACCAGGCATCTCGCGGAACACCGGAATCCTGGTGCGCTCACTGGATCTAGACTGAGACCGGGGCGTGGGGCGGCTGGCGGCTGGCGGCTGGCGGCATTAGAAACACAAAGGACAGAGACGCGCCGGCCCTGGAAGTGAGGGCTGGGACGCCGGGTGTGGGGCGCACATCCCGGGACGCTGCAGGGTTGAGCAGCACCAACAGAAACAGAGTTAAAGTGGCCAGAACATCAGTGGAGAACAGGCCGCAATCC
>NW_024426119.1:12889767-13289270 GCF_017311325.1 Ursus maritimus | reverse complement strand
GGAAAAAGAAGAGGGGGGATAATCAGAAGGGGGAATGAAGCATGAGAGACTATGGACTCTGAGAAACAAACTGTGGGCTACAGAGGGGAGGGGGATGGGGGAATGGGATAGGCTGGTGATGGGTAGTAAGGAGGGCACGTATTGCATGGTGCACTGAGTGTTATACACAACTAATGAATCATCGAGCCTTACATCGGAAACCGGGGATGTACTGTATGGTGACTAACATAATATAATAAAAAATCATTTAAAAAAAAAACAACAACAACACAAATTTATTATCTTACATTTCTAGAACTTGGAAGTCTGAACTGGATTTCACTTGGCTAAAGTCAAGATGTCAGCAGGACTTTGCTCCTCCAGGGCTCTAGGAGAGAATCTGTTTCCTTGATTATTCCAAGTCTAGAGGCCACCTGCGTTCCCTGGTTCACGGTCCCCTCCTCGGTCTTCAAAACTCGTTTGTCTCTCCTCATCACAACTCCTACTCTGACCTCCTGCCTATCTCTTATAAGTACTCTTAATGCAGGATAATCTCCCCGTCTCAAGATCCTTAGCTCAATGACACCTGCGAATTTCCCTTTCCCGTGTAAGGTAACAGATTCACAGGCTCAGGATTTGGACATGGACATCTTCGGGGGACAGTTATTCAGCTCACCACACAGTTATTGATAATTTTGGTAAATATGATGATAGTACATTGATTATGTTTTTTAAATGTCTTCATTTGTTACAGATGTTTGCTGAAATATTTATGGGTGAAACAGCATGTCTGATATTTGCTTTAAAAATTCCGGAAAATTAAGTGGATGTGTGGGGAAGGAAAATGGATGAAATACGACTGGCAAAGTGTTTGCTAATTATTTGCAAATTATTGAAGCTGGGTACTAGGTATGTGGGGGTACATTTTACAGTTTTTTCTACTTTTGTGTATGCTTGAGATTTTCTAAAATATCTTTTAAAACTGTAGATACGATTGAAGTTTCTAATGTAACCTTCTCTAATCCTATCTTCCTCTCTTCCTCCCCAGGTGGTAGCTGCCATTCTGAATTTGGTGTTTTCCATGCTCTTCCAAAATTTTATAGTTTTAGTACACATACATGTCCAAAACAATATATAGAATTGGTTTGCACATTTTTTCAAATTTATATAAATAGTATCATAATGCTATTACAACAGATTCTTTGAGATTTATTCAAGCTGATACACGGATACTGTAGTTCATTCTTTTTTAGGTAATATAAAGTATTCAACAGTATAGCTCTATCTAAATTTATCTCTTATGTTGATGTATATTAAAGTTGTTTTCAATTTTTAGTTACCATGAACAGTGCTGGAATAGACCTTACAAATATCTCCTTATGAATATGCTTATGTGTAAAATTCCCTCTAGGATACTAACTAGTGGAATTGCTAGTTTGTTGGGTATATGCATCTTTATCATTACTAGATCTCGCTAAATATTTAATAACAGGGTGCTGCCAATCTATACTCTTAGGCAATATATGAGATTTCCTGTTCATATTCATATCTTAATCCACATTTAGCGTTTTAAGACTTTAAAGAATGGATGTGAAATAGTAACCCGCTGCGTTAATTCATGAATCCCTGATAACTACTGAAGTTGAGCATCTTTTATCTTAGTGCCCTTTTGTGATTCTCTTTTGTTAATTCTTCCTTAAACTGTTCAATCTAAAATTTATCCCACCTATTGAGTTTTTAATTTTAATGCTATTTCTATTTCCAAGATTATATTTTCTTTCTTAATTTCTGCTTTGTCTTTGGGTATTCTAAACATTCTTTTTTAAAAGTCTTGGCAGATTATATGATTAATTTCACTCAGAGCGAAGTCATATTTTGATTACTACTGATGTTATCGACTCTCAGATTTCTTTGTTGGTTTTTGAACTTAAGTGGGTAGGGCCCAGTTTGAATTGGAGATTTCCATTTCATATATTTTTTCTTCCTCTTTCTCCCTCTGTGTATATCCCTTTCTATCCAATCCCTCCTTCTTAGAACCCTGGGTCCTCAGTTTAGACCCAGGCCTTCCGACATTTTTAGGGTCCCTTTCCCAAGGTACTATTCAGGTCACTGCAGATCCAGTGATGGAAAGACAGAGGTGCTTGGGTCAGATCCTTTTTGTGAACAATCTCCATGCCAGCCTGCCTTCAGAAATGTGCAGCTTGTTAAAGGCAAAAAAAGCCCCAGCTGGTGGTCAATAGCATTTTTTTTCAGGCTCCTCAAGAGCAGCGCAGCCCTACACCTGCTCCAGGCTTCAAGAAGGGAGCTTGGCTTTGGTCCCCTTCTTGACGTGGAGCAATTTAGTCTCAGCCTCGTTCTCTGATCATCACTCGGAATTTCTCTTCTGTTTCTAGTTCACAGAAATGTTTAACTAATTCTCTAACCCAGCTCTGACTTTTTAATTTCTTGATTTTCAACTGGATCTGTTGTAGGTATGTATCTGAAGCAGAAAGTATGCCTCGGGTGTCATCTTCCATTGTCACTGTGATTAGAGACACAGGTTACCTTGATTAGGGAGTTACCTTTCTATATTCAGTTGTAACTCAGGGGTTAGAAGGGTCAGATGAGACTAAATGTTGCTGATAAGTCTGATGCTAATCTGATATTGCTTTTTTTGTGTGTGAGCAACACAAATACACAGACATATGCCAGGTTATATTCATGTTTCCATTTGAAAGTACTTAGGATCTTATATCTAGATTCCTATCTATCTATTCCTCCATCCAGCCACCTCCTACCTATCATCTACCTGTGTGTATTATACATTTATATTTTTACTTGAAGGTCTTTACCCTTTTTATTTTTTTATTTTTTTTGGATCTCCTTTTTATTCTCAGTGTTCCGAAATTGTGTAATGATGAGTCTAGGTGAGGGTCTTTTTTATTTTTTCTGACTGATACCCAGTGAAACTTTTCATTCTGAAGTCTTGACTTTGTCTAGTCCTGGGAATATTTTCCTATTATTCTTTTATTATTCCTCTTTCATTTCTCTGTTCTTTGATGGATGTTGGCCCTTCTTGATTGATTTTCTGTGCCCCATCCTTTCTCCCCTTCTCCTTTTCTATCTTTGTGTTTTTTGTTCCATGTTTAGGGAAACTCCTTAATGTTTTTCTATTAGCTCTTTAAATGAATTTGTTGGCAAGCTATGTAATTTTTCTTTCCATGAATTCTTTCTTGTTTTTTGACTGCTTCTTCTTCATAGTGGTCTGTTCTTGCTTTATAGGTGAAATATATTCTTAAGTCTCTTTGAGGATACTAATAAGAATTTTTAAAAAGCTTCCTTCTCTTCCTTGGATTCTCTCTGTACCTCCCGGGTAATTTGTTGTGAATGTTCACCTTCTTGCTATTGGACTGCCTCAGCTCTCTGGTGGCCCCTAGTCATCCTTCCATATTTACAAATGAAGGTTCATGCTGAGCATCTGATCTGAGAGAGGACTAAACACAGACTTGTTAGGACCAATGTCTTCTCTGGGCTGTTGTCCTCAATAAGAATTCTGGCCTGCTGCCTCCTATCCCAGAGCCACTGTGGTGGACTCCACACCAAGAGCATCCCTGCCTTCCCTGCAGCCTTTCTGACTTGGGTCACTTTTCTCTCTGGTTTATCCCTTAGCACAATTCCATCCCCTTTACAGTCCTCCAAAAGTTTATAAAAATCCCTGCTATGGATATACCTCCCCCACTTCCCATTCTCAACACTTGAAAAAATGTGCTTCGTTCTATGTTTCCTAAGCCCACTGGATTTAGAAACTGGGGTGGGTGACAGGTAGTTTAAGAGGTACACTCAATCCACCATCTTGAAGCAGAACATCATTTGAACATAAATTGATATTTTAGGCAAATCACTGGCTACTGTGTAGAGAGGGGTTTGAATGGGGGCAGAAGTCAGAGCTACGAATCCATTTAGGTCCACCGGTTTCAAATGCAAGATGATGGAGCCAGGTCCTAACTGACGGAGTAAAAAGAAGAGAGAGGGCAAAGTAGAAGAATGGGGGAGGTATTTTAGAGGTATGTCTGACAGAGGACTCCTTTCATGTGTTCTGAATGTTTCTGGATTTGTGTGAGATCCTAGGATAAGAGGACCTTTGATGATGAATCTAGGGAAGTGGAATGGCATGGTAAATTGGCTTGGGACAAAGGCAGGCCTGAATTTGAATTATAGGAGTGATTTTTATAGACTACCTCATAGCCTCAGCATCTTCAGCTATAAAATGGGCTTACTAATACCTACTTCTGCTAGTGAGGCAACAGAATTCCCTTGGACCACCTTAAGAAAAAAGGAATCATTGCAAAAATACAAGCAGATTAGCTTGAAAGTAGGCAGCTGTTCAAAATGAAGCCTACAGATCTCTGCACTCCTCTCAATGGCCCAAACGATTTCTCTCACATAGCATTTCCATTGCTGTGTGTCCACTGCAGTTCTATTTTATCAATGCCAACTTGAGGAAGGAGATAGTCTGGTTGGATTATCTCATTACTATCAGCCCATCTGGAGAAAGCCTTTCCTACCAGGTCACTGGTTGCTGACCACTGAGAGAGGCCTTTCTCTGGTCAAGTGACTACCTTGCCTCAGTCAGGGGCCACTTCTGTGCACAACACTGCTTTCCTGGACAGAGGGGGCTTCATGTGTTAAGATAAAAAGGGACCCAGGGAGGAAAAGGCCAACATGCCAATACTTTGTCTGTCAGGGTTGATCTTATGATATTATGATGGCAGCAAATAAAACAAGACATGCACAATATGTAGGGGTGATATATTTGGATGAACCCCACCTCATTACAAAACATGCCCCCTTAAGCACTACAGAAAAATGTGTTCAGCAAGTGTTACAGCATCCCATATTATGGGGGCATTCTAAGAGGCCAAAAATAGCCTAACTGGAAGTGAAAGTGGGCTCTGAAAATGCATCTAGGAATAAAGACTGGAGAAATAAAAGAGCAGGAATTTGTGGGAATTACTTCCTTTCTTCGGTTTTGTTTCTTTGTAAGAATCTCTACTGCAGATTAATTATGCCCGATACATGCCTTCCTCCCTTTCTAGGTCTTGAAATTCCAAGTCAAAATATGATTTATATTTTCAGGACCATGACTGTTCAATATCTATTTCTAAATCTGTCTGGTTAAAAATGTATATGAAAACAGAACCTGTAATACCGTCACTTAATTAATAAAGGCAGGAGTTTCAGTTTTCCGCCATATGCATTCTTTTGTTCAGCTGCAACGTAGGTGCTATTTTCTGTGCTCCTTTTTAACTTTTAATAAGCTTCCTTTCTGTAGAGTGTGGGTAATGCTGTGAAAGAGTAGCTAAAACATATTTTCAAAAGAAAAACAATCCTTAACTGAAAAATGATCCAAAGAAAGGGGGGAACAAAGAGAGCTTCCATGACACATTCATGTAAATGTAACAATCCTTATCTGACAGAAAGGGGGAAGAGACACAGGCCTCAATTTTTCTGATTTCTCGTTTTGTCACTCAGTTCTTTCCACACTGCTTCATTAACATTTGTACTTCCGTAGGAAATTGGAGGTGTTCAGGAAAAAGAACACAGGCTGGGGAGTCTGACGCCCTGGACCTGAGTCCCAGCGCTGCTGTCACCTAGTTGGGAACACTGCGAGGGACATTTCCCCCTCATCCTTCAACTCATCATCTGAGGGATGAAAAGAAGGTTTAGACAAGGCCAGGGCTTTCCAATGAAGCAGACGCTGAACACTGCTGATCTGGAATTCGGGACATATTTGAAACACTGAATCACATAATAAAAATGTTAATCCCTTTTGCAACTTTTTTTCAGTTTTTTTTTTTCTTTGCAGCATATAATGGAAAAGACCTCAGTTTGGTGCTGATATGTCTTTAACACCTCTCTGATTTTTTACTAATTTTCCTTTTTTTTTAACAGAACCTCAGGCTCAGAGCCTTTGGCAGGCAGCAATATCTAGCTAGAATTTAAATATCATAACCCCTCCACTCTTGCCAATGGTATTTGAATTTGAGGCCACTTTCTAATGATGGCAGGTGTTCCTGGTATTTTGGTGATAATAGTAATACAGTGCTTTCTTTGAAAATAAATGGAATTTTATGTTTTAGAAGTATGTCTAATGAGTACTATTATTTGTGTAAGAGGCAAATAGACGCAGCCAGAATGGTTAAGCGACGTGACTGGAGGCAGGAAACACCAGTCTGGATGCCACCAAGAGCCTCTGCCGCACTCAAACCTGGGCGTTCTCACCCAGCCCACTGAAGGCTGTTTCTCCTGATAATGCAAACACACCTTACACAGAAGAACAAGACAGCCCTCATCCATCCTCCTTATATGACAATTCACCTGGCTCTATGGCTCCCAGAATCTTTATTTAATAAACACAGGAACAATTTGTAGTTCATGACACTGGATTATAAAGAGAAAGTGAGAAAATAGTTCTTGGAGTTTTAGGAAGGTTGGAGACTGCTGGTCAAACCTGATAGATTGAACATATTTACTTTGGCTCTCTCTCAGAACTCAGTTAAAAAGATAGTAAAAGAATAAAACCCTTTTAAGCCTACAAGGACAAGGAGAATGGGACAGGAGACAACAATGGACAAGAGATGCTAAAAAGTATTTTGGAAGGTGGAAAAGTTGTGGATGAGGGAGAATTGGGCCATGAGTGCCTGGATACAGAGGTACTTGTGAAAAGCCAGCTGATTCACGCCATAGTGCTTTGGAAAAGCTCAGGGATCAGAGACGCCAGGTTCCTCTGGAGACAGCAGAGGGACTGCAAACAGGATGATTGCTGGAAATTCTGTCCAAAGCAGAGTTTCTCAACCTTGTCCCTACTGACATTTTGGGCGGGAGATTTTCTTTGTGGGGGGTTAGCTGGCATTGTTGATTTAACATCACCCCTGGCCTCTATGTGCCAGATGTTAAAAGTCCTCCCTTTCCAGTTGTGACAACTAACAATGTCTCCAGACACGGCCAAATATCCCTGCAGGGGCACTCTATTGTTTTTTACCCAAAAAGGAACTCCAGGTTTAACTATGAATATGGTGGACCAGAAAAGCCCCACACCCAGGTACAGAGAAGGGAGGGGTGAGTCACTATGCTGAAAAGCAGGGGTAGGGGAAGTATACATACAGAATCCCAGCTCTTTTTGTCTGCTCAGGATGGTGAAAGTGCCCAAAGGGAGAGGGGTGGGGAAGCCACTGAGCCTCCAACAGGAGAAAAAGAAAAAGGGGGTATGGACCCTGTAGATTTCTCAAAGGTTATAGGAGGACGTGTGGGATGCCGCCTCAAGCAAAGCAGCAAGTGAGAAGAAATGATTTCTTTTCCCTCCTTTAACCCTGGGAATGGCCACCGCTGCTGCTCTTGGACAGAAAATTAATTTATTATTGTTGTTCAAGTATTTGAAACAAACTGGTTGTGTTACACATACTTCCTTTTATTTTGGTTGTTTTTCAATGCAGGAGGTCATAGGAAATTATAGAACAGTTTCCTAGCTTTATTGATAACTCTTAACCATATAAACATATGGTATGTGGGCTTCCATTTGTACTCTTGACCTGGGTCTGCTAAGAGTAAATACGCCCTTCTGTCAGAAGTTTGGTGTCTCCCTTATGTCAGATTATTTAGTGATAGGACTCAGAAAACTAAAGGTAGTTATTAACTCTAAGAAAAACAAAAATATGAATGAGAAATGAAATGTAATCATACTAACTTACTAGATAAACCTATAAACAATATCTATGTATACACATATACACATTTTCTACCTAGCCATCTATCTATATACATACATACACATATTTAACTGTGACACAGAGATCAAACATTACTTTTTCCAAAACTGTGATAAAATTTAAAGACAAGGGTGCTGTGGGATAGTTGTGCATATGACCCGGGTTGGTGGCTGTTTAACCCCCATGGTAAGATGTCAACAGAAAAGTTATTTTTCAAAAAAACTGAAGAACCAAGATATAGAGCATATGTGTAATTATTTAAAAACATGAAACTACACTCTAGAAAAAGACTAAAAGAGGTGAAAGTAACTGCCTCTTAAGAACAGAACTTGAACATGGGACAGAGTGGTTAGGGCACTGGTATCTTTCAGGATAAATCTTTTAATACAGTTTGCCTTCTCGAACTATGCACATGTTTGACACTGATACAGAAAATGTTTTGTTAAATAAAGGCTACAGAATGTCAGGAGATTTAATGATGGGTGAATATATAGAAGAAGGAATATTTATAAAAGAAAAAGCATGATACATTTCTATGTGGAATGAAAACTAGGTAGAACATAGTGAGCACATGTTAACAAAATGAAGACAAATGGAAAATTACAGAATGTATCTCTTTTTAATAAAGGAGGGAGGCAGAATGGACATTTGCCTACTGTCTACCAAATGGCAAGCAGGGCATTAGGGGTTTTATATACATTATCTTATTTAATTCTCATGACAATTCCTAGAGGTGTATGTTATTTGTCTCACTTTACAGATGAGAGAACTGAGAGGTGTAACTGGGGACAGGGAGGCACCACAGTGCATGGGTGTGGACTGAGATGTCAGTGTTTAGATCAGGCTTCTGACATTCATGAGCTGCCACAGCCTTGGACACACACCTCATCTTCCTGTGTTTGAAGGTTATTATTGGTTTATTATTTCACCTCATAGGAGCATTATGAGGGATTTATGAATGAATATGTGTAAGAATAAAAAGTGCCTAAGAATATGTGTAAGAATATAAAAGTGCCTAACACACCATAAGAGCTATTATTATAAAAGGCATTCAGCCAATCAAGATCAAATGAAATTGTTAGGGAGACATTTTTCTAAAACTGAGTTTCCTCATCTTATTTGACGTCTCTGGGCATTTGGAACTGCTGACCATTTGCCCAAGGTTACGGAACTGCTAATTAGTGAAGCTGGAATTTGAATTCAAGTCTGTCTGCCTTCAAAGCCCAGGCTCTTTCCTCTATAATCCGTTGCCTCCCATTAGCTAATAGGGCAAGTGGTAGAAAGACTAGCTACAAAAGCAGAAAATGTCAACACTAGAAAACAGAAAGAAGGAATGGAGAGTGTTGACCAGTGAAGGAGTTAAACAGTATGATGTTGAGTCACACAGAGAAGGAAGTGTGGTCCCTTAGGATAAAAATAAGATGGCAACACAGGTAGGAAAGGGTAGAAGATTACGTTACTGAGACAGAGATAATACCCGAGCAAGCTGTGTAAGTAGGACATTATGATTGGCAGAGATGGGTTTAAGTAGGGATGGTCTCAGGAGAAACACTTTAGTCAATCTATGACATAGCTTACCTTAACTCTTGGAATGCCAACACAGAGATCCCAGCTGAATTTCCAGAGTTTTCCAATTTAGAAAGCATGTGCTTTCCCTCTGCCTCACGCTTTCTACTCTGCTTTCCTAACATCCACAGCTGTAATTGATTTTCTATTTTATTTTATTTTTTAAATTTTTTTATTATATTATGTTAGTCACCATACAGTACATCCCTGGTTTCTGATGTAAAGTTCGATGATTCATTAGTTGCGTATAACACCCAGTGCACCATGCAATACGTGCCCTCCTTACTACCCATCACCAGCCTATCCCATTCCCCCACCCCCCTCCCCTCTGAAGCCCTCAGTTTGTTTCTCAGAAGCATGAGAGACTGTGGACTCTGATTTTCTATTTTAGGATTATCTGTTGAACAACCATCTCCTTAACTGTAAGACTGTAAGGTCTGTGAAGGCAGGGATTATATCTGTTTCTTTCAATTGTACTTAACACAGTATCTGATACAGATCAAAGGAAGGCAAAGAGAAAGGACATATGTAATAAATTATACTTTAATGCTGTCCTCATAGACCAGGACGCTATGCTAGAAGTAACGGGGGGAAAAAAACTATTTGAAATAAATTAGCCAATATTTTGGTATAAGTATCAGAATGTACAAGCTGGGAGGACCTTAGAGATCACACCAAGAGGAATAAGATACAACCCCTGTCCCAAAGGGTGGTGCCTCTGTTCTAAAGGGGAGAAAGAGGAGACAGATCAATGTACTAGGAGATGGTGAGGGATATGGTGCTGGGAGAAAAGAGAAAGAAAAATGGAAAGTGACAATCCATTCTTGTGACTGTTCATTAAACATTGTGTATTTGTTCACTTTGCTCCCAGGGAATAATACCTCTGCTGTGCACTTGGAAGTCTAGCCCCGTTATTCCTAATGAATGATGGCAAGGTGGAATCCCCAAAGTCCTTCCTTCCAGTGGGCCTGGTGAGGGAGCAGGGGCTCAGTTATCAGGCAGCCATCACTGAGGGACTCATGTAGGCCCTCAAATCTTATCTAGTGCAGTTGTTTTCAAATTGGGGTTTAAGAAGTACATATGTGTAGCAATGGAGAATTATCAGCTTTACTTCTGCCTCAAAATGGGCATAAAAACAATCCCTTCAAAGGGATACAGGCACCCTGATGTTTATAGTAACACTATTTACAACAGCTAAATTATGGAAAGAGCCCAAATGTCCATTAACTGATGAATGGATAAAGAAGATGTGGTAGAGACACACAATGGAATATTACTCAGCCATGAAAAATAATGAAATTTTGCCATTTCCAATGACGTGCATGGAGCTAGAGACTATTATGCTAAGCAAAATAAGTTAGTCAGAGAAAGATAAATACCATGATTTCACCCATATGTGTAATTTAAGAAACAAAACAAATGAACATAGGGGAAAAAAGAGAGGAAAACTAAGAAACAGACTCAACTATAGAGAACACACTGATGGTTACTGGAGGGGAGGTGAGTGGAGGGGGTGGGTGAAATGCATTGTGGGTATTGAGGAGAGCACTTGTGATGAGCACCGGGTGTTGTATGTAAGTGATGAATCACTAAATTCTAAACCTGAAGCTAATATTACACTGTATGTTAACTAACTGGAATTTAAATAAAAACTTGAAAGAAAAAATAAACAATCTCCAAATAACCTAACTACTCCCACTATCTTTCTTGGTGTGTGTTGTTTTGGAAATAAAAAATAATAATAATAGCATTTTAAACACAAGTGTAGAAAGAAAGTACTTTGGTAACTGGAGCATTTCTTTAAATGGGGTATCTCTTCTCTAGCGCGCATAGGAGGACACAGGGAGCTACAGAACTGAAACAACTAGCTCAGGGCCACAGTCACTTGGTGGCAGAGCTGGGGTCAGAACACAGCCACTCCCCGACCACTGTCCTATCTCCTACACAGCAGCATCTAAACCATGATAAGCAAACTCAAACAAGCCTTTTGAGTTGAGGATGCATCCCACGACAGGCAGTTTCCAAGAAAATGCCAATCTTGCATTTGGATGTTGCAGCCAGTTAGGGCACAGGCAGAGAGATGAGGAAAAGCCAGTCTTCTCAAATGGAAACCCTGCATAAATAGACCAGCTGATGGAAGAATGACTTCTGAGATAGGAGGGCTGCTGCCCACTGACAGTCTTTAAGTGTTTCCTTTGGCAGGTCTTTACTCTGGACAGGAAAGAAGAGGCTCTTTTGAGATACCAGACAGACAAAAAAAATGTAGTCACGAAAAGAATTAACCATTACAAGCCAAGCCTTTAATTCATTATCTTGCTCATTTCCTCCTCTGCATAACACTCCTAGGAAGCCGAAGCAGCTGTCATTTCCATTTTAGAAAAGAGAAACCGTGGCACAGAGAGGTTAAAGAACTTACCCTAAGTCACTGAGCTGGTCAGAGTAGAGCCAGACAGGATTTGAACTCAAGAAGTGTGACCACTATTTACCATCTTTTCCGCTACGTTCTAATGCATTATTATGTGGAGCACGGTTCCACACACATCGCTGCCCAGAGACATGACTGATTGTTGTCAGTCAGAGAATACAAGATCTCTCACCTAATGACAGGAACTACAATTTCTCTGAAGCACTGAACAGTTTACAAAGAATCTTCCACATGTGTTCTCTTATTTAATATTTATTCTAACCTATCAAGGAAACGTAATTATTCCTGTGAGGAGCTGAAGCTCGGAGAAGTCAAGTAAGGTGCCCAAGTCACCCAGCTGTGATCCAGCCAAGCCAGGATCCAAATTTCATGTGTCCGGTCACCCCCAGCCAGAGCTCTTTAGAGCCGGGTATGCTTTCTCAGCCTTTTTCCTCCCTCTGACCTCACAGGCAAACTCTGGTGGGAGGGATATTGTCCAAAAGCATCACTTTGCACTAAAATTTTGCAGTTTGGTGACAGTTTCAAAGTATATGACAAAATGAACATACATAGTAAAAAGTGATTTATCTAGAAAAGCTCAAATAAATGACAATTTATTTCTTCTAATAATGTGTGATAATCGTAACAATCTGTCTTAGAAAAATGGTGCTGATTAATTTTAAAATCTGAAAATGTCAACAGAGAATAATTCCATTATATTCAGGATTATTTAAGGTTATCATCGAAATTAATAACACCTTGCCCAAATTTGTACGGTCCTTTGTAGTTTACGGAGCACTTTCCTGTTCATGATCTCATATGACTTTCACAAGAAGACGGGCATGTTCAATTATTATTCTCCCCATTTAACAGAAAAGGACATTAACACTCAGAGAGGTGAAAGCTTACTCACAGTGGCTCACAAGAGATACACCTGGAGCTGAATCCAGAGCACCCGACTTGTAGGTTAAAGCTCTTTCTACAAGCCCAGCTGTAGCATCCCCATTGCATGCTCTTGAAATCAAAGTAGACTCTGAAGAAGATTCCAGGTGCAGTGTACGTGTGTGCCCGCTGTGGCACATCTCATTGCCTGACTCTTCTGGGAAGCCAAGTTTATGGACCCTCTGGCAAGCGTCCCTGGGGGTTAGATGGTGTCCTCCAGGACAGGAATTTCTACCTTCACTGGGGATAGACTGCTGGTATATTTGGTGACAGACATGGGAGCCTGGAGCTTCTGGGGGAGGATCTGCTCTCTGCAAAAACACCCACAGCAGAGAAGCATTTGAGAGGTGGGGAGGTGTTTGAAAATGACTGCAAGAGGTATGATGAGTATGAAAGATACAGCTTAGGGAGTGACTCATATGCAGATATTAATCGAAAGAAACTTAACATTTGAACAAAGAATCAGATCACCCCAAACTGCTGCCCACTTAGTGAACATAATCAAACCTAGCCCACATCTGGCACTCAGGACAGTCCTCACAGAACATCGAATGTATTCCTTCTCAGAGCCCTAACTGGTCCTTGCCTCCTAGCCTACAAAATCCAGTGGGGCAGAAGTAAAACGACTACTTATTGGTTTGGGAACATGCTACTGCCTAGCCAATAAGTTCTTTTATTCTGTGGTCTCTTCTCTGCTCTTCTGCATAAGGATATCCTGGCCCTCTTCACAAAAAGTAGTCTTGTTTTCCTTCAGCCCCAGATGAATATCACCTCCTTGGTCAGGCTTTCACTGACCTCTCCTCCAAGGCAGATTTTAATGCTCCTACCTTTGGGTTTGAACTCATCACACTGCATTCTAATATCTAGGTACCCTAATGTCACCATTGAAGTCAAACTCCAACAAAGGACTTGGACAAAACTAAGCCACTGAGAGATTTTACCTGAATGCATAGGTGAAGTGAGTAGCACTGATAAAGAATCAGAGTTAATTTGCAGTTAACTAGGACACTCGGTGAATGGAAAGTGGCACTTCCTATTTAAGTTTTCCAAAAAACTCTGTATTTCTTATCCAGTTGTAAATAATCTTAATTTTACCTGCCCTTGCTCCTGCTTAACCAGAGGAAATCAGTGAGTATCAGGAATTTGTCCTCGGTGTCTGAAAGCAGAGGGAGGAGTAATTGATTCTAATCAATTAGATGACACAGGGTTTCAAAACCTACCTTTCCCCTCTTCCAGCACTGCTCTCACTGGGAATGATTTATTCAATACCTGTCTCCTGTATTAGCCTTTGCGAGCTGTGCCCCGGCAGGGCCGAGTCTGCATTGCGGACTACCATATTTCTTAGCTCTACCATAGAGCCTGGCACAGGGCAGATTTCAGTAGACTTTTGTTGAAGGAAGACATAAATGAATTAATCAGTTAAGGACATCGCAGAAAAGGTGGCACAGCTGAGTTTTCCATCATTAATGAATACCAACTGCAGCGCTACCATTTATAGAGTGTCTATGTGGATCAGCCACTGGGCTAACCACTTTAAAATTTGTGTAGCATAAAGATCAGTACCTCTGTTTTACAGATGAGGAAACTGAGATTCAGAGAATGAAGTAACTCACTTACATTCATATAATTAATTTCTGTCAGGACAACCCGTCATTCAAACCAAGCTCTGGCTGATTCCAAAGCCAGTGCATAGATGAAGGGAAAAATCACTTTTTGGCTAAGGAAAGAGCATGGACAGCATAAGGATGTGGACGTGCCTGGGGCAGGGTGGACACTCAAAAACTGGTTGGGACGTAGGCTGCCGAAGGTATGATGAGTATGGAATAGGTTAGACAGGGAGATTGGGGGGGCTCACCTCAG
The DNA here is from genome assembly GCF_017311325.1 of Ursus maritimus. Lineage (NCBI taxonomy): Eukaryota > Metazoa > Chordata > Mammalia > Carnivora > Ursidae > Ursus > Ursus maritimus. The sequence goes on along the minus strand of NW_024426119.1, from coordinate 13,274,774 downwards.
AATCCAGGACTGTCGATTCTACTGGAGCTACACTAACCCTAGACTTTCCCTTGGAAATGAAATTTCTGAATAAATCCCACGTAACAGCTTATTTGCAATGTTTTCTGCTAAATGCAGAAGTATAGAGAAAAAATTTCCAATGCTTTAAGGTTCCAGTTAGTTGAGTTGCAATTAATCAAATTCCACTGTGAAAGAAAATGTCCTAGCTGGATGCTTACTTACAATTAATTTTTTTTTATTTTGAAATAATTATATATTTTCAGAGCATTTGCAAAAATAGTACAGGGAGCTCTCATATACACTTCACCCAGTTTCATAATGTTAACATCTTAAATAATTACTGTACAATGATTGAAACTAGGAAATTAACATTGGCATAGTACTTTTAACTAACTCCAGACTTCATTCAAATTCCACCAGTATTTCCTCTAATAACCTTTTTCTGTTTCAGAATCCGACCCAGAATCCCACACTGCATTTAGTTGTCATGCTTTCTTAGCCTCCCTCAATCTTGGGGACAGTTCCTCAGACTTTCCTTGTCTTTCACAACCATGACACTTTTTTTTTTTTTTAAGATTTTACTTCTTTATTTGACAGAGAGAGAGACAGCCAGTGAGAGGGGAAACACAAGCAGAGGGAGTGGGAGAGGAAGAAGCAGGCTCCCAGGGGAAGAGGCCGATATGGGGCTCAACCCCAGGACCCTGGGATCATACCCTGAGCCAAAGGCAGATGCTTAACAACTGAGCCACCCAGGTGCCCCACAACCATGACACTTTTAAAGGGTGGTCTGTTAGTTTGTAGACTGTCTCTCCATTTGGGTTTGTTTGATGTTCTGTCATGAGGAGATTGAGGTCATACGTTTTTGGCAAAATATGCTAAAAATTGACGTCTAAGCAAATGCATCACAGTACATCATACCGGTGGTACATGATGTCAGATCTGACCTTGATCACTTGGGTGAAGATGGTGCCCTGCAGAATTTCACCTCTGTCAAATTATTATCTCCATTCCCTCTGTAATAAATAAAAATCTTGGGAGAGATACTTTTAGACTATGCAAACATCCTATTCCTTCTCAAACTTCTGCCCACTAATTTTAGCATCCACTGGTATATCTTGTCTGAAACAATAATTACTGTGGTGTTCTAATGTTGATTTTATATTTTGCATATTCCATTTATAATGATTAACTGGAACTCCTTTTTAAGGAGAAATCGTCCCTTCTTTCCCATATATTTATTTATTCAATTATTCATTTATATTAGCATAGACTCATGAATATTTATTTTATTTTATGGGCTATCATCCAATACTATCATTGTTTTTTATTGTTGTTCAAATTGTTCTGACTTTGACCACTGAGAGCTCCTTGACCTTTCAGCATGTCCCCATCCTATTTTTAAGTACTTCTTATTTTGTGTCACCACAGATACTCCAGACTCATCTTGTGTTTTCTCTGCCCTAGCTCTGTAATCAATCACTTCTCCAAGGAATCCAAGTTCTTCCTTTTATTGGGGAATGGTATTTAGAAACCAAGATCTGGGCATTAGGTGTGCTCGTTCTGCTTGAGTGCCATTTCTTCTAAGTCCTCTCACTGGACAGAGCCAGGAAATACATATATGTATATTAGCCCATACACATACACATACACACACACACACACACACACACATATATCTATAATTATTTCCATATCTATCATTTTGTATATATTATATATATATATACACATAAAATATACATTTTATATATATATTATAAAAGCCATGAGTCCATACTGATACCTCTGATTATAATCCAACACTACAGGGCTCATGCTACCCTTTCCCCTTTTCTAAATGGATGCTTACTTTGGGGACAATTTTCTAACTCTTCCTATATCTAAACACCACAGCACATCATCAGAATTCAGACATTCTGCTATGCTTACTGAGCTGAGCAGAAATAGCTAGAGCAGACAAGAGTGAAGGTATCCTTTTAAATATTCATTGGCCAGTTTTATTTCACCCATAACTAACACAGAGAGACACTAGCCACACCTGTGGCAACTTTAAAGGCATGCACAAATAAAATATTTAACAACCACTTGAAACTTGGAAGTTCCCTTCCTCACCTTTCTTATATACCAACTCACTACAGCACCTTGGATTTGGGGTCATAGGGTTCAGGGGGAGAGACTAGGAATCTCTGCTTGTTTTAAAAGAAGGCCTCTTGCCTGAGGTCATAAAAAAACAGGACCTTTGCAGACTCTCAGTCTAATGTGGCCTTAAACTTAGCCTCTGGATTGTAAATCAGCTTCCACAGAAGAACTGAAGCACTTTTCCAAAAGCAGTTATGGCTGTGCTTCTTGAAGAAGCCAGTCTGTTTGGAAATCATAAGAGGCACAAAGGAGAGGGAATATGAAGGGGAACTGAAGTCTTTCAGTATAATGCGTTAAAGAAGCTACCAATAGAGTAAATGCCTCACTATGATGCAATTTCAGGAGGACCATGCATTAAATAAGAACCTATTATATCCCAGTCTTACTGGGGATATAGAGAAACAGAATACTACTTTTATTACAAAGTTGAATACATGAACTTCACGGGGGAGTTGCTTCTATATTTAAAATATAACCAAATGACAGACTTATTGAAATCAGTTTTCACTGAATCCCTAATGTGTATCACCCACCAAGATGATGGCCGGCATGGAATGAGTTTATGATTAGATGTCTGGGTTCTTTTCCTGCACAAACATCATGAAAGTAGCTCAACTAAATTACCTTCATGGTTTAGTTCCAAGAGTTCCTGATTCTTCTGACTCAGTGTGGTCCAGTAGAATAAGCAGACACTTTAGGATGTAATCTCACCCCTGTTAATTGGCACAGCTCGAGCAAACCGTGTGAATTTTATTTCACATTAGACTTTGATAATTTTAAAAGAGAAGTAAGAATTTCTGTTCTAAAAATTAGTTAAGAGAATCATATGAGATGAAGTAGATATACTTCTAGAAGAAAGTAGAAGGCAGAAAGATGTAGAAAATATACTTCTAGTTCTCAAACTAGCTGTGTCATGGTGGAGGAGACATTCAGCCTGCCTGCATCACAGTTTAGCTGGCTCTAAAATGAGGAAACTCAATTAGATATTAGTGTTTTCAAAATTTTCTTTAGCTGAAGAACCCTTTAAAACCCAAAAGATGTTTTTATAAAGCTCTAAGACAAAATGGATCAAAGGAGGGTAACTGATTACAGAGCACCGGGTGGCTGGCTTTGAAGCCCTTCTGGGCTGACAACCCCTCCCACTGTGCTCATCCACATGGCACCTCTGAGCATAATCTAAGAAATCATGGAATAGATGGTGTCTAAGCTCCATCTAGCTCTAAACAATTCCAGCATTCCAAGTGTTCCTCCCAGGTCTTTGCCCTTTGGGGGACAGAAAGTGAATGGTCACACCTGGTACAGAGAGTGGTGGGCAGTATATAACAAGTGCAAAGCTGCAGGTACTATTAGGGTTGGAGAATGAAAACAATGAAAGTTGGATAGTTGTCTAGAGGACACCAAGAAAATGTGGACTATGCAAATTATTTCTTGGAATGGCAGGACTTCGAAGAGTAAACACAGTGGGTGTTTTCTGGGGGTGGGAAGAAACAAAATAAGTAAGCCCTACGAATGAGAATGAATATGGAGGATCCTGGACAAGGCAGAGTATTCAGTCCTACCCAGCAACTTCATGCTCACCTCAAACACAATTTTCCCCAGCTGTTATGCCTTAGGAGTCTTGTGTAAACCTCCCTCCCAGGTAGACCTGCTCCTCAGGACTCAGCCCCTTCTTCATGGTCATGGTATTCCTTGGCTTGTCTGTATTGCATAGCTGAAACTAGACAGAGGCTACATGTTGGAGGCATGGGATTTAAAATTAGCTAGGCCATGGATGGCCACTTTAGGAAGATCTTAGAGGTTGAAAAGTACACCCCTGCAAAAAAAGACATGTTGAAGTTCTAACTCCTGGTACCTAAGAATGGGACCTTATTTGGATATAGGGTCATTGCAGATGTCACTGGTTGAGATGAGGTCCTACTGGAGTAGGGCGAGCCCCTAATCCAACATAACTGGTGTCCTTATAAGAAGAGGGCCACGTGAAGACAGAGATACATAGGGAGGGCGCCATATGATAAAGAAGGCAGGGATTAGAATTATGTAGCTACAAGCCAAGGGATGCCAAAGATTGATGGCAAATCACCAAAAGCCAAGAAGAGTCAAGGAAAGAGTCAGAGGAAACAATGGCCTTATTGGCATCTTGAGTTTTGGACATGCAGCCTCCAGAACTGTGAGCCAATACATTTCTGTTGTTTTCAACCACCTAGTTTGTGGTACTTTGCTATGGCAAGTGTAGGAAATGAATACAGAAGGGCGTGGGTTCTAGGGATTCTGACTGGCACTGAGAAAGCTGAGGGAGAGCAGACATGCCTGCAAATGACATGGGGACAGCCATATGTGTGAAGGTCAGAGTCCAAGACATGTAAGACAGGAGACGGCTGGAGTGAAGGACCTGGGATAAAGTGCTGAGAGACTTGGTGACCACGGAGGCAGCAGGAATGACAGGAAAGTGCAAAAGCAGGAAAACTGTCAGGGCACTCTAACAGACTGGGGAAGAATGGGGAAGAGGAGAACTAACTCAAAAAGACTCAGTTTCTTGCTTGAACAGTCTCCTAGCTGTGTGACCTTAGGTAAACCATTTAGTCTCTCTGTTTCTCCGAACTTCATCCATCATTGGGGCCCAAGATGACGAGTTTGGATGACTAAGAAACTGAGAGTCGTGCCGATGTACGTTTGATCAAACATTCGGATCCGATTTTGACTTTATTCTTTTTCCCCTGAAGCTTGGTTGGGTAATACATGATTTAATAATAATACTAATAGAAGTTGAAGACCTAGAAGCTAAATGGATCATTTCAGGTTCTGTTTTTGCTAGCTTTCTTTGTTTTCTGATTCGGTAGGATAATGCATCCCTTTCATCTTCCGTTGGAAAATGGGCACATGCTGTATCCTGTATTCAGCCCAAAGAGATATTCTTCCTTTTTCCCCACTGTACCCTCTTGATAGTCTAATTTTGTGAAACTTTCTCTCAGTCACTAGCACACTTCCTGCCGTGATCCCAATTACACACTCCTCACTCTGTCTACATTGCCAATGGGAATGCAAAATGGGGCCCTTTTCTGCATTAAACACTGAAAAAAAAAACTGACCTAAAAATCATTTTTTTTTAAAAATATATGCATTCAATATTTCCATGTCTTTAGAGCCTTGATATGCTGCCTTTTTTTTTTTTTTTTTTTAAGATACCAGAGGTGGAAAAGAGAGGGGCTGGAAGAAGAGAATGAGCTCATAGAAATTCAGAACACTGGTGTAAATTTCCTTATGTAAAAGCACCAGCCTTGACACCCTGGTTAGCCTGCTGTCAAACAAGACCCAAGATATCCAGCCATTTATACATCTTTATATTTTTTAAACAAGCCCATATCCTTAAAAGTCCCACAATAAGGGAGACATTTATCAGTGACAGTGCTCTTTTTCAAGCACTTTTATGGAGGCTTAAAAAAAGAAAGCGAACTTTAATGTATGTATCAACGAAAACTGTTTACAAGGCAGAAGACTGAACCCGGCATGAGCTTTCTGACATATTTATCACTTCATTTCAAAGCTGGGTGGGAAGGGGCGACCTTCCCCTGACAGCTGATGCCTGGCAAAAAGGATGAAGAAAGTGTCAGAAATTTTATGAATCTTCTGCAGGCAGTTGTAATGGTGACAATGATCATGATTCTTTTCTCCATCCCCATTCATAAATCTCCGTCAGCACTTGAAGATAACGCTGACAATCTATTGTAGTCTTTCAACATAAGGTACCATCGTGGCAGCTTAACTTGGAGCCCAGGAGTGGTACCTGAAACTGGAAGCCTTCCAGGTACAGTATGTACTGATAAGATGCTGAACAGAGAGAATAACGGTAACGGAAGCAGGAAGGGAGTTGGGGTGGAGGCAGGAGAGGGGAGGCTGCAGCCTCCGCTCTGTGACAGTGAGCAAGTCACTTACCGCTTCTGGGATCGACTTGTCTCTGTCAAATAAAAATAATAACGTTTGCTTTTCCTAATGCATGGGAGAAATGTGAAGAGAAAAACATGATAATGGATGTAAAACCACTTTGAAAAGTTGAAAGCAGTATGCTAATACGAGGTATTACCATTCATAGTATTGTGCTTTTGTGGTGGGAAAATGTTCAAAAGAGAAGGATCCAACTAATTAGCAGGGAATGTGTAGCTTAGAAAACATATCATGTAGGTGACGTGAGGTTGGGAAGAGACGCTCACACTTGTATTAGCAAAGTTGAAATTTGACATGAGCTCAGGATTCCACATTGCCAAGCTGATAGTATATGCTCAATAAATATTTATTGACTGAGTGATTACTTCTAGCACATTGTATGATAGTTACTTGTTTGTGTAAGTGTGTCCCTCACTATGGTAGTTCCTTAAGACAGGAATTACAGTTACTTAATCTATTGCTATTTCCCAGTACCAACCACAGTGTCTGTCACAAGGCTGGCATTCAATAAACAAGCATTGAATAAACGAAAAAATGAATGAAACAATGGCAAATCTCTATAATTATGGTAAGTCAATTGGACTACTAGTTACTTAAAAACTGAATAATCAGAACCATGTCAGATGCTACTGTAATCAAGATAACAGGGTACTGACAAATGGATAGGCAAATAGAATAATGGAACAGAATAAAGAGGATAGAAAAAAAAACCACACTTAGGCAGTCAAATAATTTTTGATAATTTTTGTTTTTGATCAAAGCAACTCAAGGAAAGAAAGCATTTTCAAAAATGGTGCTAGAACCACTGGGTATCTATCCATATGAAAAATGAACCTCAACTCCTCACTCACACCACATACAAAAACTGATGGATGATAGGTTTAAACATGGGAGCTAAAACTATTGAAGTAAACATCGGAGAATATCTTCATGACTTAGGGGGTAGGCAGAGATTTCAGTGAACAGTCACAGAAAGCACCAACCATAGAGGATAAAGAATAGATGAATCGAACTCCATCAAAATTAAAAACTGCTTGGGGCACCTGGGTGGCTCAGTTGGTTAAATGTCTGCCTTTGGCTCAGGTCATGATCTCAGGGTCCTGGGATCGAGCCTGGGTCTGGGTCCCTGCTTGGCAGGGAAAGTGCTTGTCCCTCTCCCTCTGCCCCCTTGTGATCACTCTTTCTCTCTCTCAAATAAATAAATAAAATCTTTTTTAAAAATTAAAAACTGCTGGTTTGGTAGGAAGAACATAGGAACATTGGTGAAGAACTGTGTCCAGCTCCTGGCTTTATCATTTACTAGCTATGCGATCCTTGGCAAACCTCTTAACCTTTTTAAAACTCAATTTTCTTAGTTGTAAAATGGCGATAATCGTAATAAATGCCTTCCTAATTTGAATAGTAAGTGAGATAATGTAAGAGGCAATCTCACTAGAAAACTTGAAGTGTTACAGAAATATAATAATTATTATTTATGCCCTGCTCTAGAGACATTTCAAGTCAGGAAGACAGGACATACCACAAAATATAGAGAATAGTGGCCACTGGGTAAGGGATTCTGGAAGAGCTGAAGTGTGCAAACGCCCTTTCTTAAATCTGACTCCGCTCGTCTGAGTAAAGGCACTCTGTTTTTTGTTTCTTGCTTTGTGTTTTTCTTTGGTCTGTCTCCTTTCCCTCTTTCCTGCCTCAATTTTATGTTTTTGCCTTTGCTCTTGCTGTCCTGCTGAGGAAACAAACAAACCTCCAAGCCATGTGGCCATTCCACCCAATCCCACTTCTCCAGCCTTTCCAATCACAAATCTTTCTGACTCTGACTTCTGAAATCAGCCACTACAAGGTATTGACTTGCAATAGTGACCAGAAGATAAAGAGTGGAGGCTTCACAGTGATAAAGGTTCTTGTTACAGAAATCCAAGATTAAGTGTCTGTGACCTGCTTTTTAATGGACTATATTTTCATCTGTCCAAACACACTTGGGAAAAGTGTGAACCAGAAACTCTCAAAGAATGAACAATCAAACAAGACACGCTCAATTCATCCGTCTTTGAATGTGATGGGGTTTGTGGATATAATATATATATTTTATAAAGACTAGAGTGCTTGATTAATGAAATGAGGCATCTTTCCTCTATGTCCCATTTATAATCTAATTTACAGTGTTCAATTTTTTTGCTTACATTTTATTAAGAGATAATATTTTATTGTAAGAGATTTACAAAAATTAACATGTACTTCTATTCGATTTTCTGCATTCTTTAAGACAATTTTGCATCCTAGGGCCAGACTGGTTTTTTCATAGGACCATAGCTCTAATATTACAATGAAAGTAAGTGGGAATGTAGGATTTAGTTTATATTGAATGTTTCAAGGGTGTCGCTGTTTTATTTTTTATTTTATTTTATTTAGGTTTTTTTAGAGAGGGAGACGGTGGGAAGGGACAGAGGTAGAGGAGAGAAAGAATCTTAAGCAGGCTCCATGCCGAGTGCAGAGCCCGATGTGGGGCTCCATCTCACAACCCTGAGATCATGACCTGAGCCAGAATCAAGAGTTGGGTGCTTAACCAACTGAGTCACCCAGGCACCCCAAGGGTATAGCTATTTTAGAAATCAAGGTTACCATGCATTTAAACTTAAGAGAACTACATAAATACATTAGCCTTAAGGTTATGTTTAAGCTTTATTTGTATTTACAAACAGGAAACCAAATGCCTCAATATCAGAGATGCTCTCCTGAATTTATCATCTTTCCCCATTTTCATCTGTGGCATGCACCCAGTCTAAGGGAGGAGTCTGACTGGCAAGCTATATGAAAATAGGATTTTTTTTTCTTTTGAAGATCAGGGGTTTGGTCAAGATTAGACTTTCCCTCAAAGTGTGATCTGTGTAGTCCTACAGGTCCCCACAGATATCTTGGGTGCTGTCATGAAGAATAAAAAAAACTCTAAACCAGCAGAGTTCTGGGCTTGCCCAGCTATAGCCAGAGAAATTCTGATTCCATTCTATAGTACTCTATTCTAGTCTACTCTAGTCTATTCTTTATCTTAACATATCGAGGCTCTGCAAATCATTTGAAATAAGACTGGTAGTGTTGTTAAAAAAAAAAAAGATAGAGTTAGGTTAATTAAACTTATGATCCATATCAGGGAATTTTTAGCTAATTATCTTGAAAAACACTACCTACTTCATAATACCTAGAAAAATAGGATAAAATATAAGTTTTATAAAGACTTTTATAGGTTTCACTAAGTTTATAACAAAGAAAGGGAAACACTTAGGGGCCAAACACTCAGAGGAACAGGAATCAAGAATGACTGAAGCTTAGGCTGCTGTCAGGGCCTTTGTTGTCCTTGTGACACTGAGGGGTTTAATGGCTGCATATGAGGACATGAAAAAGTCTTGGGGCTGCGCAAGGTAGATAATTGAATTTAAGACTCCTATGCAGATATTCTCAGACCACAATGCTTTGAAACTGGATCTCAATCACAAGGAAAAATTTGGAAGAAATTCAAACACTTGGAAACTAAGAACCAGCCTGCTTAAGAATGACTGAGTAAACCAGGGAATTAAAAATGAGCTTAAGCAATTTATGGAAAACAATGAGAATGAAAACACATCAGTCCAAAACCTATGGGACACAGCAAAGGCAGTCCTAAGGGGGAAATACATAGCCATCCAAGCCTCACTCAAAAGAATAGAAAAATCTAAAATGCAGCTTTTATATTCTCACCTCAGGAAGCTGGAGCTGGAAAAAGAAGAACAGGCTTAACTCATGCACGAGAAGGCAGGTGATCAAGATTCGAGCAGAGGTCAATGAATTAGAAACCAGGAGCACAACAGAGCAGATCAACAAAACTAGAAGCTGGTTCTTTGAAAGAATAAATAAGATCGATAAGCCACTGGCAAGACTTATTCAAAAGAATAGAGAAAGGACCCAAAATAATAAAATTATAAATGAAAGGGGAGAGATCAGAACTAACATCAAGGAAATAGAAACAATCATTAGAAACTAATATCAACAACTATATGCCAATATATTAAACAACCTGGAAGAAATGGATGCCTTCCTGGAAACCTATAAACTACCAAGACTGAAACAGGAAGAAAATGATTTTTAAAACAGACCGATTAATTATGAAGAGATTGAAGCAGTGATCAAAAACCTCCTCAAAAACAAGAGTCCAGGGCCTGATGGATTCCCCGGGGAATGCAACCAAACATTCAAAGAAGAAATAACACCTCTTCTCCTGAAGCTGTTTCAAAAAATAGAAACAGAAGGAAAACTACCAAACTCATTCCATGAGGCCAGTATTACCTTGATCCCCAAACCAGGAAAAGACCCCATCAAAAAGGAGAATTACAGACCGATTTCCCTGACGAATATGGATGCCAAAATCCTCAACAAGATCCTTGCTAATAGAATCCAACAGTACATTAAAAGGATTATTATTATGGTATTCCATCCCTTTACTTTCAGTCTGAATGTTCAAAATGAATCTCTTGTAGACAGCAAATGGATGGGTCATGTCTTTTTATCCAATCTGCAACCCTGTGGCGTTTATGGGAGCATTCAGGCCATTTACATTGAGAGTCATTACTGACAGATATGATTTTAATGATGCCATGTTGCCTGTAAAGTTTTTGTTTCTATAGATTGTGACTTTCTGTTCTGTATCACTCTTGGGGCCTTTTTACTTTTATAGAACCCCCCTTAATATCTCCTGTAGGGCTGGTTTCGTGGTTACGAAATTGGTCAGTGACTGGCGATTCTGGAAGGTCCTTATCTCTCCATCAATTCTGAATGACAGCCTTGCTGGATAAAGGATCCTTGGCTGCATGTTTTTCTCTGAAAGAGCTTTAAAATGCCCCCCCAACACTTTCTCTCAGTCCAGGTCTGTGTAGACATGTCTGATGTAATTCTAATACCTTTGCCTTGGTACGTGAGAAATTTCTTTGCCCTGGCCACTTTCAATACTGTATCCTTGGATCTAATATTTGCAAATTGCACTATGACGTGACTTGGCATAGGTTTGTCATGGTTGAGCTTGGGAGGGGTCCTCTCTGCCTCTTGGACATGAATGCTTGTTTCCTTTGCTAGATTAGGGAAGTTTTCAGCTACAATTTGTTCAAATATCTCTTCTAGACCTCTGTTTTTCTCCACCCCCTCAGGGATGCCGATGATTCTGACATTGGAATGTTTCATTGAGTCAGTAATCTCCCGTAACCTACATTCTTGAGATTGGATTTTTTTTTAAAGATTTTATTTATTTATTTCACAGAGATAGCGACAGGCAGCGACATCCTCCAATTCGCCGATACGTTCTTCTTCTTCATTCACCTTGGCCATCAGAGCCTCTAGTTTTGAGTGCATTTGGCTCATAGAATTTTTAATTTCTGCCAGATTCGCTCTCATTTCCACCCTTAGAGATTCTATATTCTCATTAACATTTTCATTAATACTTTTTTCAAGTCTACACATCATCTTGACCATTGTTACTCTGAACTCCATTTCTGATAATTTGGTTATATCCATATCCATTAGTTCTGTGGCAGAGGCCACAGACTCATTGTCTTTTCTTTGCTGGGGGGGGGGGATTTCTCCTTCTCGTCATTCTGATGAGGGGAGGTTACGGGGGTTGTCCAGAGCCCAAATTATTGACCAGGACCCAGGCAGTGCGTACTTGTTTTATAGAGACCTTAGGGATGTGAGCTTCTTGATTTTTCAGCCTGCTTTCTGGGGGAGGGGTCTGCCGCACCGATACTCAGGCAACCCTGTTTGGGTAGAGTCTCCCTGTCCCCTGTGAGGGGGGATGGGGATGGGCAAACTGTGAGCCAGCATTTCCAGGCTTTTGTTCTCTGGCAGCTTTCCCTGGAGGTTTGCTGTGCCTCTTCTGAGAGTCAGAGCAACAGTGGCCGAATCTCTGCCTCTGTCTCAGAACAGAGGGATCGCAGTCCCTTCTCCACCCAGCCCCTCTGGCCACTTTAACTCTGTTTCTGTTGGTGCTCCTAAACCCTACAGCATCCTGGGATGTGCGCCCCACACCGGCGGCCCAGCCCTCACTTCCAGGACTGGCACGTCTCTGTCCTTTGTGTTTCTAACACCGCCAGCTGCCAGCTGCCCCCGCATGCTCTGGAGCTCCGTTTCAGTGTGGTCTGCGGACTCCGGAGCTCTGGTTTTCAGACTGGTCACGTCAGTTTCCGGCTCACGGTCTCAGTCTGCTCTCTCACGGATGCCGGTCCGCAAGTCAGCCCACTCCCCAGTGCAGGTGGCTCTGGACGCCAAAATTCTTAACAAGATCCTAGCTAATAGGATCCAACAGTACATTAAAAGGATTATCCATCATGACCAAGTGGGATTCATACCTGGGATGCAACGGTGGTTCAACATTCACAAATTGATCAGTGTGATAGATCATATCAACGAGAAAAGAGTCAAGAACCATACGATCCTCTCAATTGATGCAGAAAAAGCATTTGACAAAATACAGCATCCTTTCCTGATTAAAACCCTTCAGAGTGTAGGGATAGAGGGTACATTCCTCAATCTCATAATAACCATCTATGAAAAGCTTACAGCGAATATCATTCTCAATGGGGAAAAGGTGAAAGCCTTTCCCTTAAGATCAGGAACATGACAAGGATGCCCACTCTCACCAGTACTATCCAACATAGTACTAGAAGTCCTTGAGACAGCAATCAGACAACAAAAGGGATTAAAGGCATCCAAATCGACAGAGAAGTCAAACTGTCTCTCTTCGCAGATGACATGATACTCTATATGGAAAACCCAAAAGACTCCACCCCCAAATTACTAGAACTTATAGAGCAATTCAGTAATGTGGCAGGAAACAAAATCAATGTTCAGAAATCAGTTGCATTTCTATACATGAACTATGAGACTGAAGAAAGAGAAATTAGGGAATCGATTCCATTTACAATAGCACCAAATATCATATGATATCTTGGAATTAACTTAACCAGAGGCGTAAAGGATCTATATTCTAGAAACTACAGATCACTCTTGAAAGACATTGAAGAAGGCACAAAAAGATGGAAAAACATTCCATGCTCGTAAATTGGAAGAATAAACATAGTTAAAATGTCTATGCTACCCAGAGAAATCTACACTTTCAATGCCATCCCGATCAAAATACCAATGACATTATTCGAAGAGCTGGAACAAACAGCCCTTAAAGTTGTGTGGAACCAGAAAAGGCCCCAAATCGCCAAGGAATTGTTGAAAAGGAAAAACAAAGCTGAGGGCATCATGTTGCCAGATTTCAAGCTATACCACAAAGCTGTGATCACAAAGACAGCATGGTACTGCACAAGAACAGACACATAGACCAATGAAACAGAACAAAGAACCCAGAAATGGGACTCTCAGCTCTTTGGGCAACTAATCTTTGACAAAGCAGGAAAAAACATCTAGTGGAAAAAAGACAGTCTCTTCAATAAATGGTGCTGAGAAAATTGGACAGCTACATGCAAAAGAATGAAACTTAACCACTCTTTCACACCATACACAAAGAGAAACTCCAAATGGATGAAAGACCTCGATGTGAGACAGGAATCCATCAAAATCCTAGAGGAGAACATAGGCAGCAACCCCTTTGACATCGGCCACAGCAACTTCTTTCATGACACATCTCCAAAGGCAAGAGAAACAAAAGAAAAAATGAAATTGTGGGACTTCATCAAGATAAAAAGCTTCTGCACAGCCAAGGAAACAGTCAAAAAAACTAAGAGGCAGCCCACAGAATGGGAGAAGATATTTGCAAATGACACTACAGATAAAAGACTGGTATCCAAGATCTACAAAGAACTTCTCAAACTCAATGCACGAGAAACAAATAATCAAATCAAAAAATGGGCAGAAGATATGAACAGACACTTTTCCAATGAAGACATACAAATGACTAACAAACACATGAAAAAATGTTCAAAATCATTAGCCCTCAGGGAGATTCAAATCAAAACCACATTGAGATACCACCTTACTCCAGTGAGAATGGCAAAAATTGACAAGGCAGGAAACAACAAATGTTGGAGAGGATGTGGAGAAAGGGGATCCCTCTTACACTGTTGGTGAGAATGCAAGTTGGTACAGCCACTTTGGAAAACAGTGTGGAGGTCCCTCAAAAAGTTAAAAATTTAGCTACCCTATGATCCAGCAATTGCACTACTGGGTATTTACCCCAAAGATACACACGTAGTGAAGAGAAGGGCCATTTGCACCCCAATGTTCATAGCAGCATTGTCCACAATAGCTAAATCGTGGAAGGAGCCGAGATGCCCTTCAACAGATGACTGGATTAAGAAGATGTGGTCCATATATACAATGGAATATTACTCAGCCATCTGAAAGAGCGATTACCCAACATTTGCAGCAACATGGACGGGACTGGAGGAGATTATGCTAAATGAAATAAGTCAAGCAGAGAAAGACAATTATCAGATGGTTTCACTCATTTATGGAACATAAGAAATAGCAGGGAGATTGGTAGGAGAAGGAAGGGAAGAATGAAGGAGGAAGGAACCATGAGAGACTATGGACTCTGGGAAATAAACTGAGGGCTTCAGAGGGGAGGGAGGTGGGGGATTGTGATAGGCCGGTGACGGGTATTATGGGGGGCACATATTGCATGCAGCACTGGGTGTTATATGCAAACAAGAATCATGGAACACTACATCAAAAACTAAGTATGTACTGTATGATGACTAACATAACATAATAAAAAAATTAAAAAAAAAAACTCCTATGCAGAATCAAGAGCTTTAAAAGGAGTCTAATTTCAGTGAAAGGTAGTAAACATTAGCCTACTGGCAAGAGGAGAAACTTGTTAATCTGGGTGTAAGTTCTTGTGAGGAAAAAACGTCTCTCTTGAGAATTTGTGAACACAGGTCTGTGCTCACATGGGTTTCAGGTTTATTTCTATCCCACTTAGGTGATCTAGGAAGCCTCAAGCCAAAAATATTAATTTACAATGATCATGTAACAAGTTCTGGGCAGAAACCAAAGCAAATTCTTCCTGCAAAGCATCACTCTCAAAGTGGGCTTTGCAGAATTCACACAGCTATAACTGAAATGGATAAGAGTTGGGAAACCAAAAGTGTAAAATTTTGAGAATCAAATCAAAATGAGTAAGAACCACAAACAAAATCACAAATAAAACCAAAGTATAAAAAAAGTTTTACACTCCTATGGACTTTAGGGAGCAACTGTCAGAAGAAATAATAAACAACTGGTATGCTGAAATGTGGTAAGAAATAAAAGAAGGAATAAGGTATTTTGAAAAAACACCAGGAAATCTTGAAAAACAAACAAACAAACAAATAGACATCTAGGAATAAAAAGGTTACATAACTCTTAAAATTAAAAACTCAACAGATGGACCAAAGAGCCAAATAGACAGAGTTAAAGGAAGAATTAGTAAACTCGAAAATAGCACTAAAGAAATTGCTTACTATATATTGCTGCATACTAAAGCAATTACTCTTTACAGAAAAAGATGAAAATGTGATAGGATAATTTAAAGAAACAAGGAAAATTAAAAGAGAATATCAAGGGGACATTTTTTTTTAAGTTCCAGGAAAGTCTAGAAAAAAATGAAAAGGTAACATTTGAAAGATAATGAAAAACTTCCAGAATTAATGAAAGTCACATAGTCTCAGATTCAGGAACCATGACAAATGTGAAACATAAAAGAAATCTATATCTCTAAATAAAATCATAGGATAAGGAAGATAAATAAAAAACACCAAAAGTGATTTTTTTTAAAAAAAGGATTACCTTCAAAGAAATAACAATTGGATTCACTTCAGGTTCCTTATAGCAACATGGAAATCAAAATACAGTAAAATAATATTTTCAAAATTCTGAGTAAAAATAACTCTACATTTATACACCAAGGAGAAATATCTTTTCAAAATGAAGAGGAAACAAAAACATTTTCAAACAAACTTGGAGTTTATCAACAATAGATCTATCCTCAAGGAATATCTAAAGCATGTACTTTAAGTAAAAGAAACATAATTCTAGAAAGGATACATGTATCCAAAAAGAAACAATGAGCAAAGAAATTGCTTCCAAACCTGAAATGCTGTGATTCTGTGAAATTTGCATTGAATCAAAAGAGACTATTTTGGGGTGAGAAAGAAGCAAGAAAGGGAAAATAAAATTTCTGCTCTCCTAGGTTTAACGGCAATATTTCACTGTAGGAGGTTTGCCACAAATCTCTATAGAATCCCATCTACCAAAATCGAAGAGAATCGTGGATTCCCAGGTAACCACCCTGCTCAGATGCAATCATTACATTCCAGTAGATGCCCCTGTCTCATAATGCTCATAAAAATTAATTGTATACACTTCTTAATATTCCCTCATGCATTTCCTACTGTGTGTTCTCATCCTTTCAAATCAGGGTGCACACCAAGATGTCCTATCTCTGTATAGATTTTGCTTGGGGGGCTGCCCTCAGTATCATCAGGAACCATTAATTTGAAAGCAGCCGGCAGTAGTGCTCAAGGCTCTGAAGGAGTCAGAGAACACTGAAAGAGCCCACTGTTTACACTTCTTCAGTTGCTTTAACTGATTCAATTGCTTTAACCGAGCCAATTAGTGGTAAAAAAAAATATATATATATATATATATCTTCTTTAAAAGATGGGAGGAGGGAAATGTTGTAAATATAAACTAATCATCACAGAAAGTATCAATCTCAGTTTGCACACTCTTCATTAGAAGCTAGACACGTATGGTCAAGGGTAAAGTTTCTGTCAACTGCCAGATTGCGCAGTTGGCCCTGCCTATGATGAGTTGCTTCTTGTCTGAGCCAGTTCCTGAACAAATCCTAAAGATGAAAGACAGGAATTTTTGAAATAAGCTCAGACCCACCAGCCTGTGGATTCTGGAAGTCGCTTTATTACAATTGGCTGGATATCTATCTATGAAACTGGATGGACCTACTTCTATTCTCTTGCCAGAGACCGGGTTCTACTGCCTGCAGTCACCCCACTCCCACTTTCTACTATCCCTACCTGAGTAGGGAAATATGCTCCTAATATGATTGTGTAGCAGCCTGGGACATTTGCTGCACTGCGTTTACTAGGGGCATTGTCACTCAGTGTTATAACCCCAGGCTCACTCCCCATTTTGCTGTCCTGTCTTCATTGCAGCTGGTGAATAAGTAGACTCAGGTTCTGCTCTTCTTTTCTCACACATTCCCAAATATCATGGTCATTCCTTTAGTTTCTAATAATGAGCCAGGCCAGACACTGTTAAGACCCAAGATCTGGATGTAAGCTTTAGAGAATGGTGAAAATCCCTCAACTTTAAACCCAAGCCATTTGTTCTTGACAGCTCTGCATTGGGCTTCTTAGGCACTCTTGAAAGCTAATAGTAAAGTGGTCTTTGTTTTCCATTTGCTTACTGTTCCCTGTATTTCTCTCTTGAGAGATAGTATTAATTGTTAACACTAAGTGAGTGCTTAATACTTGCTGGGAACAGTTCTGAGTGCTTAATGTGTATTAATGTTATTATTATAATAATCTTATATGGTGGTACCAAAACATTCTCCTTTTTACAGATGAGGGAAATGAGGAATAAGGTATCACATAACCTGTTCAAGGTCACGGAGGTAGTTAGTAATAAACTGTGCATTTGAACTCAAGCAGTCTGTTCATACAGATTATATTATACTCTTGTATTGGAGTGAATGGGTTGGATGGCAGAACAGGATTCTGCCATTGTTGGGACCCTGACTGTTAAGTTCAGTAAATAGTGTCACTATTCCACCCCAATACTCCAGGGAGGAAACCAGGCAACCTGCATACCTACTGATATGCTGCCTTTCCCAGAGCCTCACTCTGCTCATTCTGCATCATTGGCACCCGCATTTGATCCCCTTATCCCTTGATGTCTACCAGCTCCTACATCCTTAAAACAGGCTGATCTACCCACATCTCACCTAGCAGTCCATTAATAAAAACATGCTGGGTGAACTTCAACCTCCTTTGGGAAAAAATTTTAGAAGCATTCACTTCGTTCTCATCCTTTCTCTTGCTTAATGCTCTGTTCCTTTGGTTCTTCAACCCTCGACCACTTTGCCTGGTCTCTCATTTCCAGTTCTAGATTCTCCACAAGGCATTGGATACAAATGCCAAACTTCAATTTCTGGCTTGTGCCTGGACCCTTGCTATGATTGTACCTAATACTCATCATCTGGTTCAAACCCCTCTAAGCTGATCTGGGTGAAGACTCAGATCCCACTGTAAATTCTAAGCTCTGGGTTCTCACAATGACATTGACTAGTTAGCTGGTAAGTGTCTTGTCTACACAGAAAAGGCAAACCAGATCTCCAAAGAACTATAGCCTATTAGGCTGGAACTCTGTTGAATGCTGGCCAGTTGGAACTGGGTGCCACCTCTCACACCTCCACCCACTAGTGGACACTATCCCTCTTTCCCATGGATGAACTTCCTGGAACCACAATTCTCCTATCTCTTCTGACTCACAGATTCATCCACTATTTATGCTTCTGTCCCTTTGGCTCACTCCTGTATTGGATCTCCTTTGATTTTGAGACTGGCCCAAATCTAGCTCTTATGTAGTCTCCTGAATGCTCTCCTCACAGTCAGTTCTGTTGTTACGTAAGTTCCCCTGAACTTGGTCTCATCAAAATAGCCTCCCTTGTCCCACTCATCTATGCTGCTAACGTCCCCATGAGCCCATCTGACTTTTATTAAAGCACAGTAAGGGGACTGTTAGGGTCCCAACAGTTACTTCTGCATGTTTTATATTTTCAACTCTCAGAGGACTGGGTTCATGGCAGTTTTCCCCTTTACAGTGCTGAGCATGGTGTCAAGAAACATTTGACAAAAAAAATGAGATTTTTGCAGGGTGTGTTTGTTGGTCAGGACTCTCTTTGCTGCAAGTAGCTAGAAACAACTCAAACAACTGTGAACTCCAGAAACAGGATTAGTTATGAAGGCTACCAGGAACTGGACAGTGCTACCACTCTTCTCTTACTTTCTCTGTCTTGTTAGTAATGGGTTTTGGCTGCTTCTTCTTCTTCTTCTTTTCTTTTCTTTTTTTTTTTTTTCTTTTTTTTTTGGTTTACAGGCTTTCTCCATTAGCAAGAGGAGGGAAGTATGGACACTAACAAGGTCAAGTTTCTACCATTCCATCTTAGGAAGCTCAGGAAAGGGGCACCTGGGTGGCTCAGTCATTAAGCATCTGCCTTCGGCTCAGCGCACGATCCTGGCATTATGGGATGGAGCCCCACATCAGGCTCCTCCGCTGGGAGCCTGTTTCTTCCTCTCCCACTCCCCCTGCTTGTGTTTCCTCTCTCTCTGGCTGTCTCTCTCTGTCAAAGAAATAAATAAAATCTTAAAAAAAAAAAAAAGGAAGCTCAGAAGAAAGTGAGGGCTTATCTCACTTAGTCTCTACATGAAACCCAGAGAAAAATCCTGCCTATCTGGGCATGAGATCATTCCTTAGCCAATCACGGTGGCCAAGGGTTCTGGGTATTAAGATCAGCCAGGCAAAGATAATTTGTCTTTTCCTATGACCAAAGGGGCAAGTCATGTAATTGGTAGCCCCTTCAGAACCCAATGGACTGGAGAACCTAAGGTAACTGGACCTTCAGATCTGTATCCACACTTCGACAGATTTGAATGATGCTTACATTGTCATATTCTCTTTTTCCTCTTCCAACCTTCAATTGCTTTGAACCAAAATTTCCAGACATAGCTTTCCCTCTTTTGTTGGTTTAGCTGCTTATTACTGACTTTAGGTTTGTGGTTCTACTAAGGAGGGACCTAGCCTTTTCTTTCTCTTTCACAATTACCCTTTTAGCCTTGAATGTTAAAAGAAATGATTTTTTTTTCTTAAAAAATGCCAACAGTTGCCAAACACGTAGCTGCTTCTTCTGATGTTAATTTTTGTTTCTTCTCGACAGATGCCTCTCTAAATGTGACATCTTTCTTCTTTTCACTTCATTTTTCCCCTACATAGACAAATTTCTTAGGAGTTCTTATGCACACTCTTACAAGACTGTTGGTGAGAGTGAGGATAAAGAGAGAGGATATATGTGAGCTGAGGCCCCAGTAAATTCTGGGGCTTAGAAAAGCATTGTCCCCAGGTGGACTCATTTGGCAGCTGCCATCTTATCTACTTCAAAGGTCTGATCTATCTTTACCGATGTAAATGGGCATTCCGGGCAAAAGGCTTTAAGTATGGTCACTGCACTGGGCTAGAGTTAGCCTGGGCCCAACTAGGAAGCAAGCAAAATTTATCTTCAGTGCCACAGAAGGTGTAGTGCTTAGGTTATGGAGTCAGATTTGGTTTCACATCATGATCTTTCACACTATAAAGACATTTAATGAAAAGAATTCTGCAGTTAATGAGATGGGTAGACATCCCACCTGTGTTACTTACTTGCTGTGAATTCAAACCTTAGTTTCCTTATCTGTAACAATATCAGTCATTCATTTATTCAACAAACACTTACTGAGTACCTATCATGTGCCAGACCCTGTTCTAAGTGTTGAACAAATCGAATGAACCAAAAATCTTTGCCCTCCAGGAGTTCACTCTTTAGAAGGGAGAGGGAAAATATATAAAAGAATTAATTATATAACATGATAGAAGGTGATAAGCACTGAGGCCAAAAAGCAAAGACGGCTGATAAGCACAGATCGGGTGAAGGGTTACAATTTCAAATTGTGTGGATCAGTCTAGGCAACACTGAGAAGACATTTAAGAAAATACTTGAAGGATCGATGGGGATAAGCCATGTGGGCATAGTCCAGGCATAAACCAAGATCTGGGCACAAGGTATTTTTATTCCTATGGGCATATCAATGCTTCTGAGCCCTCTCAGCAAACAAAGCTAGATCATATGAGTCACATACCTATGACAGAAATATACATAATGCCAATGTATATATATATCATATGTTACATATGTCATATACAAAATCTTTCTCTCTCTTATTTTCATCTATCCATCTATTTATCTATGTACCTACCTTAGTATCCATGAGTTCATACTGATCTCCAATTCCGATCCAGAAGTACTGGGTACATTCTTGCCTTTCCTTCCCTTGGCTGTAACTCCCTTCCCAACAGTGAGAACCCTGACTTTCTTTATCCTTTCCATCTTTGCTCATTGGTTGAAGCCTGCAATACACAAAAGGTAGTGAAAAGGAAACCTACTAATTTGAGTTCAATTATTAGTTCACAGTTTTTTCTGAATCTAAAATTTATATACATTCAAATACATAAACATAAACTCTACAATTTGATGAGACACGACAAAAGAGTACACCTGCTAAACCACATTCCCATCAAGACATGAAACATTTCCGTCACCCCAGAAAGTTTCCCTTGTTCCTTCTCAGTTACCAGAGGCAACCATTTATCTGAATTTTTTTTTTTTTCAGAATAGATTTATTTTGCCTGCATGAATGGACTCATTGGTGTTTCTCTTTTTTTGCCTGGCTTCATTTGCTCGGCATGACATCTGTGAGACTCATGCAGTAGGGGCTCTTTCGTGTAAGGGCTT
Source organism: Ursus maritimus (assembly GCF_017311325.1). Lineage (NCBI taxonomy): Eukaryota > Metazoa > Chordata > Mammalia > Carnivora > Ursidae > Ursus > Ursus maritimus. The sequence goes on along the minus strand of NW_024426119.1, from coordinate 13,253,131 downwards.
TTTTCATTCAGCATAATGCTTTTGAGAATCATCCATGCTGTTACATCACTCATTAATTTGTTCCATTTTATTGCTAAATAGTATTCCATGATATGAATATACCACATTTTATTGCTTCATAGTGTTTCACTGTACAAATATATTACACTTTGTATATCATTATTCTGTCTACAAAAAACTGGGCTGTTTCTAGTTGGAGCTATTATAAATGACGATGCTGTAAACATTCTTCTGCAAGTCTCTGTGAGTATACGCTTTCAGTTCTTAGGTAAGTACTAGGAGTGGAATTGCTGGGTCCAGGTCACATCTAAAGAGATGTGACCTTTTATAAGAAATTATCAGACATTTTTAAAACTGTGGTTATATCATTTTCTTTTAAAAATGTGGTTATATCATTTTCTACTTCCATCAACAAGAGTGACAGTCTTTTTAACCTTTACCATGTTGATGGGCCGCAATTCATAGCTCATGTGGATTTGTATTTTCTTAATGACTAATGATGTTAATCACTTTTACGTGTGCTTCACCATTCGTATGTTTTCTTTAGTGTATTGTCTAATCAAGTCTTTTGCATATTTGAATTTAGTTTATTTGCCTTTTGATTACAGAGTTCTTTTTGTCAGATATACTTTTACAAGTATTTTCTCAATGTCTTGCTTATTTACTAACTTCCTTAGTATTACTTTATGATTATCAAATGTTTTAAATTTTGATGAGATCTAATTCATCTTTTTGTTTGTTTGTTTTATGGTAACTTCCTTCCTTAAATTTCTAAGAAATCTTTGACTAATCCTAACAAACATATTCTCCCATAATTTCTTCTAAGGCTTCAGAGTTTTTAGCTTTTCTATTTTGGACAATAATCTTTCTCAAATGGGTCTTTGTGTTTGATATAAGGTAATGTTTAAGGTTCTCTTTTTTTCATATAGACCTATTTGCCTATCTATACCTAACATCACACTGTCTTGATTATTGTAGCTTTATAAAATGTCTTGAGGTCAGGTTTTCCTTTACTTTGGCTAACGTAGGTTCTTTTCATTGTCATATAAATTTTAAGTTTAGTTTCTTAATTCCTATAAGAAGGTCTGGTGGGATTATGACTGGGATTCTTATGTCTGTGTAGGTCAATTTAGAGAGGGGACAATGGGCATTTTTACAATATTGAATCTTCTGATCCATAAACATGGTATATCTATCTCTTCACTAATTTTGGTGTTCAATAATTTCTTTCTAAAGTGTTCTGTAGTCTTCAGGATATCAGTCTTGCATAAACAAATTATTTCTAAATATGTTATTTTTTGAAGATATTCTACATGAATAATACTAATTTGTGGCTAGCATGTAGAAACACAACTGACTTTATTTTTTTAAATAATTTTTTATTATGTTATGTTAGTCACCATACAGTACATCCTTAGTTTTTGATGGAGTGTTCCATGATTCATTATTTGCGTATAACACCCAGTGCACCATGCAATACGTATCCTCCTTAATACCCATCAGCGGCCTATCCCAATCCCCCACCTCGCTCCCCTCTGAAGCCCTCAGTTTGTTTCCCAGAGTCCAAAGTCTCTCATGGTTCCTTCCTCCTTCTGTTTACCCCCCCTTCATTCTTCCCTTCCTTCTCCTACCAATCTCCCTGCTATTTCTTATGTTCCATAAATGAGTGAAACCATCTGATAATTGTCTTTCTCTGCTTGACTTATTTCACTTAGCATAATCTCCTCCAGTCCCGTCCATGTTGCTGCAAATGTTGGGTAATCGCTCCTTCGGATGGCTAATATTCCATTGTATATATGGACCACATCTTCTTAATCCAGTCATCTGTTGAAGGGCATCTTGGCTCCTTCCACAATTTAGCTTCTTAATTGTAGTGTTTTATCAATTTACATGTAATATAATTATCAATATGGTTGGATTTAGGTCTACCATTTTGTCATGTATTTTCCATTTGTTCTATCTAATTTTGTTTCTTTGTTCTCTTTTCCTATCTTTGGATTAATATAACTGTATTAATATTCCATTTTAATTCCTCTATTAAAATTTCAACTATTCCTTTTTGCATTATTTTAGTGGTTCCTTTAGAAACACAATATGTATCTTTAATTTAGCAAAGTCTTAGAGTTTATAATGTACTACCTCACATGAAATATAGAAATCTTGCAAAAGTGTAGTTTCATTTATCCCCCATCCTTTGTGCTATTGCTGTAATATATAAAACATCTATATTCATTGTAAGCTCTATAATATAGTGTCATAATTTTGGCTTTAAATAGCTGCTTCTTGGAGCACCTGAGTGGCTCAGTCATTAATCATCTGCCTTCGGCTCGGGTCATGATCTCGGGGTCCTGGAATCGAGCCCCATGTTGGGCTCCCTGCTCAGATGGAAGCCTGCTTCTCCCTCTCCCACTCTCCCCACTTGTGTTCCCTTTCTTGCTATCTCTGGCTTGTGTCGAATACATAAATAAAATCTTTTAAAAATAAATAAATAGCTGCTTCTTTTAAGTGGTCATATATTTCTTAAAAATAAAAAATATATATACACATATGTATATAATTACTTCATATTTACACTTACATATTTACTCCCATATTTACCATTTGTGATGTTCTTCCTTCCTTCCTATAGAAATAAGTTTCCCTCTGGTGTCATTTCTCTCCATTTAGAGGAATTTCCATTAGCATTTCCTATAGTGCAAATCTGCTGGCAACAAATTCTCTCAGTTTTAATTTTTCTAAAAATGTGTTTATGTGTGTTCATTGCAAGGAATAAATTTTGCTGAATATAAAAATTTGAGTTGATAGCTTTCTTATTGAAGATATGATCCCATTGTCAACTGCTTTGTCTTCTTTTTTATTAAAAATCAGTTGTCATTTGTAATGTATTGTTTTGTTATTCCTGCTTTCAAGACTTCTCTTGGCTTCCAGCAGTTTTACTATAATGTGTTTGGGTGTAGTGTTTATCCTGAGGTTTACTAAGCTTATTGGATCTGAAAATTCAGTATTTTCCACCAAATTTTGGAAGCTTTCTGCCATTTTTTCTTCAAAAAATTTTTTTCTGCACCACTTTCTTTTTTTTTTTTTTTTTTTTTTTTTTTAAAGATTTTTTATTTATTTATGTGACAGAGATACAGCCAGCGAGAGAGGGAACACAGCAGGGGAGTGGGAGAGGAAGAAGCAGGCTCCCAGCGGAGGAGCCCGATGTGGGACTCGATCCCGGAACGCTGGGATCACGCCCTGAGCTGAAGGCAGACGCTTAACGACTGCGCTACCCAGGCGCCCCCTCTGCACCACTTTCTATTTCCTTTTCGGAACTCAGGCGCATGTATATTAAACTGCTTAATATAGTCTCATAGGTTGACGAGCATAACGTGTAAGTAATTTTTCTCTGTTTTTTAAATTGGTTAATTTCTATTGATCCATCATCAAGTTCACTGGCTCTTTTTCTGCTATCTGCAATATGCTTCTAAACCCATCTTATAAAATTTTTATTTCAATTATTGTGTTCTTTTTAAAGTTTTCATTACTCTGCCAGATTTCTCATGTTTATTCATTATGGATATAGTTTCCTTTAATTCCTTAGAATGTATACAAAGCAGCTTTAAAGTTATTATCTGCTAATTCCAACATCTAAATAATCTTTGGGTCATTTCTATTGATTGTTTTTTTCCTGGAGATAGATCTCATTTCCGGTTCTTCATCTGTCTAGTAATTGTTTATTAATGATAGACATCATTTAATATATTGTAGAGAATCTAGATTCCATTATCTAACTATGAGAAATATTGACTAAACCCAAAACTCTGTCTTTCTTGCAGTGGGAAGCAGCTGAGATTCCCTCTCAGTCCTTTGAACTTTCTATATGCCATTTCTGATGACCCCTGGAATATCTCCAGAACATGCACAATTCAATGATTACTCAATAGGTTGAAGAGTTATATTCATAATTTTGGGGCTGACCCCTCTGCAGCTCCCTCATCTCTGATGTTTCTCTCCCTCTTTAATTTTCAAGTAACTCTGCCAGCCCAAACCTCTGCTCTCTGATTCCTCAATTCAAATCTATTACTATCTCCAGCTCTGCCTCATGCGGTTCCGTGAGTGCCTTCAGGAAAATGGCCACAAGAATGCACATATTACCATGATAATTCCTATTTTTAAGGGCCAGCCTCTCTATAATTTCTTTTTATATTTGCTTTCAAATGTGTTTTAAAATATTTTTCTAGATTTTAAAATTGCCATTCATAGGAGGGATAGTACAGCTAAGTTGTTTTACTGTTATTAGAAGTTGTAATCCAGGAAATAAATTATGAAATTGTTAGGCTTGATATATTTATTATATACTTATGTGAAAATATTGAGGAGGCAGTTAAATATACAAATGTGGAGGTTCAGCGGGGAGATCTGGGCTAGAGTTATGAATTTGGTAGTCAGTAGCATATAGATGCTATTTAAAGCCATAAGACTGGAAGAGATCACCAAAGGAGTGAGTATAGACAAAGAAGAGAAGTAATGCAAGTACTGAGACTTGGAGCTTACCAAAGTTTAGAAAAATTGAGGAGTTGACAAAGGAGACTGAGATGAGGTAGACTGTGAGATTGAGGCATCTTGGAATTCAACTGGAAAAAGTTGTACTAGAAGAAATGATCAGTTTTATCAAATTCTGCTGATAGGGCAAGTAAGTTGAAAACTGCAATGGATGATTGGATTTAGCAATATGTAGGTCATTGATAACCATGGCAAGAGCAGTTTTAGCTGAGTGCTGAGGGTAAAGTCCAACTAGAGTGAATCATAAAACCAATTGCCCACTTCACAGGATTACTGTCAGGATTTAAATGACAAATCATGAATTACATTAATACATAAAGAGCTCATAAAATTAATAAGGAAATGGGGAGTTATTGTTTAGTGGGTAGGGAGTTTTAGTTTAAGATAAGGACAGAGTTCTGGAGCTGAGTAGTGGTATTGGTCCCATAACAATGTGAACGTACAATGACACTGAATTGTACACTTAAAAATAGTTGAAATGGTAAATGTTATGTATATTTTACCCCAATATAAATAATTAAGAAACATCAGCTCACTATAAAAACGAGCAAAACAAGAACATAAAGAAAAATGAATACAAATGGCTAGTAAACATATGAAAGTAGTTTTAATAATTAAATTATCTGACTAGAGAAATGCAAATAAAAATGAACAAGCGGATTTTTCACCTATCATACTAGCCGTATTGAAAAAGTCTGATACTATATTGTGCTGGTAAAGACATGGAGGAATATTACTTTCATTCATTATTGGTGGAATGAAAGGAGTACAATGTTTTCAGAGAGTAATTCAGTGATATCTATCAAAATTAGAAAGGCATATGCCATTTGATCTTGTAATTCCATATGTTTATGTACATATATTCATACATACATGCATAATTTATATAAGATCATTCATACGTGTATTATGCAATGAAATACTTACACAGATATTTTTTGTTGCGCTGCTTTGAGTAGCCATTGACTGGCTAAATAAACTGTGGTATAACCATACAATAGAATCCACGACTTCTGTGTGGCCCTAAAAAGGAAAAGATAAATCAACATAATCAGCAAGATGCACAACAGTGTGCATAGTGCACTGGTATACTGATTAGGTAATAAAGGGGGAAATATACATGAATATATATGTGTATATATGTATATACATGAATACATATGTACATATATTTTTTCATAAATACAAACACACACATAAACATGAGTATACGATCCTAAAATATCTGTGGAAGGATTTAGAAGAAAGTATTACAGCAGTGCCTCTAGGTAGCAATCAGGAGACTGTGGGTAGGAAGGAAACCTATTATTTACTCTATGTCTTTCTATACTTTCTAAACAAAATTTTTTAGCATGAACCCACAAAACTTGAAAAACTTTTTACTGAAGTATAATATGGACAAGAAAAGTGTATATGTCACAAGTGTACAGCTTGCTATATTTTCACACATTGATATAATCAGCATAAATAACATTACCAGTACCTCTGAAATCCTTTTTGTGACCCTTCCAATTATTAATGCCCAAGAATTTATCCTTACAATTTTTTAAAGACTTTTAATTTTATAACAGTTGAAAGTTCACAGAAAACTTGAGGGGAAGATACAGAGATTTTCCATATAGCCCCTGCCCCCACACATGCATAGCCTCCCCCACTGACAATATCCCCCGCTAGAGTGGTACATTTGTTATAACTGATGGACCTACACTGACACATCATTACCACTCAAAGTCCATAGTTCATGTGACAGTTTACACTTGGTGCTGTACCCTCTACGGGTTTGGTTACATGTATAATGACATGAATCCATCATTTTGATATTATACAGAGTATTTTCACTGCACTAAAAATCCTCTGTGCTTCACCTATTCATCCCTCTCCCCCATCTTTATATATTTTTTTAAAGATTTATTTATTTGTCAGAGAGAGGGAGAGAGAGCACAAGCAGGGAGACCAGCAGGCAGAGGGAGAAGCAGGCTTCCTGCTGAACAAGGAGCCTGATGCAGGACTTGAGTACAGGACCCTGGGATCATGAGATCTGAGCCGAAGACAGACACTTAACCAACTGAGCCACCAAGGTGTCCCTGCCCTTATATTTTTAATGTAATTATTTAGACATATTTTTCTGTGAATGCCTAGAGTTAATCATTATCTACATTATTCTCCAAAACAGTGGGGAAAAAAAGCTTAGAATGTGTTTAATTCCCTATCTCTTCATCTCCCATAAGATACTATCCTGGAGTTAATTTCTAGATTATTGTTAGCATTTTTACATTTTACCAAGTACTACTTATTTAGACTTAACCAAGAGTTATGAGTTTGGTTTCCTGACTCTCTCCTACTTCTTGTAGCTCATATTTTTTTCTTGAAGTCTATAGTAATGTTTGCCATTCTTTCCAGCAGCCCAGCACCCTATCTTTCTTTATTTGAGAAATTTCCTACCTTATAATTTAGACCTTAATCTACTAAAGAATTTGAAAGTAACAGATAATATTTGCTATACCAGGATGTCTTGGAAACAGTGGCCAGGTGTGTCAGTCAGACACCCTCACCCCAGGGACAGCAAACATCTGTGTTGACAATGGAAGATGGCAGCAATGGCAGCTACATCTGGTCTTCAGAGTCAAGAGGAGTGGCTGTTCCAGTGAGAGTGTCCCCTCCATGTGTTTCTAAGATGTTGCCATGTTTATGGGTTCATAACTTGTGTCCACAGTCCATTGTACTGTTGCAGAGAATTTCCATTGTATGACAATAGTTTATTTTTCCATTTTGCTGCTTAAGGAACATTTGGGCTGTTTTCAGGTTTTTTGTTTTTTGTTTTTTTTGAATTACAAAAAGGAATGCCACTCCCAATAGTCTTTTAATTTTTTTTTAAGATTTTATTTACTGGGGTGCCTGGGTGGCGCAGTCGTTAAGTCTGCCTTTGGCTCAGGGCGTGATCCAGCGTTCTGGGATGGAGCCCCACATCAGGCTCCTCCTCTAGGAGCCTGCTTCTTCCTCTCCCACTCCCCCTGCTTGTGTTCCCTCTCTCGCTGGCTGTCTCTGTCAAATAAATAAATAAAATCTTTATTTACTTATTTGAGAGAGAGAGAGATCACGAGCAGGGAGGAAGGGTAGAGGGAGAAGACTCCCTGCTTGATCTTAGGACCCTGGGATTATGAACTGAGCCTGAGGAAGACACTTAAGGGACTGAGCCACCCAGGTGCCCCCAATAGTCTTGAAACACATTTCCCAGTTCACATATTCTCTGTTGGACACTAAATATCCATACTCTATCTCAGAAAATTAAATCAGAATAATGAGATGGGGTCATAAAATTTATCAAAATAAGATTATCCATATAAAATAAATATCTGGCATTATTATAATCTTCATTATTTGAATCCTAGGTTAATAGACTGAAATCTACTACCAAAACCATTACTGCCTTTGCAGTAGGGAGGAAACATATATCTTCATATCTATTTTAGCAAAAGTACTACTCACTCCTCTTTGGGAGGATCTGAGGTCTTTTTTTTTTCTTTTCCCTTTTCTTTTCCTCTTCGGCCCCCTTCTTCTCCCCTCCCCCCCTTTTTTTCCTCATAAATAATGCCATCTATGCAGATGATTCCTACAGATCTGGCTTGCATTCCCTGAGAGCATTCTGAAAAAACTGATGCTTTGGGCTCATTTGCATTTCTAATGGGAGAGAGGCAGGACGTTCCTTCAGCTGAATCCTAGTACAAGTTGGGCTTGGGAAAGTGCTTCAGGCAATAGTATTTTTTTTTCAATTCTGTAATGGGAAAAACCTAAAATGTACTTAGCCAAACACTCTGAGCCCTGAGGCACTTGAAGCAAAATGTAATCCATATGTTTCTGATTCATTTCACTCACCTCAGAGGCTCTTCAGAGTGAGGTTTCACTGCTAAGAAGTGTTCAAACTGCTCAACTTTTCTTTCTCCACAATAAGGAGGACTTATCTACTGAACCCATTTCCCAAAAGACGGTAATATTCAGGCTCAGCACTCAGAACTCCAATTTCCAGAGTCCTGCATGCTACTGAATATATCCTGTATCTTTAAAATCTGTCCTTTACTTTTAAAAAGAAGCACCACTGTATCTTAATAAAAAGTTGGCAAAAAGGAAGAAGTATGCTAAGGAATGATTTTGTTTTGAACACCAAGGGTCTTCGGGTTAGAAGGTAGCTGATTCCATCCTTTAATTTGGTCCAATTACCTACTCATTTTATTTGTTGACTCCACGTAACATTTTTTCTGTAATATGCAATGAATTTTCTTTTTCCTTCCTTCCTTCCATAGCCCTCCCTCCCTCCCTTCTTCCTTCCCTCCTTCTTGCCTTTCTTCCTGTGACACATAATTTGGCAATTACACATCCCAGGGAGAAAATGTTTTGGTCCGTTGTTAGAATATGTTACAGATGATCTGATCCCTGCTTTTTCCCCCTTAATTAGAAAATGTAGTCTTTGTATGCATAAAGAGTAGAGTATCAAAGTGTGTAAAGAACAGAGCAGATCCTCAAAACATTTTGGCTGTCCAGAGAATGAACAGAACTATCATCGGGGATAGTAAGGAAGGCCCAGGATGGGATGTGAGTTTAAGCAGGAACCTGGCAAATACAGTTAGAGGATCCAAACTCTGAGTGAGATTGCTGACTGCTAATCCCAGGGCAAAAACTGCTGGCTTTCTGGACCATTTTACATAATCTGCTATTCATATTATATTTTATAAAACTCTTCACATTTGTCATTTTGTTGAATAAAGAATAGCCAGGAGAGAGTGTTGAAATGTCCACTTTTACACCTGCATGCACAACCAGTCTGAACATTTTGATTAAACTGACTAGTCATTTCACACTGTGAGTCAATTTAGTCAAATAACTAGTTAATTCCATCAGCCAGCCTGAGTGTTTTTTAAAACCGAACTGAATTTCAACTGAATCGAAGCCTGTCAAGTTAACTGAACTAGTTATAGCTTGAGTAAAACAATTTATTCTAGTGAGTACCGTCCTTGAGGTTTTTTGAATTGACAAAATTTATATTACTGGCCTGGATCTTCCAGATGCTCAGGTCTAACCATTTTCCATTCTATCTAGAGCCATTATGACATATGGTAAATGAAATGCAATTTTCCCCAGTAGCTTATAAAAAAAAAAAGGCTAAAAATAACTCTTACTTCACCTGCAAAACTTTGCTACCCACATTTTCCCTTATGAAGAAAAAACTAGTCAGTAAAGAATGGGACAAAAAGCTGTGGAGAGGAAAAAGTAGAAAAGAAAGCCTGCAGATTGTCTTTTAGATCAAGCCCAAATCCTGTCTTGAAGTAATCGGCTTCCAGTGTGGATCCTTTATGGAAAGCAGCCTCGAAAGTTTCCTCAGTGTGGCCCTTATGTAATGTTTCCACGAAGTGGAACAGATATTGTTTAGAGTCATACTGTTTTCTGCATAACATTCTCTTGCCTTATTGTATAAATATGCATACTTAGTTTGAAACCACTTGACTACTCCAGGTGAACAGGGTTTTATAAAATTGTTTTGCAATATTCTTGACAAATTACTGTGTTTAGAAAAGTGTGTTTGTAGGTTGCTAGATGTTAGTTTGACAGAATAGCAAATATTGGGTAATCTGACTAAATTTAAGACCATTTTCCTCATATATGCCTAATGCCTCTCCAGCCTACTCCCTTCCCAATACATTTAACTAACAGAAAAATGTTTAGAATCCTCAAGGATAAATGCAAGCAAGGCCTTGGTGTCCCTGTTTGGCCATAGTTCCCAGCACAAGACAATACCCCAGTGGATATTCTGTTCTGGGCATAAGCACAGTAGTCTTCGTGTTTCTTATCCCAACCCTTTGCTGTAGTTCATGTCCTCCATCTGGTCTCTCCCTCCTCTCCCCTTTACTCATATGACTCCTAACCTCTTTATGACCTTGGTCATGTTCCTCTTCCCTAAGATGGAAGTCTTTTCTTATCCTTTGGGTCCATGGACTCTCCTTTCCCTGAAATATTTTAGCATTGGTGTTTGCACTCCTCATTTGGTGATGACACACTACCCATTATGGTTAGACATGATCTCACAAATTCTTATCTATCTCCCTCCAACTGCCTGAAAGTTCATTGAGAGAAGAATCCATGTTGTATATTTTGGATAAATTCACGGTAACAAACTCCAGTATTTGTTATCATTATCATCTTTATTAAAAGTATTATTAATAATACCTTACATTTGGATTATGACATACTATTGGTGGTAAAATTATTCATAAAAGAGAGTTCTACTCATTCTAACAATTGTTTTTTGAAAAGGTTATGACAAAATAATCTCCATTTCATGGACAAGGAAGCAAAAATTTGAAAATCTGTCATTTACCCAACTTCATATGGTAATTGTGAAAGCCAGGATTTAAAGCCCTGACTTGGCGGGGGGGTGGTAGGGTTGAATTTCAGAGACATAAAAATTCATTATGACTCCAAGATAAGTTGATAAAAAGAAGCTATTTAAAAATTACTAAATGAAGATGTACATATCTTGCTAATTGGAAACTACTGTTATTCACTAAGCATGTGTTCTCTATTTCCCAAATGTTTACATACATAATACCATTTTATTTTCATACAGTTTCTGAAGAACAAATATTATTATGCCCTTTTCATAAATAAGGCTCAGGATTTTAAGTAATTTATCTCAAGTCACACAATAGAAAGTGGTAACACAGAGTATCTAGCCTTAGATATCCGGATTCCAAAGCACATGCTCTTTCTATTATGTTGTCCTGCTTCTCTAGAACCCTGGAGCAAGAGGAAAAGGAGGAAAAATCTTAATTGTGCATAAAATCTACTCACAGACACTATATATACTCCTACAATGAAAAGCAGGTACATAGTCTATATTAGACTCATGACTGTATTTTTAATTGCCATGTCTTACTCATTAATTTTAGTTGACTTATATACTACCTGTGCTACCAAAGTGATGAGGCATTTGCTTTCAGCTGCCATGAAGAATAAATTTGATTGGTAAGTTAAAATGTTTATTGTAAATCCTAGAGCAACCACTAAAACAAAAAATAGGAAAAGAGGTATAGCTAATTAGCCAATAGTGGAAACAAAATAAATTATTAAACAACTTAGTCCAAAACAAGGTAGGAAAAGTAAAAAGGGACAAAGAACAGATAGGACATGTAGAAAGGAAATAACAAGATAATATATTTATACCTAAACATACTAATAATTTTATTAAATGTAAGTGCTCTAAAAATTCCAAATGAAAGACAGAGATTGCCATACTGGATAAAAGAGCAATTATATGGGGTCTAATGAAATTCAATTTAAATACAAAGATGCAGTGTAAAAATTTTAAAAAATGGAGAAAGATGTGAGGTGACTTTTTATGTGTTCCTTATTTTTTCTAGCTTCATTTCCCATTCTCTTGGCCTGCTGTGGTTGTTAGTCATGCAGGTTCATGGAGTAGTGCAAGGCTTAAAATATTATTCAGGCTCTCTGTCTAGTTATTAACCAATCTACTATTCAACAAAATTAACAAAGACAAGACTTGCTAGCTGTCCAGTGTTGAACCACATAAACACGTCATGATTTTTCTAGGGAAACAAGGAAAGAAATACTTATATGAGTGTTTTTATTTAATTTACATAAATTGTTTTGAATAATCAGAATTATACTTATTGTAGGAAAACTTGGGTAGCTTCATAAATACAACAAAGAAATTTAAATTACCCAATATCATGCCATCCATAAAGAATGGTTTTAGATATTTCAAATATTTTTCTATCACCTAAATTGAGCATATATATTTTATAAAAATAGAATAAATGTTTTTATGTTAAAATACATTGTGAATATCTTTTCATATCAATATATTTTCTATAAAAATCTAATGGCCATTAGATCATATGGGATGCTGTAGTTTATTACAATAATAATGACAGCCAATGTTTGTCAAACACTTACTACGTACCAGGCACAGTGTTAAGAGATTTGCATTATTGATGAAGGGAGTTGGTCATACCTGAGTAACAATATCAATTGCCATTACAACACTCTTTTGTATTGCCAACAGACCAAGTTCTCCTATTTTACAGTAAACACTAAGTCTTTCTTTGGCATCAGCATGGCACAATGCTACACCTTCTACTTCTAAATTGTTGTACCTTTCTTTTCCTATTTCACGTGCCCACCCCATACGACATTCCAACTGTTGATTGTATCCATTGCAGTATGTCCCTCGATTACAACAGAGATGTAACTTTACTTTACACGTTGATTAAATTTGACAGCACTCTGACGAATGGTTTAAGCACTTCTGCATTGCACTGTATGTAGTTACCTCCTGATCCCATACTTTGTATGACTAAATTGTGTCTAAGTTTTTTTGCTATTTTGAGCAATGCTGTGACAAATATCCTAGTGGGCGTATACATAAATTGTATCACGATCATGGGGTGACTTGACTGATGTCCAAATGTTCTCCCTCACTCTCAAGACCTGAACTATGCACCAAGATACCTACCCAGCGCTGAATATGAGAAAAAGTCCTACTTGGTGGTGTGCTGGAGCCAGCTAGGTCAGCTTGGAAGAGTTGGTTGTGTGCACATCTTTCCAACTCAGCACTCAGTTACAGCACACTGAAATTAGCCATGGGGGTAGTATTTACACCGCTGAAATCAGCAAACACTACCAATCAGGAAGATCTTTCCCTTTGCAGGGCCTGTGATTAAACATTTACCAGAGCATCCCTGGCCTTATTGATGAGTTAATACAGGTATCTTATATGCAGCAACACACAGTGACTCAGTTGGCATAATTCCTAATCAATATAGTGTTGTCTACCAGCCAAGCAGTCTGCAACATAGCAATGCTGAATATATAGTGTGGCCCAAGGTGACACAGCCTGTAAGTGGTAGAGTCTAGATTCTAATCCCGGGTAGTCTCTATCTCCAAGGCCATGTTCCTCTGCTCTTTTTTGCTGCTTCTAAGGAGGGTAAGTTCAGGAGACAGACTGCCTGGCTTTCTCACTTCATAAGCTCCATGACTCTGAGCAAGATACTTAACTTCTCTACTCCAAACTTTCCTCATCTGCTAAAAAGGAATAAGAATAGTACCTATTTCATTGTGATTTGCGAGGATTAAATGAAGTAGGGGATGCAAGGAACTCCAGACATTGCCTGGCACATAGTAAGTGCTCAATAAATATTAATAACTATTAATATATTTTTAAAAGCACATAAACCAATATCCTTTATCTTTTATTCCACAGTGTTCTTTCAAGGTCAAGAATGTTTGACAGTTTTATTTTTTAAAAAACCTTAAATTTAATTGAGCACAGAAGTGTTGTGTGTGTGTGTGTTTTGTTTTTTTTTTAGTAGCTGATACATACTTCGGTATATAAGTTATGGTTCCATTAAAGAAGAACTATTTATCACTTCATGTAGTTGATCAAGACCCCTTAAAACTGCTAACTGAATTCATAGGAGCTTCAGATATCTGGAGAAGCGATTTTCTTTGGAAAAATTACAGTATCATGACCTGAATACCCTAATTTTGACTAGAAATCTGGTAGTTGCTACCTAGGACAAACAGATTTTTTTTTTAATTTCTCTTTATGAGGGAGCACGTGCTTTGGACACAATGTTCTTATCATTTGAAGGAACATATCTTGATAAATGGAAATATTAGCTTTCAGCAGAGACTTGACTTCTACCAAATTTGTTTAAAATAAGTTTAATATTCTCTCTCAATTTCCCTGTCAATTAATGGTGTGGAAGAAATTTTAGGGTCACGATTATCTATAAAACAAAGACAGCAACAAAATGAATAGAAGAGTGCCTGGCATATAGTAAGCCTTCAATACATATTTATTGAATGAATAATGCATCAATTTGAAGTGAACACTGTGGTACAAACATACACACACAGGGACATAACAACCAATAAAAACCATGTAAATCTAATATAAAATACAAGTTGTAATACAGATCATCACAAATTTCTTCTATTTCATGGGGAAAATGTTTTGATGGATCAAATTGTATAAACTGCCTAGTTCTGTGCTCATAGTCATTTGGCATCCTGGACACTGAATGCAGGATGAAGGGGGTCTTGGCATGAGAGGCCTTTCATGAGAAGACAGAATTACTTTATAGCTATATCAATGGTACTCTTCTTTGCAGTCAAATGACGGCAAAGAGCTAGTACTTCTAGCTAGCCATGAACATCTACTCAGCCGATGCCCCAGGCTGTAAGGAGAATCTTAAAAACAAATCCAACATGTGAAATTTCATCATCATTATTATTCTAGAATTTGGATTCCAGTGGCATTTTCTCTGCTGCTATGAGGAAACCTTAAGTCTCCAGTTTTCTGTGAGGTTTTGACAATGGAAGCCAATTTCTCCCACTATAAATGCAACCTGCCTCTCAGCTCTGTCCCAGGTTGAAAATGTCAGGCACCTGAAGGTCCTAGCCAGACGGCTAAAGGCCAGGGCCTGATCAGAAAGAGACTTTCTCTCTCCCAAAGTGCCCTCTGAGACTTTTTACAGCCCAGCTTTCTACATGGATCAAGCAATGACAAATGAACAGTATGAAGTTGTAAGCTGAAGTCCCACAGAGTCTAATAAGCACAGAGTCTGACCTGGCCCAGCCTGCTCGAGATCTCCAAATGCTCACAGACACTCAGGGCTGTCCTGCTTTTCTCACCATCGTCCCAGGCCAAATGAACTGGTACAGAAGAGAAGCTGGAAGATTTCTTCAGCTGATTCAGTCAAGAAATAGGGGGAGATACTTTATATGTCAAGAAACATAGGTTCTCACCCCATGTCTGCATCACTGGTTAAGTGAAGTGGCTGTTTACTTCATCTGTCTGGCCCTTGGTCTCCTCGGTTCTCCAAAAAGATAAGTGAACCACATGGTCTCTACGGCTTTGCACACCTGATATTTTAATGTTAAAAAAACTACAACTTATAGAGTGTTTCTTGTGTGCTGGGGATTGTGCTAACTTCTTTACTACATTATTTCTTTTTATTTGCACAATAGCCCTTTCTACTGATACCATCCCTATTTTGTAGGTGAGAAAGCTGAGGCTCAGAGAGTTAGGGAACTTGTCTAGTTCATGAGTATTTGGCAGAGTTAGCATTCAACCCCTGGCCAGCCTGTTCCATATTCCACATCCTTACCCACTGCTCTGCACTGTACCTGACACACCCTTGATGATTCTATGGCCCTTGACAGTATCTTAAGATACAGTCAGACCAAAGTCTCAGGAGATCCTCGGGACACTCCTCTAAGTGTAACTTTTAAAATTTTTCCGTCCTCTCATCCACTGGCATTAAAAACCCAGTCTATATCGTGTTTGATGGCAAATGTCCATGCAACACAAAGAAGCCTTATCTGGTCATTTCACTTCTGCAAGCAAGGCTGTATGGACTCTGGACGTCTGTGACTCATCCGTCAGCTCTGGAATCTCTTTCAAAATTTACTGATCTCCTGACAGGAATGGGCAATGGCTTCACAGGAAATGGAAAGCTCTGAACATTTGCCAAAATCTCAAACCCAAATGAAACCCAAGTGCTTATGTTGAGTTTGGGTAATAACTTTGTTCTTCTGGCTCCTGCAAAGTCAAAGATGTCTCTCCTTCCATTCCTCCAGGCCTAATGAATGACAAATTAAAGTGAGCCAAACATGCACCTTGCAAGGAGGGGCTTCCAGAGACTGATTGCTGATCTAATAGCCTTAGGATTTTCTCTGACATAGTTAAGCTTGAGACAGTCCATTTAGAGGAAAAGCAGTTAAAGGAAATTTGATAAAAATCTTCCATTACTGCTAAGGCAGAGGTTTTTAAGAGGCCGAGTGGTGAAGTAGGGAGAATGTGTGCTTTGCTTTCTATGAGACTCAGTCACTAATCTCAATTCTTCCACTTAGTGACTGTGTGACCTTAGACAAGTTATCCAGCTTCTCTGGGCCCTAGTTTCTCCATCGATAAAGCTGGGATAATAATTATTTACCACATAAGTTTATTGTGAGTATTAAGTGAATTAATCACGTAAGAATTTAATAACTTTGTCATCCTCAAACTCCACAAAATTATAGAATTTTAGAGTTAAGCTAGATATTGAGTTCAGATACCTGATTCTATAGATTAGAAAGGTGAAACCCAGGGAATTAAAATCCAAAATCATATAATTAGTTAATGGCTTCCAGTCCATTCTATTTGTGGCCACCTTGACATTTATAATCCTGCCCATAAAGATAGACTTATTCGTCAATCAACACAATTTATGTGGTAACATTTATGTGCTCAGTACTGTATTAAGAATTGTAAAGGATTAAAAAGAAAAGAGAGTGTTAGGCATTATTGACAATAGGCAGTAATACCCTGCTGTGTGCAGTGTTCTGCGCTTTCTGTTTTGGAGGTGATAAATTAAGTATAAGACATGGTACCTGCCATCAACGAAGTTACCGTTTAATTGAGAAAACAACATTAATTCACATGGAACCAATAGAAAACCATGCAAGGTGGCTCATGCAAATACAAATGGTATGGTTGAGATGTGAAAAGAGGGGAAAATACATAAGCCCCAGAGGAGTCAGAAGAGGCTTCCTGGAGTAGTCAGCCTTGAAGGATTCTCGTGCTGTGAGGAGACTAGCATAGGAGAAAAGTAGCTACAGGCCACCTTCCAGATGGGAAAGTCCCTTCACCTGAAGCCTTGACTGCCTCCTCTGAAGATGGAGAGGAATTAGCTCCTCCGCTGCAAGTCATTGTGAAAATTACACGAGATGATGCGCTTAGCACAGTACCCACCACACAGTGAGCACCTAACTAGATACTCATCCATTATGCTCACCTGCATGCTTGCAAAATGCTGTCAGGTAGTTACCATTGTTCTCTCTTTTTCATCGTGAGGAACCTAGCTAAGTGTAATTAGGTACAGGCATGTGGCTGTATTCTGGCCATTAGTGTTTGAGCAAAAGTGATAGGGGTAACTTCCGGAATAAAGTGGTAAGGAAATCACTGTACCTTCTCCCAAAGTCTCTTTCCCCATTTGGCGGCTTAATGGAGGGCGATCCAAAAACTAAAAAGAGGATGGAGCCACAGAATGGAAGGAACCCAGATCCCCAAATGACTCCGTGAAAGGATACCCCATGAGAAGCAGCCCTTATTGGACAGGAACGTGAGTATGAAATAAATTCTCACAGTGCAATCACCAGGATTCCAGGATTTACTTGTTACAATGCCTAGCACTATATTTACTAAGGGCTTTTTTAAAAAGTTGAATTAGAACACTCTACAGCAATAGCATGTAAGTTGGGTAGTGGGTAGATAGGAAGTTTAACGCTATTAAGTTTCTTTTCTTGTCTTGGGGGAAGACACAGGTATTAATTTTAGCTTCTGAGAGATTACATATATACACTGTAATATCCCAGGTGGCCATTAAGAAAGAAACATAGAACATAAATTCCAAAATAGTAGTAGAGAAAACTTGAATAAGATAAAAATAATGAATGGAAGAGTCAAACACAAAGTACAAAATATGATGGTAAATATACATATATATTGGCAACTGCATGAAATATAAGTGGATAAATGTTCCAAATAAAAGATTAAAATGTCAGAATGGGTTTTAAGAAGCTAACAACATATAACTGCATCTATACCATATAACTAATGAATGGTTAAAAGTAAAAGGATAGAAAATGATAGACCAAGCAAATTCTAACTGAAAGACAGCTGGTCTAACTATATTAACATCAGACCAAATGAAATTAAAGTCAAAAGAAAAAAAAATGCTGACGATAAAGAGGGAATTTTCATAATGATAAAGAGTCCATTGACCAGGAAGATACAACAATGTGAAATTTGTATGTGCCTATGTAAAGCAAAAACTGACAGAACTACCAGGAGAAAGGGAAAAACCTACAATCCCTGCAAAAGCAACTGATGGCAAAAGCAACAACAAAATTATCAGTAAAGATATAGGAGATTCGAATGATGTGATTGACAGACTTGATCTAATTGACAAATAGAGAACACAACACCCAACCTCTGCTTAAAGACAGGCAGAATATTAACAGCTTGCTCTATTTTGAGCCACAAAGCAATTCTCAACTGATTTCAAAGTACTGAAATTATGAAGCTATAGTAGAAGGAAAGAAATAGAAGATGAATAGAAATTAATAAAACTGAGAAAGAACAATGAGAAAATCGAAAAAGCCAAAAGTTAATTCTTTAAAAAGATGATGGCTTTAAAAATTTTCAAACTGGGGCGCCTGGGTGGCTCAGTCGTTAAGCATCTGCCTTCGGCTCAGGGCGTGATCCCGGCGTTCTGGGATCGAGCCCCACATCAGGCTCCTCCGCTATGAGCCTGCTTCTTCCTCTCCCACTCCCCCTGCTTGTGTTCCCTCTCTCACTGGTTGTCTCTCTCTCTGTCAAATAAATAAATAAAATCTTTTTAAAAATAAATAAATAAATAAATAAAAAATAAAAACTTTCAAACTGGTGAGCTTGATCAATATTTTACTGAAAGAGAGAGAAGGCACAAATTACAATTATCTGGAATGAAATGGAGAACATAATAATCACTGTAGACACTAAATAAATAATAGCAGATATTATTAATAATTTTTATAAAATAGGCAAATTCCTAGAAAAGCATAATATTAAAACTGACTCAAGAATAAGCATAAAACCTGACTATTTCCAGAGCCATAAATAAAAGTACAGCAGTAGTAAAAAAATTTCCCAAAAAGAAAATTTTAGGTCTAGTTTCTTCATTGCTAAGTTCTAAAAATTTTCAAGGAAAAAAATAAATATCAGTTTTATATGGTCTCTTCCAAAGAACGGAAAAAGAGGCAGTGATCCTCATTTTTTATTGTATAAGATTACCACAACCTTACTACCCAGCTTGACAAGGACAATTCAAGAAAAGAAAATGGCAGTGAATCTCATTCATAAACACTGATGCAAAAGTCCTAAACAAAATTAACCAACCAAAGGAAGTAATTTATAAAAACTAGAATACATCGCGACCAAGTAGGATTTATTCTAGAAAGGCAAGACTGATTTACATCAGGAAAACAAAATTAAATTAACGTCATCACCATATTAACAGATTAAAGGGAGAAAATGCTCATCTCAATAGAGGAGGTGACAACATTTGATATAATTTAAAGTTCATTCATGATTAAAAACATTATTAGCAGATTAGAGGCATTGGTGAGCTAATGACACACTTATGCAATGTAATATGATGCCTGGTCAGTTAGTGGTTGGCTGATCTACCCTGGGTTTGTCTGGGCTTGGTTTCGAATTTTAGGTTAGGTTCCAGTCTGTCCATATTTGGAGATTAGGATAGGCTATCAGGGATGTGTTTTTCTTGTGATCATAGCAGAAGCAACAAAAAAGTGAGTGGAAACATAGGACAGCACTTAAGGCCTAGGCCTGGAACCAGCATACAGTCATTTTTGTCACCATTCTGTTGGTGACGGTCATTGCAGTTATCAATGGGGGTGGGGAAGCAGACGCCACTTCAAGTGGGAAGAACTGCAGTGTCATATGACAAAAAGCACAGACACAGGGAAAGGGGAAAAATTAGGAATAATAATGCAGCTTATCACATTAAAAAAAGGGAATTTCTTTTAACTGATAAAAAACGTGTACAAAAAATAAACAGAAATCTACAGAAAAGGGGCACAGGGTGGCTCAGTCAGTTAAGTGTCTGCCTTCAGCTCAGGTCAAGATCCCAGGGTCCTGGGATTGAGCCCTGCACTGGGCTCCCTGCTCAGCGGGGAGCCTGCTTCTCCCTCTGCCTCAGTCCATCCCTTCTCCCCTGCCTCCCCACTTGTGCGTGCACTCTCTCTCTCAAATAAATAAATAAAATCTTAAAAAGAAATCTACAGGACATACCATCTATAACACTTAAACATTTTCCCTTTAAGGTGGGGGTGGGGCATAAAGCCTCCATGACCACTTTCATTTGACATTTTCATTGGACATCAAAGATCTTAGCTAACAGAGTAAGAGAAGAAAACAAAATAACAGCACAGTTACTGGCGAAGAAGAAATAAAACTTTTTGTTGTTGTTGCAGATTATGTGATTCTATATTTGGAAAATCCAAAAAAATCCACAGATAATTTATTTGAATTCATAAGAGAGTATAGTAAGTTTGCCAGATTTAAAAAAATCAACATACCAAAATCATATACTAACAAATAAATTTTTAAAAGATACAATTAATGCCTCAACAACTTAGGAACATATATCATGAAAAACGTTTAAGATCCTTCAGAGAAGATTTAAAAACTTTTTCGAATGACACTGAAAAATACCTAAATAAAGAAGTATATGGTTTTCATAGATTGGAACACTTAATACAGCAAATATATTAATTCTCTCCCATATTGATCTATATATTTAGTGCATCCCAAAAGACAGGTTATGGGGTTGAACTTGAAAGTTGATACCAAAATGTATAAGGTCGGCAATTGTCTGCTCTGGCTGTATAGAGTATGGGAACCTGGGAAGTCAGAAGAGTAAGTGATTTTCCTATTTCTCAGACAGAAAAGCAAGGTAAATGGTGCTTTTGAATAGCTCAATAAATCCATATGGATCTCTTTACGGCTGAGGTGAGAGAAAGGGGGCAGGAGGTTGAGAATAAATTCCCAGAAACTTTTGACAACAAACTGGCCTAAACGTCATGAGTCATCTTAGCTGGAGTCTGAACCAAAATTTAAGAAAGAGGCAATTTATTCAAGTCTCAGGTTATATTCATGGCTAGGATTTATGCAAAAAGGTTGAGGTATTTGACTTTTTAAAATGTTTTCTGTAAAATGTACTTCAGTGAACAATGAATAAGGAACAGTGTAGTGGTAGGCCTCTGTATCTTCTTATTTAAATTTGGCTGTTTTAAATGCAAGTTGTAATTTTGTCAGAAAAAGACATAGTTGCTTCTCCCTCTAAGTCACTGTTTCTCAACCTTGGCTTCACGAAGCATGTACAGAGCTTTAGGAGGTCCTGATGTCCAGGCCATATGAGCCCAATCAAATCAGAACTCTTGAGAGTCAAACCCTGGCCATCAGTACTTTTTAAAGTTTCCCAGGTGATGTTAACATATAGTCAAAGTTGAAACCCTCTACTGGAAGTAAAGCCAAGCCTCAGTGTCAGTGGATTACTGGAGATGTCAAAGTTTAAAGTCCTTTCTAGACCAATTAAACCACAATCTCTGGGAATGAAGCCTAAGCATTCCCCAGAAGATTCAAATGTGCTGATAGGGATGAGAACCACTGTTTAGGCCTTCTAGTTGACTTTTTTTTATTTTAATGTTTTTTTTATTATATTATGTTAGTCACCATTCTAGTTGATATTAACCACCACACTCATCATTGCCAATACCTACTGGAGGATGGGTTCAATTCTTAAGCATTTGAATAGCTGTATGAGTTGTGAACTGGCTAAGTTCAATTAACTTATTCAACATTTACTGAATATCTATTGAAGACAAAAGACATAGTACTTGTCTTGAGGTGAGAAAACAAAATCCCAAACAAATATATATTCCAATTTCTGGTAAATTGTGGGTGGTCCCAGTACCACCAAATTCTGTATAAAGGACTCTAACAGCATGAAGAGCAATTTACTGAGGTACAATGCACGTCTATATCTTTTCTCCAAACCGTCAAATACAGCCCAGTCATATGAACCATATAGCACCTCTCCCATTCTCACAGCTTGGGAAAAGAGGAGAGGATAAGGTGGTGATAATAGAAGGCAACATCACACCAAATATTATAATAGTCCTGCCAGCCCTGTCGTACCTGAGAAGTGTAGTTCACACTCACAAGAGCAGTGTAGCAAGTTACGCTCCTCTGGCACCTCCCTGGCAGGCATGTAACTTCTAAATGACTTAGCAAAATCTGGAGCTTAGAAGCCAGGGCATTCACTGACAGTTGAAAACACTGACAGGAATCATCTGAGGACCCTGCAGATATCATGGTTCGTGTACCCCTTCTCCACATGTCAGTTCACAGGGCAAGCCCAACCCCCAACAACACACATACATAGGACCCTCAGGTAACAATCTCTGTGTTCTAAACGGCCTCATTGTCTTCTGGATTATACAATTCTTTTCCAGATATTATCTCAGGCATGATAGATACAGTCATTCCCTGTTTTGTTTTTTATGTATGAAGATGCAGGTATCCAGAAAGAAGAGGAAGTGGCTCAGGGTCACATCACTGGTAGGGACAGAGCTGGGATTTAAACTCGAGTCTTTCCCAGTAGAATCTATGCTTTCCCCTCTACCGTAATCAGAGGACTTGACATCAGTATGGTATGCAATATGCAAGGCCAATAATTCCCAATACTCTTTCTTTTCCTTGAACATCAAACACCCCAATTTATTCATATATGGTTTACTGCACACTTTCCTTCAAAGGATTTGAGTAGAACATAACCTTTATTAACCTCAGAATCTAACAAAATAGTTAGGATTGGCCATCACATTTGGTCCCCCAACATAACTCCTTTGAATAAAATGGTTTCAAGGTCAGAACATGGCATTAGGTAGCATATGACATGGGACTTCATCCAGCAAGGGGAGAATGATAAATAACTGAACATATGAAAAAGGGTTGCAGTCTCTGATCTGAAAGGAAAGCTGGAACCCTAAATCTCAGGTCTAGATCAAGTTTCCACAGTGGTCTTCATCCTTACTTGGATACGTATCCTTTCTATAATCATTAAGAATTACAATGGAGGTTGGCCCACTATGATGTGATTTTTACCAGAGACCCAGGAACAATTATATCCTTTCTCAATAATCATTCTTCCCCATTCTTCCCCTAGCCTGAGGAGTGTTATTCACACAAGGTGCAAGAAGAGAATGGGAATGAAAGTGCCAGGTTACCAGTAGCTGTGCAAGCTCCCACCACCAAATGAAAATGCTAATAAGACGCCTGGATATAAGGGAAAGAACCTGACGTTCATGAAAATCTAGATCAGCTAACAATACACACAAGGCCTTGTGGTTCTTCTGCTTTGCTTTTATTTTTGTGAGTTCCAAGCAGACTCACTTCCCTATTGTTACTGTTAAGGTACTGGCTCTCAGAGGCACTTTGTAAATTGTAGAAATCATTATTAAAGTATTGGAATTTAAGTTCGGGTAGTGGGCCTGGAGTTCCAACCCTGCTTTGCCTAATGTAAAGGCCCTGGTTTCATTCAGTGGACCAGGCTGTGTCTTCCTTTGAGCTGCAGCTTTTGTGACCCAAGTTCAAACCGACATTGCCCACAAATGATGGAGGCCCAGTCCCTGATGACGTTGGGCTGGAAGTTAGCACCCTCAAGGCCCTCAGCTGTATTGAAGAGTTTGTCCAGGCCCTTACCCCTTTTTGCTCAGGATGTAAGCACATAAATTCTTTATCTGGACCCCCTGGTTGTGACATCTCATCACCCACCGACTGGCTTCCCATGGCCCTGCTGAGACCAGGCCCTGCCTGGGCATGATGGAGCTGCTTCCACCCCCAACCCTGGCCTTGGGGAGAGGACCCANTCCTGCTATACTCCGTTTCCATAGGCGTGGACACTGGTATCTCCCTAGCTCCCCACTTACCACAGAGACAAACAGTAGCTCAAGGGAGAATTGAACGAAAGGTAAGGAAAACAGATATACTGAACACAGAGCAGTATTACAACCATTGAGACTTCTCATGGGGTCTACTGCTTGCCTCCGCAGGCTGGAGGAGGATTAACCGCCAGCACAGAAACGTCCCTAGGCCTAAGGGCTGAGCCAACCCCTGTGCTAGGCAAAGGGGACATTTGTGGTCTTTTATTTCAGCCTAAGTCCTGTCTCTCAAGTTCTCATTTCCCACCAAGGCACTGTCCTTCCAGGATGAGACATAAGAGAAAAAGTTCATGTTCTTATTTCCCTGCTCCCAGAGTTTGGTCTTTCTCTCACACCTTGGCCACTCACTCAGTCTAAGTCTGACACCAGGGTGTTTCCCAAAGCCTTGAATCTTATGTTAGCATGGCCATCTTTTTATACAAGAATCACCATGTCAGTGCCTAAAAGAAGCTGTATCTTAGTGGACAGTGGGCTTTGAGACTCCTCATTGAAGCTTAACTTCTAAACCATGTACTAAATGTAAAATAGCACTTACTAAATACCTACTGTTCCAGGTTTGGTAGGGATAAGAAGATGATCCTTCAGAGGGAGGAAAAGAGGGCCAGAGGAAGGTAGGAAAAAGTGAAAGAAGGAAGGAAGGGAAAGAAGGAGGGAAGGAGGAAAGGAAGGAGAAATGGAAGGAAATGAATGGTAAAAGGGATTAACATTATAGATCAGGGTGTGGGACATGCCAATGGACAAGGCTGATGGGCAAGGTCTTGGTGAAGGAACCGGGTCTCTCTGTGCAAGCCAGGCAGACGGAGGACACAAGTGGGAGGCCCATAAGGACAGAGAGCCCCCAACCCCACACTCCAGTGAGGCTACCCATTCTTGTTTCTGTCTAAGACTACCTGACAGCACCAGATGTAGTCACCACCCACCATCAACACCCAGCTGCCTGTCCCGAGGTCTCTCCATGGTCTGCCCATGCACAACTCCAGGCAAGTTGAGGCAAAAGCATCCAGACTGACCCAACTCTCCATGTTCACTTAGGGCCTGGCCTCAAGAAATGGGGCAGATGTTAAAAAACTGGGGAGAAAGAACAATATTGTGACACACCACAGGGTCTTGAGGACAGAAAGAAGACATGCATTAAAAAAGCATATTCTTCTAATAATGGGGGGATATCTCTGCTTTGATGTTCAGGTATGTTTTAAGACTGGTCTTTAGATAGCCTAGTGCAAAGTGATCAGTTGCAACTAATTGCTTATTACATATTTCTCCCCAAGCTTTTGTGTGTCACGTTTGCCTATTTGTCTCTTCTGTTCTATTTTCAGACAAAGGGGGCTTAAGCAAAAACCTTCTGAATATATTCATGAATATTTTAGCATGTACTTTGTGTACACATTTAATATTCTGTCCAGGGCACACAGAGCAAGAGAGTGATAAGAGGAAGCTAGACCACTGTTTGGTGCTGGCTGCCCAATAGCAGACACTCTCAGGAGAAAGGGGCACATTCCCTAAACTGACAGTCTGAAGAGCTTTAGCAAAGCCAAAAGAGAACACATAGCTATCCTGTTCAAAGGCAGTGGGTGGCAGGGGATACAAGGGGGCAGGGTGAGGAAGGCAAGAAAGGAACAAGGAGGCATCTACTATGCCTCCGAAGTGGTATAATGGTCTGCTTGCATTCATTCACTCATTCATTCCAAATAAATAGTGAATAATTGCTATGATCCTGGATTTGGACTAGTTTTCAGGATACAAAGTTGATTAAAACATAGTCACTGCTGCAAGGAGCTCATAGTCAAGGGGGACTCTAACACAGAAACTAGGAACTGGGATACAGTATTACAAATGCTACAGAAGAAGCTGAAGCAGGAATGAGAAGCCAGTAGACATATCAGTAGATGTGGTTTCAATAGAGGGTGTTCAGGGAGGACTCTGTGAGGGAGGTAGTGCTTGAGCTAAAGCTTCACTTTAGACAGAGGACCTCCATCATCCAGGAAATGCACGAAGGATCTGTGGCTGAGGCAAAGTCCATGGCAGGTGTGGTTGGTTCTGGATGGCTCGAGGGGAGGAGAAGGGACAAGAAAGGTCGAGCTCCATTGCATAGTGGCTGTCATTCAGTGCTAAGGAATATTACTGGCTTAGAGCCATTAAAGGATTTAGAAGCTGCTTGGCTTTGCATCTTAAAAAGATCACCCTGATAAAAGGGAGAGATGAGATTCTTACAATGAATGGTGCAGGAGATCATGAGAGCCTGCCTGGATGGAGGCAGCAGGCGGGAAGAGGACAAGGGATGGAGATGGAGGGACTGGACTGAGAGACATTTAGGGGTAAAAGAGATGTAGCAGGGGCAGCTGGGTGGCACAGCTGGTTAAGCGACTGACTCTTGATTTCGGCTCAGGTCGTGATCTCAGGGTTGTGGGATCAAGCCCTGCATTGGGATCCGTGCTCAGTGCAGAGTCTGCTTAAGATTCTTTCTTCCTCTCCCACTGACACTCCTCCCTCAAATAAATAAATAAATCTTTTTAAAAAATATGTAGCATATGTGGGGGACTAGTCCTTATCCCACAAGCAACTGTGGGTAAGGCAGCCTAGTGATTCAGAGCCAGATGACCTGGGTTTGCCTCTGCCACATACCAACTCGGTGACTTTGGGCAACTCACTTAACTTTTTGGTGCTTCTATTTCTGCTCCCATAAGGGAGAAAGGGGTAATGATAAATTAGTTTAATACTGATATTAGTAAAGACTTGTAAAACACTTCGAATACTACCTGATATA
Organism: Ursus maritimus; assembly: GCF_017311325.1. Classification (NCBI taxonomy): domain Eukaryota; kingdom Metazoa; phylum Chordata; class Mammalia; order Carnivora; family Ursidae; genus Ursus; species Ursus maritimus. The sequence goes on along the minus strand of NW_024426119.1, from coordinate 13,226,199 downwards.
AGATAGGTGCTATATAAGTGTATGTTCAATAAAATAGAGTCTTCTCTAACTTCTGACCTAGAAGGGGCACTTCGAATACTACCTGATATAAGATAGGTGCTATATAAGTGTATGTTCAATAAAATAGAGTCTTCTCTAACTTCTGACCTAGAAGGGGCACTTCGAATACAACCTGATATAAGATAGGTGCTATATAAGTGTATGTTCAATAAAATAGAGTCTTCTCTAACTTCTGACCTAGAAGGGGCATGAGGTGGGGTTGGAATGGTTTCCTAGCTGCGGTGAAGGGTGGCCTGGACTGCAGTGCAACTCAGTTCAAGTGTGGCCCAAGGACTGTTGTTGGTCTGAGTTTGTGACAAGTGGAGAACAAATTGAGAGTGATTGTTATTTACCTTTATACCAGTTTGACTGTGCTGCTATATCCAAAGCCGGTAATGCTTTTTAATTTTACAACCAGATGGACTGGAAATTTATAAGCAAAATGATCATTTCCCAGAGATGGTCTGAGAAGCCTTGGTTGAGAACAGTGGTCCTCAAAAACTGTTTCATGTTAAAATCACCTTGGGGAGCTTTTAGAAACCTCTAGGTCTAGGCTGACCCTATACCAATTACATGAGGATCTCTGAGAAAAACACTTCAACCTTCAGTATTTTTACAGTTCCCTAAGTGATTCTAATGTTCAAGCACATTTAAGAACTAACGTCTGTACCAGGACTTTTCAAACTTTATTATTTGAAAATGATCACTTGGGATCTTGTTAAAATACAGATTCTGAGTCATTAGGTCGGCGGTGGGGCCCAAAAGTCTGCATTTCTCGCAAGCACCCAGCTGATGCTGTTGGTTCAGGGACCACACTTCGAACAGGATCTATGTGAAATCAGCTGTGCCTATTCAACCATACTGTGGCCATTCGTGTAACCATGTAGAATTTGATGTACAAAACAAACCTAAAAGGTAGACAGTGCAGGGGAGGAAGTTATAGCTCAGAGACAGCTGCAAACCAGTAAGTAGTTACGCTCAGACCCTAGTCCAGGCCTCCTAACACTCAAAACCACCATTGCCCTACCACGTCAGACCATCTTTGTAAATGCTACTGTGTCTGGCTTTGGCTTTGTGCTTCCATCTGCTGTTTCCTCCCTTACCCACCACTCCCACCCCCATCCAGACACCTGATTCCTAATAAAGTAACTTTTGGAAAATCATACCATTTTCTTGGCTATGTTAAGGAGAAGAGGAAATTTGCCTAAGTGAAGGCCTAACCCTAAGGGGACCTCTAGGCACACCTTCACCTTCTAATCGCATGTTGTCACTATCTCCTTCGAGGAGTAAAGAACAACCAAGAGGAACAAAATAAGTAGGCTCAACTAATTCAAAAGGACAACATCTTCTAGGCTTGGTGTGCTCCCTCTTCAAGGAGTATTGGCTTTCTCAAGGATGTCAATTAAAAAAAAAAAGTCTCAAACACTGACATCTCAGATGTGGGCCGGGACACAGAGGAGGTCTGAAAGCGCTTTTTGACACCCCTAATTATTCCACCGGATGTGTTTGTAAAACCTGAGACCTGTAGATGGAGCAAGGCAGAAGGCTGGGGGTTGCTGTCATGGAAACTTGGCTAAAACAAATCCTTTGTCATCTTCTGATTCTCCACGGCACTCTCACCTAGTGCAAGAGTCAGTCCTTTGTCTCTCCTTCTAGAGCATTCTGTTCTTACATTGCATTAAAGCGAGATGATGTGGGCCTACCCATCAGACCACACGTCCTTTCAGTGACAAGAGACACATCGTATTCAGCACTGTGCTTTTAGCTGCTGGACACATAGCAAATGCTCAAATACATTTTGTTAAGCAACCGACAGATTCCTTTTTTTCACATGTAACAGGAGTTAAAATGAGGATGATCCAATTAATTGGAGAATAAGGTGTGGCATAAAGTTAGGTGAGAGATGAAAGGCTCCAAGGGGGCATCAGGCTCTGGTGACATTATGGGTGAAAGCTGGAGAATGGGGACTTGGGAGTGAGCTTTGAAGAAGGCACATTGGCATAAGCAAGGAAAGATGGTGGGGCTCTGAAGTTCCCAGGTGTTCTGAATTGGAGCTGTGGATTTTCAGGGGTTATTCAGCATGTAGTTGTGGTGATCCAATGACCGCAAAGGAGATTGCGAGTCCCTAAAGACAGGTGGGAGAAGGGAGTGAAGCAGTGCCCCTCACTTCTACCCCCAATGGGTACAGCAGAAAATGTTGGTGGGGGAGCTTCAGAGGTGATAGATCTGGAAGGGGAAAGACGCCCTCAACTTCACCCACTGTGAGCAAGCTGAAGGACATACCTGTGTCTGGGAACTTGGCTTCATGGGGTTGGGGAATTGCCAGCTTCCCAATCTAGCTGTCTTAATGGTGTTATAGAGTGTTTTATGTTAATTAAACGTCTACTGTAGTTCTGTGCCAGGAGGCTTTGCAAAATCTGGTGTACAGGGAAAAGAGGACAGGCGTGCTTACTGCAGGGGCCATTCCCAGATGTCTATAGACCAGAGTGGGAGAGTCATAAAAATCTTCACTCGGGCCTTGACAGACGACTAGAAGCAAAGAAATCCTGCAAGATGGAAACAGTTGTTGCAGAGGATTAAGGAAGGCGCTGGGGCCTCCTGCTAGAAAGAGGCAGAAATGAGGTTAGGCTTCCCCCGCCTCATGGAGCTCTCTTCTTGTTACATTTCACCTCCTTGCTTTCAGTAAATATGGACCTAATTGGTAAATTAAAATAAGAGCATATGGTAGGAAAAGAGAAGGCTGGTGCAACACAGCAGAAGAAAAAAATGTTGGATATGTTCATACTAAGGCCACAGTTTGCGCTTACTTTCTTTTAAGCCTTGGGGCACCCAAATCAGAGTCCACTTGCCAGGAGTACTTAGTGTGGGCCATGCCCTACACTGAGTATTTTACAAATGTTGCCTCCACAAAACAATGTTTGGGGTAGATTCAATTATTAAGAGGAAACTGGAATTAAAAGATTTGGGATAACCTCTGAAGGTTACACATAGGGTGAGCGGCAGATCTGGAACCTAGGCCCCGCACTTAACCACTGCACTTCCTGCCTCCCAGCCTGTGGGCTCGGCTCGTCCCCAGGGCTTTCAGCGGCGTGTGAACGTAGAGAGTAAGTGGAAGGGTTACAGTCTCTCTCTTTTGCTCATTCTCCTGTTGCTCCTCCTTCTCCTCCTCCTCCCCATCTCCTGTGCATCTTTAAGCTCAATGTCTGCTCAGGGCCAGAGAGAGGGATGTCATTGGAAGCTTCTTGGAGCATCTTTTCAGAGCTCTGCCTTAGCGACCCAAAGTTGCGGCCTTGTCCAAACTGTCAGAGCCATCTGCCTGCAGTCCGTGTGGCAGAAAGACCATCTGTCAGCCTCTGACCCGTGCCTTCCCTCTCACAGACCACTCGGGCCAGCTCCAGGCTTGCTGAGAGCCCCCTGAGGTCCCTGCCTCCACAGTCCCTCTCCCTAAAACTGACAACTCCCACGCAGTCAGAAGAGGGGGTGCAGAGGGTGAGCTAAACTGAGAAACCATGTTCTCTCCGGGAACACGCACACCCAGCAAACACTGTTTTCTCATTTGGATCATTGTCTTCTAAGAAAGCAATTCTCTACTATAAGTTTTGATTTAACACAAATACCCACTAGACGCTGCAGGGAGTATATACTGAGATTGAATATCATCTTAATGACTCCTTATCAAGTTAAATCATATCAAGAAAAAAAAAGTCAGTGTTATAGGATTATCCAAAATTATCGTTCATGGTTTCTTACCTTTAACCATATATTCCAGTAGTTCTCAATATTAGCAGCACAACAGAATCATGAGGGGTGTTTTAAAGGTAATACCAGGGCTTGGGGCCCAACCCAGACCAATTAAATTTGAATCTATGGGTTAGGGGCTATTTTAAAAAAGTTTTCCTGGTGATTCAAACATGTAGTCCAGAGTGGGAACTGCTGAGTAGCCATGGTATAACAGAAAAAGGGACTGCCTGGGAAGGGGAGGTGGGGGGCAGAGGAAATGGCTACTTATTGTGAATGGTCAGGGAAGGTTTCACTGAATATATGGCCTTTGAGCTGAGATACAGATAAAAAGAAGCAGCAAAACATTCCATGCAAAGAACATAGCAGATGCAAAGGGCCCAGAGCGAGACTAAGCAACGTACTTCTGAGGAACACCAAGAACACAGTATGGTCAAGTATAATGACAGAGCAGTCGAACAGCCGCAGACGAGGTACGAGGCGGGCAGTGGCCGGATCCCTAGAACCTTGTAGGCTAAGGGCAAAAGTTTGGAATTTCCTCTAAAGCTCTTAGGAACATAGGTTTTAAGTAAGGGGAAAAATTACAATCTATTTTTATTTTAAAAAAGAGCACCTTGGCTGTTAATTGAAAATGGATTTGGGGGTGGTGGCAGAGTGAGAGCAGAGAGATGGGTTGGAAATTGTGACAATATATCAGAAGGAAGATGAGGGTGTTTGGACAACCCTGTTGCCTTGTGATGCTGGACTCTGAGGTGGCCATTTGTGAAGATGGTTAAATATGAGGACAAAACTCTAATAGGCGATAGAAAGTGGAAAAGAAAAAGCTAGGATTCCCAGTGGCACAGCTGAGCAGCTGAACCAACACCAACAGATGCCTACCCCTGGACTGCTTATCTGAGAAAAACAAAGCCCTATTTATGAAAGCAACTGCAGTCAGAGTTTCTATTACTAGTAGCCAACACATTGTCAACTGATATAACACTATTTTGTATTAGGCACTGGTATTAGGAGAATCTAGAAATCCCTGCTTTGCTCCCAGTTTTGATGTGGGCTGTAGTTAAGAAATTTTCACTAAAAGGTGAACAAGACAAAAATATTTCAGTGCTTGACTAAAGTATGGACTAGCTGCTCTCATTTGGATAGATCCAAGAAGCAAGGGCATCAGGAATTGGATGCAATCTGATTCTCAGAAATCTGGCAATCAAGGGCTCACAAAAACAAGCTTGTAGAAGAGGACTCATGGGAAGAGAATTACGGTTCAAAGAGCTAGGACAGGCCCGGAAGCATCTGATCCAAGTACAGTGCTGCAGTCTGTTCAAAGAGAAAGCTCTGGCTTCAGAGCAGGCATTGAAAACCAAGATTGGACAAAGGGCAAGGAGCAGAGGAAAAATTCCAATCACGAGGCAATGCTGCCCTTCTCCTGGTCTTTACTACTATTTTCAGTCTAGTGCTTTTGCATTAATTCATTTTATCGGCAATGCACCCAAGCTTCCAAGCAAACTCTGATCCTGCAACTGTTTTCAGCAGCCCCTAACTGGCAGCTTGAGGCTGAGGGGGCAGCAGGAGGGGAGTCTCCATCTCTTTATTGAACAGCAGGATGGGTGCCTGACATCCTAAGTCAGAACCCTAAACATGTTTTTTTTTGGGGGGGGGGCATTATTTTATCAGTGATGAAGTGATATTATACTGTAACCTTAGTGCTTTTGGATTTAACAAATCATTAGGAATGGGGTGGGGCTAGCCTAGGATTTCATTCTTTTCCTTTAATACTATTTGGGGGCTACTGTGGTTCAAGTTCCAAAACCTGGCTTATAAAGGAACATTTTTATAAGGTATCTTTTAGTGTGAGTTGAGGCTTACCTATACTATCTTGGATACTATAATACATGACATATATATTCAAATACCCACATTTTGGGTCATGAGATGCTGGTGACATTTTGATGTTTAATTTTTTTGACATTTCATTTTAACTCTTATATTGACAAAAATATTTTTCAAGTTGAAGGAAATGTTCTTTAAGGTTAAAAATTCTCATTTTGGCATGACAGTATCTTTCTCCCAGAAAAGAATAACCTTTTTAATATTAAAATGGACTTTGTTTAAAATAAACTTTTAAAAAGAGTACAGTGTTCATATAGAAAGAGCCAACTTTTTAAAATTTTTCAGTTCCCTGGTCTTATGCAGTAGAAGAAATAAGGTTTATAAGAATTTTTCCAATTGACATAGTAAGGAAAACTGATGTGACACTCTACATTACTTTCTGAAAAATACTAAGATACTTTCTTCCTAAAATTTAAGTCTGACACTTTGGAATAGTATTTAGTACTACTGATATGAATAATCAGATGAGTAATATTCAACTGCAATTTAACTTTCTTTTGTGTATGTTGCAAAAAATGCATTGTTTTTATTAAAGCAGATGGATTTTGATAGTTGCAATGCAATGACCTTGATATTAGGAGGACAAATCTATGAGTTAATGGAAGTGTTCACAGGGTTTGAAGTTCAAGAGTTGCTATTAAGGAGAATCATATGCCCCAGGTCAGGGAGAGTAAAGTAATGGAAGAATCTATCATATCTGTAATACCACAAATACAAATGGCACATGTACAAAAACCTCTATGTTTGTAGGCCATATAGACAATCTCAACAAATTTCAGTGAATTAATATTACAAGGAGCATATTTTTCCAATGAAGTACAACAAAATTATAAATTAATAACAAAATATGAGTTGTTTCTTTTGGGGTGCCTGGGTGGCTCTGTTGGTTAAGCATCTGACTCTGGATTTCACCTCAGGTCATGATCTCAGGGTCCAGAGATCAAGCCCCAATATGGGCTCTGTGCTTAGCGCTGAGTCAGCTTGAGATGTTCTCTCTCCCTCTGCCTCTGCCCCTCCTCCTGCTCGCATGCTCTCTTTCTCAATAAATTAATTAATTAACCAATTAATTAGTTAATTCTTGGAAAAAAGAGAGAACTGTTTCTCTTTAAGAACCTTCAAAATAATCCACAGGTTACTAAATCATTCATGGGTGAAGGAGGAAATCATAAAGAAACAATAAAAGGTATAGATCTGAAAATACTACAAATAAAAACTTTTAGGATACTGTTAAGAGAGGTACAAAGAGAAAAAATCCTTACCCTCACTGCTTAATTAGAAAAGAAGAAAGATAAAAAATTAATGATCCACATATTCAACTCAAGAAGTTGAAGAAATTGGGGACGCCTGGGTGGCACAGCGGTTAAGCTTCTGCCTTCGGCTCAGGGCGTGATCCCAGCGTTATGGGATCGAGCCCCACATCAGGCTCCTCCGCTAGGAGCCTGCTTATTCCTCTCCCACTCCCCCTGTTTGTGTTCCCTCTCTCACTGGCTGTCTCTATCTCTGTCAAATAAATAAATAAATTCTTAAAAAAAAAAAAAGAAGTTGAAGAAGTTGGAATGAGAACAAATAAGAGAAAGTACTGAAACATAAGGAGGAGAAAGGATAACTAATAAAGAAGAGAAATTAATGAATAGAAAACAAAGCAATGACAGAGACTAACACACTTAAGATAAATTTTGGCTCATTCATTCAACAAACATTTATTGACTATTATAGGTACTAGGGATTCAGTAGTGACCTAAATGGATAAAAATCTCTGCTCATATGTAAATTATATTCAACTTAGGAGACACATAATAAACAAGGTGAACAAATAAAATGTATAGTATGCTAGATGGTGATGTGTATTAAGGAGATAAAATGAAGAAAGGAAGCTGGATACAGTAATTGAATGGCAGGGGGCCTGAGTGGCTCAGTTGGTTGAGTGTCCAACTCTGGATTTTGGCTTAGGTCATGATCTCAGGGTTGTGAGATCAAGCTCCAAGATGGGCTCCCTGCTCAGCGAGGAGTCTGCTTGAGATTCTAGCTTTCCCTCTCCCTCTATTGCTCCCCCATGTGTGCTCTCTCTCTCTAAATAAATAAATAAATCTAAAAAAAGAAAAAAAGAAAGAAATTGCATGGGGACTGGAAGGTAAAAATCGTAGCAGGGATGGCTCCAGAAGATCTCAAAGAAAGTGACTTGTGTTCTTTTAAAAATGAATGCAACTAGATACCTCTAGAAAATGTGATCAAAAATTAATAAAAGGAGAGCAACAGTGCAGACTGAGATAATATTAGCACTATAATAGATTACACAAGTATTTATACAGTAATGAAATAGATTATATAACTGTGAATATATACACACAGTAATAAGCATATAAACAATATTAGGAAAGCAGAGAAATTTACCCTCTTATAATTCTAGAAGCTGGAAGTCTAACCAAGGTGTCAGCAGGGCCATGCTCCTGCCAGAGGCTCTAGGAAAGATTCTCGTCTCTTCCAGCTTCTGGTACGTAAGTACATATACAACATATTTTGATTAGAAAACCTTAAGAGGGGGCGCCTGGGTGGCACAGCGGTTAAGCGTCTGCCTTCGGCTCAGGGCATGATCCCGGCGTTGTGGGATCGAGCCCCATATCAGGCTCCTCTGCTATGAGCCTGCTTCTTCCTCTCCCACTCCCCCTGCTTGTGTTCCCTCTCTCACTGGCTGTCTCTATCTCTGTCGAATAAATAAGTAAAATCTTAAAAAAAGAAAACCTTAAGAGAATTCAATGTACAGCTTCATGTCAGTAAATCTGAAAACGGTCAAAAGTGATCTGTTTTTAGAAAAAAAATAAGTGCCAAAACAGACTCAAGAAGAAATCATGAATAGGCCTAACACCACTAAAGAAGTTGAATTGGTATTTAAAAATTTAGCCCCAAACCCCTCTCTGGAAGCAAATGATTTTAGAGGCGAAATCTACTAAGCTTTTAAGAAATCGATAGTAGTGGGTTGAATGGTAGCCTCCCCCAAAGGCATGCTGACATCAAATCACTGGCCCCTGGGAATGTTAAAGCAAAGGTCCTCTGTAGGTGTAATTAAGGATCCTGAGATGAGGAGACTGTCCTAGGTTACCCAAATGGGTCCAAAGTCCAATAATGTGTCCTTACAAAAGATACACAGAGGAGAGACACATAGACAGAATAGGAGGAGGACATGTGATCAGGGACGCAGATTGAAGAATCCAGCAATAGCCACCAGAAGCTGGAAGAGACAAGGGAATGTTTTCTAGAGCCTCTGGCAGGAGAGTGGCCCTGCTGACATCTTGAGATTAGACTTCCAGCCTCCAGAACTATAAGATGACAAATTTCTGTTGTTTTAACCCACCAAGTTTGTAGGACTCAATTATGCCAGCCTCAAGAAATAGGGACAATCCCAATATTATGAAAAATGTTCTAAAAAATTAGGGGAGAAAAAAAGACAGAAAACTTGCAACTCATTGTATGAACCTGGTACAACCTTGACACCAAGTAAGCTAAATTAAGTTATGACAACAGATACATAAATACCAAACAGAATGTGAGCATCCTCAATACAACCATGTATGTTTTAAAATAATATAATCTACCTAAGAAGGGATTATCTTTAAAATGTAAGGGTGGTTTAACAAGAGAAAAACTGAATTTCCATTAACAGCTTAAAGGCAAAAGATATATAATTGTCTTAATATGCACAAAAATGCATTTTATAAATTTCTGAATACTTAATGATAAAATTGTTAGAAAAGTGGGAACAAAGGAAAAATACCACCATCTTTAAAAAAAAGTTATCAAAAATGTAGGGGAGGGGCACCTGGGTGGCTTAGTCGATTAAGCATCTGCCTTCAGCTCAGGTCATGATCTCAGGGTCCTGGTATCGAGCCCCAAGTCGGGCTCCCTGCTCACTGGGGAGTCTGCTTCTCACTCTTCCTCTGCCCATCCGCCCATCTTCCTCTCTAATAAATAAAATTTTAAAAAACAAAACAAAAAATGTGGGGCAAACACTTCCATGATGAAATACTTTAAGGTCAAGAATAAGACAAGGGTGGGGACAGGGATGGTGGCCCAGCCAATGACTGACTGATCCCTAGAAAAGGCAGGCCATGTTGCTTCCAGGTAGGATGACTAGAAGGTGCCAGTATGTTCCAGAGATCCTGGTGGCATCAGACGGCGGCTAGGTGTCAGCTCAGCCCACATCTTTGCCTCACTGCTTCCCCTGCCCTCTGCTGATCCTCTCACTCCCTTGCAAGTTTCAAGTGAGAGCAATCCTCCTCAATAAATCACTTTGACAAGAAACCTCATCTCCGACTCTGCTTCTAGGGATCCCCAACCCAAAACACTGAACAAATCTCAATGTCAAGTTCCCTGACTAGATTATCGCTAAGAAAAAAAAAATTCCTTGTCATTGCTATGTAATAGCACAACATAGCCGTATCTAGTTATATTATCACAAAAACAGCTGAAATATGTGGACTGCAATGATGCTTGTTGATCTAAGAAACTTGATGTTATTTTCCAATATTCCCAAAGCACTCTGATTTTCTCTCTGCTTCACCTGTTTCCGTAGAGATAGTATGTCACTGAATGTCATAGAATCTGACCTGTAAATTCTTAAACATTATGATTAAAAAACATTAAATTATATGCTAGCTTTGAACTTCAGAACTTGAAAAGGCCCAAGAGACCACTGCATCCATCTCTCTTGTTTTCAGATGAGGAAGAAGAAAGTGAGACCAGGGAAAGANNNNGCCCAATCCAGAATTTCCTGTGTTCAGGCCACTCTAGACCCAGCAAAGGAAGGGAAATGAAGGTTCCCTGAAGCCATCAGGGCTCATCTGCTCTTCTGCACAGATGGGAGAGATTATATTATATGCACCCTGTCCCTGCATATAATAACATAATGGCAGAACCAGGCTCAGAAGCTATATCCCAATTCCCAGGTAGAACTCATTCTTGAGAAAAGATGACATTGCATCATAAGAGGTATGCCAAATTGTCAAGTATCTCATTTTGAACCAAAAGAAACACATATAATGTTTTTAAAGTTCGTTGGGACATGAAGCGCCTAATATAACTTCATTATTTTATAAGTAAGAAATTACTTAATTGGTCACAGCACATAATTAATGGCTGTGATCCAAACAAGAACCTACTTCTCTTACATCTTAACTGTGCTTTAATTATATAAGGCTCTTTCTCTATAAAATATTTATAATATATTCTAAAAAGTCTTCCTAATACATAATATTTTGAGCCAAATTAAACTATTAAACTATTTCTAAAAAGCCTAGAACGTATTTGATTTTTCTTTCATTTTGAATGCAAAGACCCTGGGAAAAAAGTACTTGGCTTGCCCATATGTCCAATCAGGAAACTAGAATACGTGTAAACATGAGCTGCAACTTCCCTATTGACATGCAGACAACATTCAGAGGGAAGATCTCTGGAGTAGAAATTCTACCTATATTCATTTATCATTTTGTGTTTATAGCTTATGTTGGAGATGTGAGATAACCGGGTACTTTTCAAGGAACAAAAGACAAGACAGTCAAGCACACCCACCTGCAGCAATGTGAATCTCAGGGTCACTAGGTGACACCTTGAGGAGGCAGAGAAGTCTTGGGTTCTCAACAATCCCACAAAGCAAGATGGCCCCACAATGGAACCCAGCAACAAGGGAAGACTGAGGTCTGAAAGCCAGCAATCAGTCATGACAAGGATACAGAAAGAGTGTTCAAATGAGCTTCACTGATAAGTCATGCTTTAAAAACAATGACCAAACAAAGTCAAGTATCTCGGTTTTTAAAAGCTGCTTTGGGAGACCTCTGAGGTGATCTATGTCTATAAGACTAAGCCAAACCACTAATGGTGAGCAATAATGTTCTGCCTACAAGAGTTGACTCTGGTCTATTACAGCCAAAGTGGGGGTGGGAGAGCAAAGGAGGGGTGAGGAGTAAATCACAGGATTTAAACACATGGTGACAAGGCCAGGTGCCCAGGGATAGACAGATTACTAAGAAATTTATGACATGGTTATTTCAATTCTGAGTCATAGCAGTGATTTATTTTTAAGTTCCAATGCACTCTGGACATTTCATAGTCAAGATACAACCATTTGGAACATTTAACATCCATGAAGAGAATGTAAAACAAGAATATAAATGAAAAAAATGGATTTTTTCATCATTTTTGTTTATTCCTTATACCGCATTTTTAGATTTTAAGATCTCCAAGGATTTTTCAGAAAACAACAGCATTTACTATCAGGCATTCAGCAGGGGATATGATTTGCTGATCTAGGGTTTAGTCAGGTCTGAGGCCAATTCCAAGAATTTCACAACTTAGGGTTTGAGAACTGTAGTAAGACCTGAGACCTAAAACCAGACAATTCCTACCTTAGATACAGACCTTTTTGGCTTATCTTCTGGTTTCATCTTCAAAACAGACAAAAGAATAACTGGGTTACGGAAGTGGAAAATCCCATCTTCTCTATATTGATTGTCAAGACACATGGGGGAGATTTCAGAGTCAAATTAACTCCAGCCTCTCCCTCCCCGCTCTACCTTCAGTCCCTGTCCATTTTAGTTTGGAACTACTTCAAACATCTGGCCCTTCTTCTCTTCCCCCATCTTTCCCCTTCAGCAGCCAGACCACTGTCCTAAGGTCCATCTCCACTCCCCCTACGCTGCATGATGACACAACAGTTAGCCTCCTGGGAAATAAGTTTGATCATGCCATGCCTAAAGATGCCCACAGCATGGAGTTCAAATCTACAACATAACATTAAAATACCCTTCACATTTTAGTCCTTGGGTTGGCAAACTATGGCTCATGGGCCAAATCTTGCCCACCAACTCTTTTTGTAAGTACAGGTAAGGTTTTATGGGGACACAGCCATGCCCATTCATTTACATACTCTCTACAATTGCTTTCACAGGACCAGATTAGAGTTGAGTAGGTCTCCCCCAAGCAGTAAATGTTTATTATCTTTACAAAAGAAGTTGCTGACTCATATCTAGGCCTCAATCCAGTTTTTCAGTCTCCTTTTCTATCTGCCCCCAAAATAATTTCCCCATATTCTAAAATAAGACTGGTTTTCTTATGTTCCAAACATACCATTCATTGTCCTATAACATTACTTACTTCTGAACATGTTGTTCATGCGGCAAATTTCCTTTCTTTCTTTAAGACTCAACCCAAATATTGTCATGTCTGTGAAGCCTTCACTAATTCCCATGGGCAGATTGGCCTCTTCCTCCTCTATTCTGTATTAATACTTTACACATGCTTCTGTTTAGCATTTATCACACCACATTGCAATGATGTCACTCACCAGAGTCCCTTTTAGCCTGTGAGCTCTCTGAGGTCTGCATTTTGTGTTCCAAGTATCTAGCAGAATGCCTGACTTATCTTAGTATTTATGCCACACTGGCCATGGTGTGTTAAATTACATTTTACTAATTGAATTAGCTTAGTCATCTCATAGAAAAGTGTGCTTGCAATTTATCCCTACCATAGAAAAATAAAAACAGGGAAAGCAAAGGTGAGTAGTTAGTTTATACTGAAGAACCTTGTATTCTTATTATCAATGAAATATCAATAAAAAATATGGGTGTTCATAAAACAGAATCTTTTTATTAAATTACTTCCCGTTTTCTTTCTAAAGAAAGAACAATTGCCAAACTGAGTTTTAATTAAGACTGTACACTGGCATCACTTTCCTTCTCAATAACAATCCACTCTACCAAGTAGGGATTTATTGACTAGAATCTTGAATTCTACTTTTCAAACAACATACGTAAATCCTTCCTCAGTCCTCTTGTAAATCTCTGTATTGGCAAACAGACATACTTAATATTTAACCTTAACTCAGAAGGACTTGAGTGGGTGCCTATGTTTCAGAGTTAGAGGAAGTGAAGAGATGTCAGAAAGGTAGAAGTAAATTTGTGACACCATCTAGCCTATTTTTCACTGATGTTATAATGTTTCTTGATAATTCCCCAAGCTGAACCAAGCACATTTCTGAAAGATCATGGTAATTATTTTTCATTTAACAGGCTAAAACAAACACTGGAATAAAATGTGCAACTCATACCACTGAGACTGATTGATTTCTTTTGTACCTACAGTATAGAGAAGCAATTCTGTTTTTATCTTTGACAAAGCACTAGTCCTGTAGTTTCCTGAAAAGATATGCAGAAAAATAATGAGCGGGAAAATATAAGGCAGCTCCACAGGTCCCTCCTGCAAAAGGCTCTTATGCTGAAGTCTGAACACACATGATGGTGGCTCCCACGTGGTCCCAAGGACCAATGACAGCCTATTGCCTTGTGCAGTATCAGAGCATCTCTCCTATCACTGTTGTTGTACTGGCTGGGGGGCGGGGTTGATGAGCCAGACAGACCTTATTTCATCTGTGTCTTTGGCCCATTCCAGATCATGTTCTTTAACCCAGTTCCTATGACAGCAGGAGTTGTATGAGACTATCATGGTTGAAAATCAAGTTCACATCCTAGGGTTGTTGAAAATAAACTGATTTTGAATCAGAAGACCTGACCCTGAGCCAAGTTTTTAAAATCACTTCTGAGCTTTCATATTGCCATCTGACAAATGGGAGAGATAATAAAATACCAATTGCAAGTTTGAATTCATAAGTTAAAGGTGAAAAACCAATCCATAAAGGTATAAGAAATATAGATCAATTAAAAAAACACCTTTGGGTGGGAAAGGGTTTCTAAACATGCAAACAAAGGAAAAACCAAAGAGGAAAAGACCAGAGGGTCTTTCTCTGAGGGTTTAGGAAAAATAAACTTCTTTTTCTTTTTTTTTTTTTTTAAGGTTTTATTTATTCATTTGACAGAGAGAGAGATAGCCAGCAAGGGAGGGAACACAAGCAGGGGGACTGGGAGAGGAAGAAGCAGGCTCCCAGCAGAGCAGGAAGCCTGATGCGGGGCTCGATCCCAGGACCCCGGGATCACGCCCTGAGCCAAAGGCAGACGCTTAACGACTGAGCCACCCAGGCACCCCAGGAAAAAAAAAAATTTCTTAATCAGAATTGAGTAAGCTGTGTGAAATCATGGCCTGAAAAGTGGTTACCATTTCTTCTTTCCATGTTCAAACTAGGATTTGGTATGTTTTCTCAACATGGAATATCCTTAAAAGGCCAAATGTGTGCAGAGACTTCCTGTTGTTCCAATTACTTCTGAAAGTCTCTACTACATACTGCACTTCCCCTGTGTATAGGGCTATGGCTGTCTGAGAGAAATGCATGTTTTCCTTACTTGTTTTTCTTGATGTATGAACACCTGACACTCAGAAAAGACGTGCAAGAATTTAAGATGTTATACAGATCCAGAGAATCTAGAATAGTTAAAATTCATGATTATGAATGTGAATGGCCATTCAGACTTTCAAATAAAATTCAAGGGCAATGACAAACCGTGAAAAACATTTACACCATTTATGGCAAACTCTTAATGTTCTTAATATACAATAAACAATTTCAAAATGGTAAGAAATAATATTGACATATTCAGAGAAACATTATCAAAGACACAGATGATTCACAAAAGAAGCAATGAAAATAGCTAATAAATACATACAAATGTAATTTTACTATTGGTCAAGAAGGCAAGTTCAAGCAAAGATATTGTATATTACAAGGATTCTCAAATTTGCCTGTATATCACCATCCTTTGTGAAGAGCTTAAAAAACACAAATGTCTAGGCTCCACCTTTCAAATATTCTGCTTTAGGAGATAAGAAGTGAGAGCAAGAACCTGTTTAACATTTTCAAAAAGATGGACTCATAGTGAGATCACTTATTTCCCTTCTATTTCAGTGGTTTCAATGCTCAGCACAATTATATCTTATAACTTCCCAATGCTTGAGTTTCTAATCTTGATAAAAGTGGCATACTGAGGGCTTCAGAGGGGAGGGGGTGGGGAAATGGGATAGGCTGGTGATGGGTAGTAAGGAGGGCATGTATTGCATGGTGCACTGGGTGTTATACGCAACTAATGAATCATCGAACTTTACATCGGAAACCGGGGATGTACTGTATGGTGACTAACATAATATAATAAAAATATTATGAAAAAAATAAAAATAAATAAATAAGTGGCATATTTTATTTGTTGAGGTATCTCTAGAATTTTCTTTCTACTGCTTTCATTTATAAATGTTAAGAGTTCTGAGTTTATAAATGTATCACAAAATTGCCTTTTTAAAACTCTGTAGGCATTTCTCTATTATTTTCTGGTTTTTTGTTTATTTTGTTTTGTTTGAGATGGAGTCTGAGGAAAACCTGACTGAAAGGTAACTTTCCTTTTTTACTTCCTTGATGTGTGTGAGTTTTTTATTTTCAAAATTTGGAAACATTGCTAGGATGTTAAGCTATTGCTTAACCAAATGTGTGAATTTATTTTTTGTTAATTTGTTTAATTTATGTTCTTTCAATTCATTACTTAGCACAGAAAAATTACCTTCTATTATATCTCTGATTATTATTTCTGTTTCTATTGTTTTGGTTTAATCTTCAAAATTACTCCTAGTTCTTTTATTGTAAAGTCAGTTCCTGACCTCCTCTTGAAGAGCTTCTCACTGACTGATTTTTATCTTGAACTCTCCATATGTATTCTGGATGGTTTATTTATTTGTATTTGTCTCTATATCACCGATTCAATTTATTTGTACAGTTTCAGAACACTGCATAGTCTGCTGTGTGCTTCGGTGTCTTCCGATTAGAATTTTTACATTGACCTTGAAATTTGTATTACAGCTTCGTAGTCATTTCTTGTTTTGACTGGATCCTTTTGGCATATTTGTCCTCATCTTCGTCATTTTCTGTTATGACAGACTGTTCTTGTTCTTTTTAAAGATAATCTCTCCCTCCAAGTTTTCATAAAAGGTCCCTTTATGTTTTACTATCAGTTCACAACTATACATGTATTTATATCTGTGTCTATGTCTACACCTATACCTATATCCCCATTTGTTTTTTCCTTCCCTCTCTCCATCTCTCCCTTGTTTTTCCTCCCTCTTTCCCTCCCTCTTCTCTCTCCCTTCCCTCCATTCCTCCATCCCTCCATCTACCCATCCATCCATTTTTCTTTCTTCATTCATACAGAGAGGAAATGCTCTCTAGGGCTAGTGTCTCATCAACAGAGAAGATGGTGTCCTTAGATCTCCCTGCGGCTTGCTTGCGTACTGGCAGCTCCCGCTGCTCAGTTCAGTTTGATATGCAGTGCCCTTGGCTCAGTTCACCACAGACAGGTTTCTTCTAGTGTAGGGGTATGTTCAGTTGAAACTTGATTTGATATTTGCTTTTTTGACATGACATAGACAATCATGCAGTTTGAAACAACAGCCACCATTTGTAAATTCTGTCTTTACTTTTGGGGTATTTTTCCTTAGACAACTAAGAGCTATTACTTCATTTTACTTCATATGGTAAGCTTTGAGTTACAGTGACTGAATGTATGTACAACAACAACTGATGGGGGTGGGGAGGAGTAGGGCTCTGGGCTTAGAAGTCAGGGTTTAAGTGTGTTGCACCCCCCACCCCTGCTTTCATGGGCAGGGCAGTGAGCCTGGACAGTGGGTGTGAGTACAGCCTTCTTGGCAAGTACCTGCCTTGTTCTAGCTCACAGGGCAGGATGTGTGGTTTGCGATATTTGGTCCTACAGTGGGCTTCTCAATCCATTTTCACCAGTGACTCAGTTAATGTAAATCCCTGACCATGGCAAGTTTAGTTGATAACTCTTCCACCAGAATCTATCTTTTTATGTATTTTCTGGAACATTTTAATAGGAAGTTGGGAGAAGGTTTACTGGGCACATCCAATTTACCACGATTCGAAGTCGAGAGTCATAAGTACATTTTCAAAATCTCACATATATGATATACATATATCAGAGTTTAAAGTCTGTAATGAATAAAGAAAGAAAATGGGCTAATTGAAGGTGGTACAAGGGAATTAAAAACACTAATTTTACAAAGATGTAGGTACTTTATTTTATTCTACCCCCTGAAGGTAAGTAAGCACAATGTAATTGGGGAATAACTTCCGTTAACAAATGGCGAATAGCTAGAACACTTTAAATTGGGTTAGAAATTTGGAGCCTCAGAATATAATAAGATCCTGAGAATACTTATAGAACTATAGAACCCAAGTTTGTATTATTTATAGCTATATTATTTGTGTATTTGTAGACAAACTATTGTAAACTGGAGTAGTAAGATGAATATGCTAGGGCCCAGAGAGAGGTCTGCGTCCTAAATATCATCCATAAGGGAATTAAAGTTTGACAGGGAAAGTCAAGCACCACAGTGTGCCCCATCACCCAAAGCAGTTCTGATCACTGGGCCTCAATAAAATGTAAGCACTCTGGAAAAGGTTGGAGAAGGACATCTGAAGTGACTAAGAGAATAGACACCCAGGATTCCTGCTCAGAGGATTGGGAAAGCCCTGGTGAAAAGAGAGGGTAAATTCTAATGACACGCAGTGATTTCAAGAGGATGAAGAAATATTCCCATTCATTCATTCATTCATTCATTCCTCCCTCCCTCTCTTCCTCCTCTGTCCCACTCTCCCTCCTTTTCTGTCTCTCTCCATACACACACACACACACACACACACACACACATGCAGGAATTTTTAAAAACCATATATTATGCTTTATTAATGGGCATCCTAGGACATAAAGGTAAAGCAAAGTCATTTGTGGCAGACCCAAAATGTTCAAGATGACTTAGGGAAGGCCAGCCTTGGGTGCCAGTATCTTGAGCTGGCTGGATGGCTAGACCAGTTCTACTGCAGCATTTCTGATGCTTTTATGCCTACATCGTGCATGATAAGTGTTCTCTTCACCTTTTCCTTCTCTTGGGCTTTCAAATATTTATATGAAATTGGCTGTGGAATTCCTACACTTCCTTGCTGTAATGCTCCTGTAAGGTGCTGATTCTCAGCACTGACTTCAATAAAGGGAGAAATTAGATAAGGAAATACAACAGAAAATAGGACACAGATAGAAAAAAGGAATGCATCCCTTTTCTCAATTATCTCGAATGAACCTTTAAGGGGTCATGTGGCAAAATTTCAATACCAGATGATTCTGTCCTAAAATATAAGGATCGATATCATTACTGAGCATTTTGCAAGACTCTAAATGAGTCCCTAAAGGTATAATGTGTTTTCAATGTAGTTACCACTTTATGATGAATCTTTTTCAAAGTATTTCCTTTGTTTTTGCGAGAGAAAAATATATAACTACCACTTATTGGAGGGCAGATACAGTAGCATGCACCTTATATTATTTCATTTAATCCTTAGAATAGCCCTTCAAGGTTGGGAGTATTCCCATTTTACAGATAAACGAGGCTTACTGAGGTTAAAAATTGCTGAAAGTCAAGTGGCTATCAATTGATGGGGGTCGAGATTTTAAACCGGATCTAACTTGACTCTGAAATCCAAGTTCTAAACTACTTCACCACACTTCTAGCTGAATTACAAAATATCGATGTCAGTCTGCTCAAGCCATGAATGAACCTGTCTATAAACGGAGGGCTGCCCTGTGGCAGAAGGAGAAAACTTTATACTTTGATTCTAAGGGGAAATAAGAGGGCAGATGACGGAAGGTGCCAACGTCAAGTTCAGAGTTCCGGTCTCTTATCCTACCAGCGCCTGTACAGTGGGGCAGAGTGTTCCTAAGTGAGCCTGTCATGCCACAATGCCTCCTGACAACTTCCAGCACACCAACCGTGAATGAACCTCCTACTTCCTCCTGCTGTTCCTCTTCATCTGCTCCATGGCTCTGAGCTCATCTCTCTCTTGGGCTCAGCTTTTCATGTTCTCCCCTCCTGCTGTAAATATGGTCCCTTGGCTCACCGTGCTCTTCTTCTTCCTCTTAAAGGAAGCTGCAGTGACCTCTCCTGCTTTTGTTGGTGTCTGACCCCAGCCAGTCTCTGGGTTTGGCTTGTTACTCCCTCACTTGTGCTGACAGCTGGAAGGGAGCCCAATCTGTTGCACAAGAAAAAGTTTTTCCCAGGAAGCAGATCATGGTGCCATAGGAGGAAGATCTTTCTAGTAGTCAAGGCCATCAAAAGATGCAATGTTCTGCCAGCAGTGGTAGTAATGATTTTTGTCCCTGGAGGGATTCAAATGTAATTGTATGACGATTTGGTGGTGGGGATGGCATCTATATCTAAGTTTTGATGCAGTAACAAAGACCCTCAAAACCTCAGTGGCTTGCAGCAGCTCGGGCTTGTTACTCAGCTTACACATCCGTCATGGTTGCCATGAATCTCTTTTCTATCTTCCTCCCTTAGAGGCCCAGGCTGACAGAACAGCCCCTGGACACTGGAGGTCTCATGTCAGATGAAAAAAAACTCATGGTAAACCCTGAGTTGTTTCTTAAAGCCACACCTCAGAAGTGACAGTGCTATGGATATTTCATTGACCAAAGCAAGTGACAAGCTACTCCTGCATTAGAAAGGTGGAGATATAGAGTCCTCCCCCAGGGAGGGGCACCGTAAGTCCTCTGGCCAAGCTTCATATGAATGGGTGGAAAAGTAGGAGAGGCAGCAAATCTCTGGAACAGGGACATAATCCACAACCATGTCCATGCCATAAAGAGAGGTTATAAAAGTATTGCTTTGGTGGTTTAGGCTAGATGACTTACAAGTTTCCTTGTAACCTTAAAATTCTGTGTTATGCCAGGGTTCACCAATGTTTCTGTGGGAAGCCATTTCTGTGGGAAGCCATTACTTTGAAGATATTGAGGCAGGGAGGTGAGAAGTTGGAGAAATGGAGATAGTGAAGTTCCTGGATCAGGT
Organism: Ursus maritimus; assembly: GCF_017311325.1. Lineage (NCBI taxonomy): Eukaryota > Metazoa > Chordata > Mammalia > Carnivora > Ursidae > Ursus > Ursus maritimus. The sequence goes on along the minus strand of NW_024426119.1, from coordinate 13,205,703 downwards.
TGGCCTCGGCTTCTCCCTATACACTTCCGTGCAGACACTATCCTATCCTATCTTGTGTGATGTCAACCAATAGAAAATTTGGTGAGAACCACATATGTAATTTTAAACTGTCTAGGAGTCACATCATAAAAAGTAAAAGGAAGCAGGTAATATTCATTTTAACAAGGTATTTTATTTAACCCAATATATTTTAAATATTTCCATTTCAACATGAAATCAATGTAAAATTATTAATGATATTTTACATTCATTGTTTCTTAGTAGGAATCTCAGTAAGAATCTTCAAAATCTCTCTGTATTTTATACATAGACCACATCTCAATTTGGAATAGCCACGCTTTAAGTGCTTACTAGCCACATACGGCTAGCGGCTATTGTACTGGACAATGCAAATTTTGTGGAAAATGGTGAAGTTCTGGCATCAGACAGACTTGGATTTGGGGTCTTGAATTCAGGAGGGAACCTAAGCTGCTGCTATTGGGCAGAGCTACAGAGAGGAAGCAAAAATAGAGAAGGTTCTATCTATACCACTTGAGCGGCATGAGTGTGGTGTAGTGGGTCAGATGGCGGGGCTGGGTTCTGACAGACTGGATTTAAGACCGACTGGATTTGAAACTGGCTATGCCACCTACCAGCTCTGTGGCCTTCAGTACATTTCATAACTTCTCTGGGTCTGTTTTCTTAATTGTTTTTTTTTTTAAGATTTTATTTATTTATTTGACAGAGAGAGACAGCCAGCGAGAGAGGGAACACAAGCAGGGGGAGTGGGAGAGGAAGAAGCAGGCTCATAGCAGAGGAGCCTGATGTGGGGCTCGATCCCATAACGCTGGGATCACGCCCTGAGCCGAAGGCAGGCGCTTAACCGCTGTGCCACCCAGGCGCCCCTGTTTTCTTAATTGTAAAAAGAGGAGAGTTTAATCTCCTTTGAATGGTCTATGCAAGGATTATTGATATCATACACATGTGGCCTGGCACACAATAGATAATAAATAGTTATTAACAGTAACATTTGTATTATCTCAAGAAGGAGGAAAAGGGGTAAAGGAGACAAGCGTCACTGCCACAGGAGGGGAGGGAGACGTTAGTGGCAGTCATGGAGTAGATTAGAGTTTACAGCTTTCCTTCACTATTTACTCCACAAATCTTTCTAAATCATCGTCTTCCTCTAGAACCTTTCTTCTTTCAAGTGAACTTCCACCAGCTAGCATACTCTCTGCTTCATGTAGTTCTAGCTAGATAGGCTTTGAATTTCACATTCCGAAGGACTTGGAGAAAGAATCAAGTTCATAAATGACAATTAGGTCTTGTGTTCTGGAGAAAATTTTGAGATGGTGTCTACAGCTCTGACTACTACTTGTGGCAGCCTGACTGTTCCGTATAATGGAGTCTCATCTTGAGACAGGAAGACGTTTTGTTTCCGGCCAAATTCAGCATGTCGCGCAGGCACAGACATTAAGGAACCCCTTCTTAAGAGCACATTTCGAGCATCATCATCAGGGACTCAGCACTGAGCCCAACAGAACATAAAGAGATAGAGAGCATACCCCAAAAGTAGTGTACCTTATCATTGTGGTCGGCAGAGAAAGAAGGCTGGGGGTTTACAATATGAGTAAAAGCCAGACCCCCTTCTTTGGCTCTGCCTTAAGAAATTCTTCCCCTAAGTCTTTCCGCAGGCCAGCCGGACCTCAAGTTCTTTACGACATGAGCATCTTGGGAGCTAGCACACACTGACTTCCAAAGTGTTATCAGGGCCTTCCCTGGGATCAAAAAACAAGCAATACGGATTATACTCTTGGATGCCGAGTTTGAGAAGGCTCACAATACACTAATTTTCCAGGACAATGAGTGTCTCGAAGTTGATCCCTGATCCTGCAGCAACACAGAGAAAGAGCTGTGTCCTCTGGCCAGCCAAGAAGCCCTGTTTTCTTAGCAACTGGCACCATTAGCCTCAGAAGGGGATAAGCAACCATTGGAATTTCAAATGGCGAATTTCCCAGAAATGCATTCTTCTTTTCTGAGAACAGCACAGATTGGATGGCTTAAATGAGGTACCTGGGGTGATATCCTGGCACCCAAAATACAGTAAAAATACTGCCTGGGTGTTTCATACTAAGAATCATTTATAACTTCAATTTGCTATTTACCTTTAGCATACATCACAGGAAAAAAAAGTATTTTTCTAGCAGTAAATCACTAAACATCATCTGTAATTTTCCCAGAATCAAATAAGAATGTACACAATTGAGATAGATCACAAAAATATAGTTTTTTACTCTATTTGATTTTGCTCTCTTACATGAGTAAGAAAACAAATGAATCTTTTATGAATTCACTTTCATCATGAATAATGTTGTATATGACATTTAAACACACTCTTAATTATTTACTACATTTTTTCCCTGTTACTTTCTGGGCCCTTAAAAATGAATTGAGATTTCCTTTGCAGGGGGGCAGATTTTGCATGAACAAACCTTTCCACTTTTCTATGCAATCTATTCATTTCAAGGACATTCCCATATAGGATCCAAATTCTCTATTTCCTTTGCACTGCAGTTTAATGAAACCCCAGCATTTTTCTTGCTCCAAAAATGCCAAATGTAGTTAAGAATGCCTTGATAATATGCTATTGCTAAAAACTATTTATATTCATAGATTCCTGACAGTTTACTGCTTTTTGACATGGTATCTCTCATTGTAGAGCTTTGGCCAATATATATGTATATGTATTACATGTATATTTATATTACATAATTAACACATACAAATATTTCACTGCATTTTGGTCTCCGATTGCTACCAAACATATCTATACTCTGAGAAATAAATATATGTAAAGCTCTTATTATCAGGATACAGTTCTAGATATGCATCTATAAATCATCTTTAAGTGGTTATGAATATTTTAGAAGCAAGGAATAATGTATAGGAAAGCAGGATGCCCTAAATTTCAACCAATGTCAGTTTCACATTTTACTGGTTCTGTTTGAAAGAACTCATTACCATTAAGTATGAAATTAAAAGAGGGACAGAACTAGTCACTTCTGTGAAGTCAATGTGCGTAGATGCATGTGTACAGGTGTGTGTCTTGGTGTGTTTCAGGTAAAGGAAAGGTATCCATGAGAGTTGAAAACATTTCCAGAAGGGAGATCATCACACTCCACTTGATGAGTGTCTTTCACAAGCAAATACACAGGAACCTTTCTCTTCATTAAAATTTGGGCTGGAGAGGGCGAGTATGGCTGCCGTGGCAGCTAGGGACATATGCCGGCCTAGTGATAAGGAGGCTGCGGGGAGGCACGGATGAACCATCACGGTCTTGTGGCTAATTGTGTAACTTGTCAGTGGGCGGCGTATTTGTGGAATCTTTCCCTGCTGGCCAGATAATGAGCGGGCGCTCCCTTGGACAAGCACAGCTAAATGCTGTTTGTATCTCATTTGGGGAGCACAGGACCACCGCAGGCCTGCGTGTGTTTCACGGAAGCCACACAACACTTTTTCCTAACCTGTGTTTAATCTGAAAGAGCAAGGTTCCTTATGAGGATAGCCATAGTTCAACATCTTTGGCCTCGTTTTAAAAAGTTAACACGCCATAATGCTGTGTTCGTTCTAGCAACAGCAAGTATGTGAACAGCCTAAAAAGAGAGAATGAATTAAAATGCTGTTAATTATGCTTGAGGCTATGACATTCCTTCCCAAGTAATTACGAGAGGGAGAAGCGTCCCCAGTGTTTCTGGTTCCTGACAGTTTACACAGAAACTGGGAGGAGGGTGTTCTACTCATCTACCAAGTCCTTGTCCTCTTGGTTCCCAAGAAGGCTGGTTAAGGCCTCTGTCCAGTATTTGGAAAGCTGACTGCGTGGCTTGAGGGACAAAAACTTGCTATCAAGAGGTAGTTGAGCCGGAAGGGTGCCTGTGGTCATAAAAATAACCCCGTTTTTACGTAATGGGTTTGTTAGAATAGAATCAGGGAAATTTAGAGCATGCTGAGGAATTATTTATTTCACAAAGGCAGTCTCCGAGGCCCAAGGTCACACAGCTGGTTCACGTAAGAACTTTCAATTGTGCTTCCCATGTACACAAGGTCCTCACTCATCCATTGAGTAAAAAAAAAAAAAAAAAAAAAAAAAAAAAGAGAGAAAGGAAAGTAGAAAAGGAGTGGTTAGTGCTGAGCCCTGGGAGCTCAAGTGACTGCATTTTTTCTTTAACAAATCTGTCACCTTGAGAGTCTCCCCTGACCCCTTGCCCCAGTTACCGCAGGGAAAGCAATGCCAGGCGCAGCTGAAATAGGAAATGTGACACGTCTGGTGCATTGTCTTTGGCAAATGGATTACAGAAAACACTGATGCTTTTTGATATTGTTTCAGCCGTGCTTGGGGACAGTCTGGAGTTGTGGGGTGGACCTTGGCAGATTACATGTGTATCAGAGTTCAGAGGTTTATTTGTTCTTGTGGAGATTCCAAATACTCTTGAATGTGGCACAGAAAATGAATTAAGAGGGAACAGAGCAGCTACAGGTAGTTACAGACGTGAGGAGACTTAATAAAGCCTCTGTTGAGATGAAACTCCATTAGCAGTATCCTTGGGGGGAAAAAACACAACACAAAACACGCATGCTAGCAGGACATCCTGAAATGACTGTCACTGGAGCAATCCACTCCAAAGACTTTCCACCTAATTGAAATTAATGATGCCTCTGGCAGCCTAGATTGAGTCCTCAGACCTCCATCTACACAAACCCAACGGTAGGACTCAAAACTTAGCCAGGGAATTTGGTTTCCAACTAGCCTCTAGTTTTTAGTCTTTGCTTGTCCATGTTAGGGCATCTTCCCAGGAGAAATCAAATGTACATCTAAGAACGTCTGCATGAGATTAGACAGGGCCAGTCCATAGGAAAACTGGGAAATTCTCAGAACTTGTGTTTGGCAAGTCTCAAAGTTTCCAGTCTAGGGACTAGGTTTTCTGACCCAAAAGATTTTGTTTGTTCATACTTCTGCAACTGTCAGGTGCAAGAGATAGTCTGGCAGTATTTTTCCTTTTGTAAAGCAACAAATATTTATTTAATCAGAGAAGCTTAGAGCTGGAAAGGATCTTACAGATTAGCCTTCATTGGAGATGAAATCTTTTTTTGTTTTGTTTTGTTCAATGGATCCCTTTCTTCAAGCACATCGAAATCAACTGGGAAATCTGAAAATACTAATGCCTGAGGTAGTGTCATTTCATTGGTCCCGGAGGCAGCCGGATTCTGATATATAGCATTGTTTGAGGAACACTGTGCTAGTAGATCCGTCCAACCATATAAACATACATACATACATACACACAATTTGTACCATTTATAGAATATTTTAAAGCAGAACTCATGAAACCATCACCCAGATCAAATGAGAAGGTTTTGTTTTGATGACAAAATATTAAACATCTTAGTTGGTTTTATGGAAACAGAAGTAAATACCTGAAGGTAGATCTGACCTGGTGATTTTCACTCAACTCCCATAGTGAGGTACAGCTCATGTTTTTCCCCAGCTCAACTCAAATGGGAACTTTAGCATGAGGTGTATCTCCTCCTGGAGAAACTTGCATTTTTAGGACCATCTGATGAGGACTGGAACATCAAGGACTTCGTGCACTAGGATAGCAATATCGGGGTGCACATAGTTGCTCTGGCCTTGTTGGCCTAAGGAACAGAAGCAGAGAGCCCAGCTAGTCTTTCCCAGCCAATCTTGCCCTCCGGGCCAGCCAGAGCCCTTGGTGGTAAGAAGGCTTCCCCTATTAAACAGTTACTACATTGTTTTGAATAAGTAGAGAGCTTACTTGATGTTGCCCTTTTCCCAGGGCCAGCCATGAAGACACTAGAAGAGGATGGCCTTGAAGAACTAGCCCAACGTTTTATTTGAAAGTCAAAGAAAATGAGGTGAAGAGCCCACAGTTAACTTGTTTTTTTTGTTGTTGTTTTTGGAGACTGATGGAGAGGACAGTTACATGTGTGATTAGAAAAGTGATCAAATATGCCTTCTCCTAGTCCCCACCCAGCAAACCCTTCCAGGACTTAAATATGGCTCTGCTGAAGAACCGTGAACTTTTATTATCATATATTACTTGGGTTAAGTCATTGATGGTATCTGCCAAAAAACAAATCAGGGAGGCAGCACTTGCTGTGATTCTTAGCATCATGAGGGGCTGGGAGGGAGACACTGTGGGGGTCAGAACACTTACGGATTAAATCCCCCCTTCCTGCATTGAGCTGAAGTCACTGGAGAGGTGAAGGATGTTATTATAAATGGGGATTTATTATGCATTTCATGTGCATGGTGTGGAGATATTAAAAAAAAAAACCCAACTCAGAACGATTGATTTAAACGAAGAGTGATTAACATTTTGGCACAAATTAGTTGATCAGATGCTAGCAAAAGGCCTAAGGACAAGGACAGAGGAAAGGAGAGATGTGATGAGGAAGGAAGTGGGACAGCAAAATCTGAGGCTTGCGGGAGGTGGTCCCAAGTAGGGTTTTGCCCCAAGGGGTTTTGGCTAAGAAGGGAACAGAGGAGGGGAGCTGGGAAAAGACAGGGGTAAAGGGGGATCCGAACCAAAAATGTAAAAGCTCTGAGGACAAATATTGCCTATTTTTCTAGTTTTTCTAGTTGTGTCCTGATCAAACTCAATGTAATCAGAAATTAAAACTGTCTGTTTTGGGGCGCCTGGGTAGCTCAGCTGGTTAAGCGTCTGCCTTCAGCTCAGATCATGATCCCAGGGTCCTGGGATGGAGCCCCCTGTTGGGCTCCTTGCTCAGCGGGGAGCCTGCTTCTCCCTCGCCCTCTGCCCCTCCTTCCTCACCTGTGTTCTCTCTTGCTCACTCTGCTCTCTCTCTCTCAAATAAATAAATGAAATCTAAAAAGAAAGAAAGAAATTAAGAAAAGAAGTTAAGAAGTTAAGAAGTTAAGAAATTAAGAAAGAAAGAAAGAAAGAAAGAAAGAAAGAAAGAAAGAAAGAAAGAAAGCTCCCTGTTTTGTTTGTTCCTTTTGCTACCTTATTACCTAACAGTTACCAAGCGGTTGCCCTGTGCCAGGCACCATTCTAAGCACTTCACACCCTATCTGTGAGGTAGGTGCTGTTATTGTCTCCATTTAGAAAACAGACCAGAGAGGTTAAATAATTTGCCACAGGTCACACAGCTCTAAGTGGCCGAGCTAATATACTGAACCCAGTAAATGAGTCCTACTCTTAAAAACAACATTCTGCCCATTGTTTTTAAGGGCAAAGAGCACATGTGGATGTGTATCTCAAAGAAGAAAGCAAGCACCTGAATGCTTCTATCCAGGGAGGACCAAAAGGCCATTTATTTTTGAGGACTTCACTTAGCCTTGAAAGAGAATAAACGCGTTTTGTTTCTTTAAGGGCTATGACTCCTTTCAGAAAATGATTTCACATAGGCCACTGAGTACTAACGAGGAAGATATGAGGTGGACTTCAGAATTTTGCAGGTAAGCTTGAAAGTGCTACCTATGGGAAGTGGGGTGGAGGGAATGTTACTTAGGGGAGGAGGCTGGGGGAAGAGATGCAAAGGACAGGACGGGGCTCAGGAGTCCAGAGGTCAGGACGTCGGGCCTTCCTTTCTGACAGCTGTCTCAGAGTCTGTGTGGGACTAGTTGAAAGAAACATGGGACACATGTTTCTAGCCCAGAACTGACCCCATCATCCAGATAATGTCCTAGTATTCCTTGCATCAAATGATACTTGTAATCATGTTTCTCTCTTGAAAAAGTAAGAAGGCTTCAGTCTGAGCTAGAGGTAGGTAAACAGAATTTCCTTTGGTTACAGAATGGCTTTCCATGTCACATGCTTACTTCTTAGAAGGAGCCCCACATTTGCCATCATTTTAAAAGCCTAGTCATTTTTTAAAAACCAAGAAAAGCCTAAATGCATCTGCTTATGTTGAAAGTTCCCAACTCTTTAATTTGATTTTCCTTTTTAAGGGCTTCCAGAATGGCTCTGGCTTTTACCTCTATCTAGTGGTTGGGTTGACCTTCTAATGGAAAGGCCTGAAGCTGCTAGCTGAGTTCCCTGGGCAACCAGCAGGGTAAGCACAATATCCCATGGAAGGTGCAGCTAGACTAGTGGCCCCAGGGACAGGATGCTGCCTGTCCTGTTTGCTACTGTAGACCTTGTGCCCGCTCCAGGCCCTGACACAAAGAAGATCTCTAACAAGGAAAGTCCAGTTCAGGGAGATGAAGTTATCTTTCCAAGAGAACTCAGCAAGTGTATTTGTTATCTATTGCTACAGAACAATTTACTACCAAATTACCACAAGGGCTCAGAACAACACATATTTATTACCCCATAGATTCTGTGAGTCAGAAATACAGGTGCAACTTATCTGGGTCCTCTGTTCTAGAGTCTCCCACAAGCTGAAGTCAAGGTGTGAGCTAGGGCTGCATCTCATCTGAAGGTTCACTTAGGGAAAGACCCACTTCCAAGTTCTCCTACTTGCTTGTTAGCAGAATCTAGTTCTTTACATACTGTTGCCAGAGGCCACCCTCAGTTTTTTGTATGCAGGCCTCTCCAAAATATGGTCACTTGCTTCACCAAAGGGAGAATCTTGTAGGAAGATGGAAGTTACACTCTTACACAACCTAATCATGACAGCAACATCCCATCAGCTTTTCCATATTCTCTGGAATAGGAGCAAGTCGCAAGTCTCACCCCCACTGAAGCGGGGGAGCTTATACAAGGGATGAATGCCGGGAGCAGATCACTGTCCTGGGCTGCCTTGGAGGCGAGCTACCACAATCAAGAGGGTAAAAGTAGAAGTGCAACCCATTTATCCTAACTTACATACCTGTATAGACATTGCCTCTCCATTCTTCCTCCTCCTCAGCCACCCATACATACGCACTCGGAACAGTAGTAACTTATTATGTGTAACTTATTATGAACAAGGCAACAGGAAGATACACCATGATCACCGAGAAGGAACTCACAATCTACTAGGGAAGATAAATTTAAGAGACACACAAAACAGATAAGAGAATGTTGCTACAAAAACATCACAGGGATCAGGGGGGATTCAGGTCCAGAAACATAAGTAGCCCAATGAAACAAATACTTCTTTGGGCTGTTGTTGTCCACAAAGTTTACAGAGAAGATATGATTTGAGCTGACTCTTGAAGAATAGATAATGACCAACATTTACTGATTTTTGTAGTTTTACCATGTTAAGTGTTTTATATGAAATAGTTCACTTAATTTTCATATTAATCCTCCATCAGAGGTTTTATTACCATCTCCACTTTAAAGATAAGGAAACTGAGGCTCATAAAGGTGAAGTGACTTGCCCACGGCCACCCACCTTGTAGGTGGTGAACAGAGAACCAAACCCACATCTAACGCAGAATCCACGCTCGTAACTGCTATTCGGTATTGCTTCAAATGGGAGTGGCCAGTACAGGCCAGTGGGGGAAAGGCATTTCCAGCAGCAGACATGGCATTAACAAAGAAATGAAGGCAGGTAAGTACCAGACAGCCATTCAGCTGGGGCAATTGCAATTCCCTCTCTCTAGATACTTCTTTTCTTAGCTCTTCATAGGGCTGGCTCATCAATACCTTCAGATCTCAAGTCAATGTCATTTCCAGATAAAGTAGTTAGGAAATCCCTTCCCCCTTCCCTCCCTCACTACCACCAACTACTCTTTGCCACTTCACCTGTTTGCTGTCCTCATAAGTCTTAATTATTTCGTCCATTCATTTCCCTATTTGGTCACTGTCTCCCCTGTTGAATAGGAGCCCTATGAGGAAAAGGGTCTTATTTTGCCATTACTACTGTGCCTCCCATGTCTTCACAGTGTGGTGCACCTAGTAGGTACCAGACTAGGTGTGGAGTCATTACAGGAGAGGAGTGGTTGTGAAAGCTGGAGCTGTTTTAATTTTTGCTTTTTGTTTTTGTTTTAAGAGAGACAGTGTATGCAGGTGCATTGGAGTGGAGGGGTAGGGAGTGAGGGAAAGAGAATTTTAAGCAGACTCCATGCCCAGTGCTCAGCTCTCAGCTCTCAGCATAGAGCCATATGCAGGGTTCAATCTCGGGACCTTGAGATCATGACCTAAGCTGAAATCAAGAGTCAGATGCTTAACCTACTGAGCCACCCAAGCACCCCAAGCTGGAGCTGTTTTTTGTGCAGATAAGAAGTTTGGTTTTTATTTTGTAAATGGTAATAGAGCATGTAGAAGATTTTGAAACAGGAAAGTGACATAATGACAGCAGGATTTTGGGAAAATACCTTTGTGGGTGGCATGCTTCTGGACAATGATGTTAAATAATAGTTTGTCTTTAGGGTTCTTGCTGACCATGTCCATGTCCTCCACCTCTTTAGAACCCAAAGATTTTCAGCTGTCCACCTTTCTCTTGCCAATGGGAAAACTCATTTGTGGAGTGAGATATTAGAGAATTATTTCTACTTCCAGGAAATTTTGCATTTTAGAAGAAGAGCTGATGGTTCATCCTGGCCCCTGGGTTTCAGACCTAGTTTCAACTCTCACATGCTGCGTGACCTCAGATAAATTCCTTCATGTCTCTGAGCCTAGATTTGTTCTTCTGTAAAATGAGGAGGCTAGGATAGATGCCAGTCCTATGATCTCATTATGCTTGTCTCTAGTTAAGACTGGAACATTTTGATAAATAATCAGAGAGAAAAAATAAAAAATACTTTATTCTAAGGATAAAAAAATTTCAAAATTCCTAGTTATTCTATTCACTAATTTCAAAATTTCCTAATCAGTGGCCAAGAAAAACTGTTGACATATACTCCCCTAGATTACAGGTAAGTTGGTTTATTTATCTCAATATCTTTTTTCGTGTTCTGCCTCCTCTTCCTCCAAGGGCCCAGAAATATGCAGCATCCCCTTGTGAGACACAGTCTCAGGAGACAAACAAGTGTCCATTGCTTCTGCATTTATAACACTATCATGAGCCAGAAAATGATCGTGAACCAGAATGAGGATGGCAAAGACAGGTTCAGCCAGTGAATGAGATATCACAGAGCTTCCCAATGACATTAAAGAAAGACTAGAAACCTAAAGAAATCTGATTGCCACTGCCCAGCCCATGTCCCGCCTCTTGCCCACCCTCCTCCCCCAACCATCATCCACCCTCAGACACTTCCTGCCACATGCCTTTGCAGCCTCCAAGAGATAGAAATTTAGTAAGTCCCAGAAAGACTTCCATAGAATACAAATGGAGCATCTGAGCAGTGTTTTATGGTTAGGTTGTACCACAAATTGCCACACCTATTTAAACTCCTGTTGAAATGTGTAGCTCCCCACCCCCCCCTTCAGCCTTCCTTCTCATCTGCCTGTTTCTCCATGTCCACAAACGCCAGCACTCTTATTACTTCTGGAAGCTTGGATGACTTTCCCTTTAAAACTTCAGAGGTGGAGTCAGCCTGGAGGTTTTTAAAACTTTCCTTGTGTTCTATTAAATTGAAATATTGTTTTTAGAAGACAGAAAATACTGGCGGAGCATGGTGGTGGTCTTCTCAGAGCATGTCAGGATAATCAATCTTTTTAAAGACCAACAGGCATGAAGTGTGACGTGCTCAAGTGCTCAGATCTGACGTGTCTGACTTGCTGGAGTCTCTGTTTGAGGAGGATAATTTATCATATCTTAACTGTGGAACCAGTAGAATTAATTGTTTCCCATGCATGTATGTATTTGATCCTGCATATGTCCCTGAGTATGACAGAGTCATTTGGCAGGCCATCCTCTCCTTTTGTTTCCTACATGAATCTCTCTCACCCCATATATGCCCACCCTCTTTCCCTCCAAATCTGTAAGGTAAAAATTTCAGTCTGCATATTCAAAACACAAACAAAGAGCATACTTACATGTCTTCTTCTAATATTATTTCAGAACAAGATAGAATTCATTAAATAGAAATTAATCAAGTTTTACTCATAATCACAAGTCATTTAATGAGGACTAGACCCTATCCTAAGCCATCAGAACAAGAAAGGCACTGGCATGCATAAGAAATGGTTAGGTAGGAACTAGGCAGTCAGTGATCTCAGCCTTCGACCTTGCTGTGAAATAGAGACAGTATGGAGTTCAGACTGTGGCCACAGAGGCTTTTATCTGCTTTGTTCTGTGAAAAGTTCATGTGAAAGTTACTTAATATATCTAAGCCATAGGTAACTCGCATGTAAAACAGATATAATAGTGCTCAGATAGAAATTGAAGTAAATAAAACAGTTCATTTGAAATGCTTAGCACAGTGACTAGTCCATCAGGAGTGCTCAATAGATTTTATGGGGCTATTCATGTAATGGTGAGGAAGACACATTCAGAGGCAGTAGTCTCCAGAGGAGGTCCCGAGGTCATCCTTTGGGAGCATAAGATGACAATATTATGATTTATTTTGATACTTGTATTTTATCTACAAAGGAAAGATATTAGTTTCATTCACATATGAGTTGACCTGTAACTTCCCTCAGTCTATGTGTCAGAGTGTCCAAGCAAGCTGGCTGGCAGACAAGCTACCCTGAGGAAGGAGTGGGCTTGTCAGAACAAGGCCAAGTGGACAGTGGGGGCCTGGCACTCACCTTCGTGTCAGGGTGTTGAGATGAGTTAGGGTGCATGTGTTGGATGAGTTTAGCAATATTATATATAGTTGACCCTTGAAAGACACAGATGTTAGGAGAGCCAACCCCCTATGCAGTCAAAAATATGCTATAACTTTTGACTCCCCAAATACTTAATTAGTAATAGTCAACCTACTATTGACTGAAGCTTAACTGATAACATACTCAATTAACACATATCTTGTACGACATATGTTTATATATTGTATTCTCACAATAAAATAAGGTAGAAAAAAGAAAATGTAATTAAAATCAAAAGGAAGATAAATTACATTTATAATATAGTACTATATTTACCAAAATATTTGCATATATAAGGACCTGTGTAGTTGAAACCCCTGTTGTTCAAGGATCAACTGAAGCTTAAATCAAATTGACCCTTATAAAATAGACAAATGACTAAAAAAATTTCCTGCTTTACTTAAGAGAAATATTAAAGGTATTGTAATAACTGTGGAGGGTCTGAGGTTTTAACCCACTTGCGAGCTAACAAGCTGGTCTGCCACATTTCATGGATGCTGTCAGAAGACACAAGACTCCTGGGTCAGAGACAAAGGACTTTATTACTCCCGGCACAAGAGGCAGCAGGAGTCTCATGTTTGTCCTGGCTACCCCTGCCCCTAAGTCCCACAGGGCCAATGGAGACAGCCTGGGTGGGTGCTGCACATTCAGTGTGCTTGTACCACAGCTGAACATGCCTGAGTGAAGGAAACCCAAATATTTTATAATGGAACCACTAGAAAACCTGCCCAAAGCTTGCCCCAGAGAAAGACACTATCTTTATAATACTGGACAGAAAACAAACTTGCTCTCTGTTCTAGTGGGAGCCACTATTTTTATGTTTCAAGGCTGTTTGCTATACAAACATCCTTGGAAAGACAGCCCAGAATGAAAGCTGTCAGAGCTTCTGCTCTCAAGACATGCAAAGAAAGTGAGAGATCCAGGAAGAACTGTCTCACAGAAGATATTATGTATTAATGAAGTACAAATGAAAATAAGAAAATATCCGAGCTTATACTTCTAGCCCAAGAAGGAACAAGGCCTTTTACAAGATATAAACAAGGATGATCTAATTAGAATAAGGTCAGCAAAAAAGAAAAGAAATGGTAAGAGTATTTGAAAAATATATATATACACACACACATAGTATATATAGATATATACTCTCATGAAGTATAAGCCTTAATGCAGTTATATTGTGCCCTGAAATATTAGCAAATGATAATAGCATAGTCATATAATTTACAGATATACATACAGATAAGTAGAGAAATAAAATTGTGGATCATTGCTCACTTTGCTTAACTTTGGGAGAAACGCATTCCTATCCGTGCTCCAGAGACTAGACTCGTATGATATGCTCGGAATTGGAAGGATTCCAGGATACAAAAGACATTGGTGTAATTTCCTTCTTATTCAAGCTTTCTCTAGTAATAGCCAAAGTAGAACCTTCTAAAAAGCTTCTATATCATGGTTTTGTTGTTGTTGTTTGTTGTTGTTGTTGTTGTTGTTGTTGTTGTTGTTAAAGAACAATTTTTGGCTCTATAAAGAAGGCAGAAGTCATTCCTAAGTGCCTGGGCCACTTCTTGAATTGGATTCAACTGGATAAGGAAATTTGAACTTTCTCCGAATCTCTGGAAGCCAGTTTCTCCAGGGAACCAAATTTTCCATTGGGCTGAATGAGACCCTCCACCTGCTGAGGAAGGCAGAGCCATCCCCTGGTAGAACAGGGCCTGGGACAATTAAAATTGTATACCTCTTCCCAAATTCCCCCTACCTCAAACTTTTCAAATCAAATTCAGATTAGCATCTGGAGAAACATAGAGGAAAGTGGCTCACAAATGGCCAGGAGGAAAGGGGAGAAGGGACTGTTGTAGGATGTTCTGGTTATTAGTGATGATGCAGCTGTGTTTTGCCTTCCAGAGAAATGTTTTATTTTTTGTCTTGGACTTTCTTTGTATATAAGGCAGCTCCTCATTTCCTTCTTGCTCTCCCAGGCTTTGCCATCAGTCCTGGCAATTCCTCAATGGGGAGCCTAGAAAATTTGCTCTTGTTTAGGGCCTCTGGCAGTCTGTTTTCACAATTGTTTGGCACAGAGACACTTAGGAAAGTACAAAGGGGTCACCCTTGGCTTACCAATGCAACCAGGGTATGGCCCTAGTGCCTGTTTAGCAGCAAAAGCAGCTAGCTCATTTCTCCGCCCTATAGTCAAAAGGCTGGAGTAGAAATCCTTATTTTATTCACAACAAGTGAGCACTTGTTTGGCACTGCAGAGATTTTGAGGTCCTACAATGCTGTGTTTGAATACTGGTTCATCTCCTGGTAACAGTGCACCTGTGGATTCATTGCATTGCCTTTCCATGCCTTGGAGTCCTCATCTGTTCACCTGGGTTGATATTCATATTCCTCTTATGCAAATTTGGAGCAAATGCACAGCATGTGGTAGGCACTCAAGAAACAGTAGTTATACTTCCCTTTTCTCCTATATTATGGAGTAGTGAGGAAGATTAAATTAAGGATAGAAATGTTCTTTTTAATCTTTAAAGGTATTATTGTTGTTATTATTACTATTATTATTTGGTTGTGATTTNNNTCCCTAATTTTTCTATGAGGCCCCCTCAGTCTGCAACATTTTGTCCTAATGGAAAGGGCCTTTTCTACCTCTTCTGAGATGGGGGATGGTGGTGGTAGAAGGAGTCAATTAGTAATCAAATATTGGCAGCTAAGATAGAAGCCTAGTTTATTAATCTGGGTTTCAGAAAAGTAGAAAGCAAGAAGGAGTTAAATGTATGAGGATTTTATTACAGAGAGTGCCTGTGAGATAAAATGGGGCAAAGGTGGGAGATCTGGGAGAGCTGTCAAACTGCAAGTCTGGTTACTCAGTGAAAAGGAGAGAGGGATTGGGTGGAAGCATCCAAGACTGCCATGTGGGTTAAGGGAGGTTCTGCAAGGCTATTGGGGAGTCTTCACCAAAGCTGGCTGTCAGTGGAGTTCTATCTCCCAGAAATGCCTGCCTTAGTACTCTGTCACCCCTAGACCATGGCAGAGAGAAACCCATAAAAGGCATGGCCTCAATGCAAATTCAGGGATGGCTTTCAAAATGGTGCAGCTTGGCCCTTGCTCAACTGCACCCCTGTAGTGGAGACCTGTTAGGTGAATTCTCTTGGCTGCCACAGGTCAGCCTCCTGCACACCCTCCTGCCCTCCTTGGGACAGCTTCAGAATTTAACATAGGAGGCAGTCTTCCCTTTTCTTGTATGACTTGAAGGTGAACATGGAACTCATGCTGTTCTCAAAAACATCTTGTGTCCAAACAGAATGACCGAAATCCCACCATTGGGAATTCATCTCCAAAGGTCTTTACAGTCTTCTTAGGAAAGGATTGATTTAATAGCTTCCAAGATAAAGAGCTCATGCAACTGAGCACCAGATGAAGAAGGGAGGGCAGGTGAAGTGGTGACAGTAGTGGGGGTGGTATTGGAGGGTGGGGTACAGTCATGTGGAGCAAGAGCCCGGGGTGAGCCCTGAAAAGACAACTGCGAACTTCAGTGATTTTCCCAAAAGAGTACCAGAGTGAGCATTTGACTGATCTTCCCCAAAAAGACAAGCCTCTGACAGGGGAGTAAGTGTGCTTTTAAGACCTAAGGAGGTGCCCATGCATTCTCTCCAGTGGCCTTCCAGGGACAGCTTCATGTTGGCGAAGTTTGGGAAGGCCTCCCAAGGCGACACAAAGTTTCCAAGAGCTTATGTGTGTCCCTTGGCTCCTTGAGCACGCTGGCCGGCAAATCTGGACCCACAGCTTTGAGCTCCTCAGTCTCTTCAGTGGCCAAACAACGGTGTTCTCCTGCAAGTGCAGCAGAGTCAAGCTAGATACTCGGGCTCCTAGGTCTGAAGCATGTATCAGTTGTTGGCTAGACCTGAATATCTGGTAGAGGGCAGACCTAAAAACACCCTGGAAACTTTCCCAGAGACACATTTCTCCTAGAGCCAAGAGGAAAACACAAATGATCCATTTTGAACTTATTAATAACTGTCACATTTCTGTCAGGGCAATGGAAGAGCCAGTTTGGGGGCTTGGTACTTTGAGTCCTCTATAATAAGTCAGGATGCCAGGATGGCCTAAAGCCATGACTGTGAAACAAGACTGCACTTCAGAATACCAGGGGGTCTTTGAACAAAGATGAGTTCCCCAGGCCTTACTACTGGAGAGTCCTATTAAGGAAAAGGGCTTGGGAATCTCTATTGTAAAATCCTTTCTCACCTCCCTCAATCATTCTGATGTCCCACCATATATTATATATATATGTCCCACCATATATAATATATACTTATATATATTGTATACATTAGATTATAATTATATATAATTTTATATACATTATATATTATATTTATATTATATATTTATATATAAGTATATATCATATATATTTTATATTATAATTATATGCATATATTATATATATTATATATATATATTATATATACATATATATATATATAATATATATATATATATGAGCCAAAAGCCCAGTCCCCAAAGTAGTCCCAATAGCCACTGAATTTTGCTTACTCAGACTTTTTCTTGACCTGAATTAAATCCTTTTTGGAACAAGCTGGGGTATAACCAATGAAATAACATAAGATACAGCTAATTTCCACACATCAAAGTTGAATGGGTCCCCTGGAAACGGTCTCTGAGATGGAGATCAGCATGCAGGGCTTTTATCAGGAAAAGCTCCTGGGAAAAGCACCTGTGGAAGGGAGTGGAAGAAATCTGGACTGAGCAGAGGGAGATGCCAGCTGTGATGAAGTGCCACTGCAAGCTCCAGGGGACCCAACGGGAGCTCCAGAGCTGGCATGGTCCTCTAAAGTTGTCCTGAGTTGGGGCAGGGGGCTGGGCCTTTATACCCTTATATCCATCAGTCATCAAATTGAATGTGGGCTGCCACACAGAGAGGTGTGACCCTTGGTGATCGGAAGAGGCAATGCCCAAAAAGGGCTGACAGCTGATGGCTGCCTTCTGTGACCACTCCCAGCACTTGGAGGGAGAAGTCCTTTATTGTGCCCAGGGGAATCTGGGCAGAAGGGCACAGCTTCTACCACAGTGGGCTTAAACTTCAAACGGGATTCATTTATTTCTAGGCTAGGATGAAATTCAGCATTCCCTGCCTTCCATAAACTCACCATTAGTATGAACTCCTGGATGCCAAAGAAGAGTCAGGAGGGTACCTTCTCCAATCTAAAAGATCTTAAGTGAACAACTTACGTGTGCTAAGAAAGTGTGACACTGGACTGGGCATTTGATTCTAAGTTTTGATACAAGAGGAAGGTGAGAAAGAAGAAGGAAGAGGTGAGAATACTTGGTTGGTGTGTTGTGTTAATGAGAACAAAAGTGTATGCACAACACCCATGTGGGCCAATGAGGTTTATTCCTCTGTTCATGATTAACTCAGGGTAAGTATGCATTAGCAGATAATCTGAGGCAAGAGATGATACCAATTCCCTGAATTGTATCATAAGAAAAAGTGTTTTAGTACAACCACCCCTTTCCCCAATAAAACACACCGTACCCCTAACCCCACACTATATCCACAGAGAATTGGGCTCCCTATAGCATAAAATCTCTGATTCATCATGAAGAGACTTATTACGGCAGAAAAGAATGCCACCAAGGCTGAATCCCAGATATGTGTGCTGATTTCATATGCCTCTGCTAAGTTTCACAGTGGATAGATTCCCCTAATCCCTCAGTAATTATTAGAGATGTCTAGGAAAAAAATCCTACCACAATCTTTTGATGAGAATGATTGTTTGGTATTCCTATTTATTTATTCACTTGTAATGAGCAGGAGACACTTGGTGAGTCTGTTCTGTTCCTCTATCAGATTCCTTTATGCATAAATTATTTGAGGGTAAGATTTATGCTTAAAGAATAATGAGGTAAACAGGAGCAAAGGGAATAATTTAAAAGCAATTCATAACAAGGAAGTGATCATATACATACCGAAAGCACGAAGAACCCCATCCTGTTGCTCTGTTTTGTTTGAAGTCAAGTCAAAGGAGAATTTAATCCCAGGGACCGTTTTTGCCAATGAAACCCCAAAATGCTTTTTGTTTTAACCATTTCACAGCCTGAGACCTGATTTCTGAGAAACAGTTTGCACCTCTGTTAAGATTATTTTGACTTACTTTTATTTTCTGAACTAATTTATTGGGGTTTTTTTCCTAAAAGTTTCTTTTTGGAGAAAGAGTGTTCATCATTAATCGAAACTATGTTTGATTCGCCAAATGTTTTTAAACAATTTACAAAAACTTAAAGAGAGCCAGGCTTGGAATGTAATTCATATGCAAAGACTTTTGATCAAGCCAAAAAAGCATTACTTACACAATGAACAAGTAACTTTGTGACTAGAATTGCAAACAGAAACACAATTTGCTAATGGCTTGCTCCTGAAGTCAAACCTCACTCCTATTACCTGGTTACTTACTACTCTGGGGCATCAGGGAAATGAAAGAGAGATAATATATCTGAACTTCATTTAGAAATTTGACAAGATTTCTTATGGTGTCCACATAGGTTTAATATAGGAGTATGTTCTGGGTAATCAATGGCAGCTGGGAGGAAGGTCTTTAGGACCATACCGCAGTCCTGTATTTTTTCAATACTGTATTATAACTAAAACAGATTGATAACGAATAACCTATGCTAAGAAAGAGAGAGTTCTACAGCTCTAAATACCACCCAGAAACCTATGGGCTCCAACCTTATGTCTCTAACCTGCGTTCTGACTCCCATATCCATCTACTAGACATTGCTGCCCGATGCACCAAAAACTCAACATGGCTGGAGCCAAATTTATCATCTCTACTCCATCCTTCAACTGCTTCACCTCCAAAATTCTTATAAATAGAAGCTTCATGTAGCTTCTAAAGCTGGAATCCTTGGAGGCTTCCTTGACCCTTTATTTTAATCACACCTAAATATATAATTGATAACCAAATCCCATTGACACCATTTCCTTAATGTCTATTTTATAAAAAGAAAAAAAAAAACGCACTGAAGAAAAGGGAAAACAATAGAGTACTGCCCTGGAGTCAAAACCAAATTAAACTAAAAATCCAACTTCCAAGGTAAAGAAGGCAGATTTAGAGACTTCAGTCAATGGTGAGTGCATCATGACTCCATAGTTTAATCGGCCTTAAAAAGTCTTAATGTGACCTGAGCCTGTATTAATTAAATTACCGTGTTCAGAAGACAAGAGGGGATAATTTTGCTGTGCTCTACACTCTCAGATCACAATTATATTCAGTTCTTGGTGGCACGTTTTAATGTAAAAATAGATACAATTATAGTCAGAATAGGGGAAAGAATGTTGAAGGGACTCTAAGCCATGTCATATTAGGGGAGTTTGTAGGGAATAGGAAGCTCTTCCGTGGAGAGGGGAACTCTTGAGATGGCTGTGATGGCTGTGACAGCTTACTGAAAGATGATACAGAGCACTGATCTCAAACTCTACCCCATAGACGAGGGCTAGACTGATACTATAAGAATATCCTGGGATAACTCTATGGATTTTTCAGTCCCTCTCCCAAGAGATTCTTATTCAGGTGCCCTGGAGGGAACTCTCCCTCCCTAAACCTATACATTTTAGAAGTTCCCTTGGTGATTTTGACATACAGCCAGGGATGGGGACCCCCATGTAAATGAGAAATTATATTTTCTCAGCATGCCGCCAAGAGCCAATGGATAGGAGACAGGTCTTCGCAGACTATTAGGGGATGCATTTTAAAACACAGAAGAGTCAGGAGATGCAATGGGCTGTCTTGAGAGGAGAGAGTGGTGCGTTATTGGGAGTTTCAAATGGGGCTCCATGAATAATTTGTAAGCATGAAATCTATAAGGTTTGTGCAAGAATGGTTGTTGGACTCTGCGATTTTTAAGATTCTATGGTATTTGTCAAAAGAAATAAGTGCCCTATAGATACAAAGCAGCTTTAAAAATATCTCATTAGAGTATCATTAGAGTATGTCTAGAGTACAAAATGTCCAGCTGTAGCAAGAGTTGTCAGCATCCCACCCATACCCCCTTGAGTCTTATTTCAGTGCATACTGGCCTAACTCCCATCTGTACCTCTTTACCTGAGGTCCTTCACTGGCCTCCAGAGTCCACTCTGCTTGCATCCATAGCAGGCCAGACCTGCAGGGAACTAACTACCCACTGTCCCCCAGCAATCCTTGACCAATGATCAGCAGGAGTTGGTGCATACATACCCCAGCTCCTTTGCGCCTTAGGTGGGATAACTCTAGGGGGCATGTTTTACACTCCTGGAGTTCCCAGGTGGAATGAATCTCCAGTTTCTCATAACAGTAATTATATTGACTGCTTTTTCCTTCCCTTTCTCCCTTCCCCACTCCCCTACTCATACTTCCTAGGTAGGGCTCATTTCACAAATAAATTACTTGTACTCAAAGCCTTGTCTTAGGGTCTGCCTGTGGGAGAACACAAACAAAGACTCCGATTATTGCCAACTAAGCAGAAAATAATTACCTAATAAATCAAAGTTTGATGAAATCAGGATTAAAAAAGCATCTATGTAAAAAAAATTTTTTAAAACTTGGCAATTTGACAGCACTTGCAGGCTTGAATGGTATCGATAGGCATGGCTAAATTAGAGGGTCTAACTGCCCTTGGCTTCCAGATCACTGGCTATTGACCATTGCTGCTCATTGATCTCAGCTGCACCCACCTCTCTGGGCCTACTTTCTGTCACCTGTCCTTCACTCTTGGTGTTTCAGACACTACTCATAATTCCCCCAACACACCTCCCTGTTTCATACCTCTACATCTTGGACTTTTCTATTTGCTACTGTCCTAGAAATTTCTATTCATCCTTTAAAAACATATTAAAGCTGTCCCTTCTTCCAGGAATCCTCTTGCCTCATTCCCCTACATGAATGGAGTCATTCAACACAGATTATCTCTGTTTTCTAGTATAGAATGCTATAGTTATCAATGAACTGAATATTTTAGATTGAAAATGACTTACACTGGAAGGCATAGAGATCTACCCTGGTTTTCTCTTGCACTCACTGCCAGGGAACATGGTTTTTAATGTTCAGGATAATTTTTAATGATAATTCATGCGTATATTATCTTTCCTTTGTTCCTTTGTTCTACAGCTAGCTGAGCTGGAATGTAATCATTAACAAAGTGCAGAACTTAAGAGAGAGCACCTTGAAAGTGACAAAATAGTATTTAATAACTTCACACAAACTTTAAAATAAAAGTAAAATGTTTGTGCTATCACCGTAATTGAGAAGAGCAGGATACAAAATTTTGTGTGCGGCATAAATTCAAAAATTGTGAGTTTGAAAAACGTGGAAGGAAATCCATTTAATGATAATGCAGTGAATCCCAGGTATGAGACTCTGGTGATTATTTTTCTGCTTCTCTCTACTTTTTGTGTTTTCCAAGTTTTCAATAACGAGCAGGTTGCAGAAAATAACAATGACACCTTTTTCACCTGTAAGGAATGCTTTCCAACGGATCAATCACCATGGAAGAAATGTTATAAGTTATTAAAGAATTATCTACAAACCATGTCAAGAGGCCAGAAGGCTTTATCGGTAAATTCCTTCAAATGCTGCAGGAACTACATCACATCATTCTGCTGCCACCTAATTTGTTCCAGAGCATAGGAAAAGCTGAAAAGCTACAGTTTTGTTTTTTAATGAAGGAACCATGACCCTGAAATACAAACTTGATGAACACATACACACATACACACACACACACACACACACACACACACACCCTACCTAGAGATCAATGACACTAATCAACATAGGCAGAAAAATATTAAATAAAATACTACTCAATCAAATTCAATAGCATCTAAAAGAATTGTGCTCTACAATTAGAAAACTACCCTAAGAATGAAAGAGTGATTTAATATCAGGAAAACGATCACTGTGATCAATAGGGCAAAGGAGAAAATCCACCTCAGTGGGTACTGAACAAGAAGCAGGTAAAATTTTTAAAGTACACTTCATAAAACTGGGAAAAAAAAGATCCTTAATATGATCATTTATCATTACACCTAGCTATATAAAATGTTGGTTATGAGTAATGTGCTCTGAAATCATTCTGACTTGTGTTTAAATTCCAGCTATGCCATTATCTGCCTGTGACACTTTCAGTAAATTATTTAATCTTTCTACCTCAGTTCTGTCTGTAAAATGGGCACAATAATTTCTTACCTCATAGGGCTGGTGGAGCATAATTAAAGTGGTACATGCGAAGTGTGTAGTATAGTACTTGGAACTTAGTAAAATTCAGTAAGGGTTATGATAACATTTGTATACCAAATTCCATTATGATGATAATAAGTCATAATAGTGATAGTAGTAAAATTGATGTACTTCAAATTGTGGAGATTCTTCTCCCCGACACCTCAAATACACATGTGTGGGGGTCTTCTCCCAGGTGATTCTAACATATACCAAATGTTAAAATCTCTAAATGTGAGACACTTCTTGTAAAATTAGAAACAACAGAAGAATATAAAGTATCACCAAATTGTTGACTACTGTTCTGAAAGATCTAGGTAATGCAACAGTCATGAATCAGAAGTGAGAGACATAACTACAGATAAGCGAGATAAATTTGTTATTTTCAGATGGCCTTCCATTAAACACAGAAAATTTAAGACAATCAAAACATTCCCCCAGGACCAGCCCTCTTAGAATCAAGAAGAGGGTTCAGGATCGATATAGAAAAATAAACTTTTCAGCAATATCTATTTAGACTATATGGTAGGAAAAAATCCATACATAATAATGCTAAACATATAAAGCACCTAGCAACTACCTTATAAGAAGTGTAATCTACATGAAGAAAAGTCAAATACTTGATCAGGTGATATAAAAGTAGAGTTCAATATATGGAGAAGCATACAATAGTTCTAGAAGGATGGGCTGAATATCATAACTTGAGAAGCACTCGAGACTGGGCTTAATGCAATCCCAATAAAAAGACTACTGAATTTTTTTTTCTAATGAAATTATCTGAATTCTATTTGAAGACTAAATGCGAGAGAACAAACAGCCTGGAGCTTGACATACAGCAAGTGCTTAATGAACGCTAGCTCACTTTCTCTTGCTGCTTAGCAAAATTCTGATGGTTCAGACTATGGTGATCTCCCCTCCTTTGATTCCTAGAATTATCATTCATTCGGCAATTGCTGTACGATTTTTGGCAGGTCTACTTTACATTGAATTTTTAGTTAATTTACATTATTGGGTCTTCAATTATTCCCTCCCAAGTAGATGATAAGCTCCCCGAAGTCAAGGACTAGGTTTATATAGCTTTGAACTGAATACTTAACGCACTACGGGGAACTGGGGGTGATATACAGAGATAGACCACAAAACTGTCATTAGCTCATCACTATAGAATAAAATAAAATACTGTTAGTCACAGTTGAGGAAGTCAACTTGGGGGCCACCAAAGCAATCTGACGGCCAACAACAGTCCCAGATCAGAGGAAGCCTTTTCTTAGCTGGACCAATTACTCCTGAATATCATGTTGGCTGAGGCATCATGTCATTCCTAAAATATGCTAGAGCTGATAAGGAGCTGAGGTCAATTCAATCGTCCAATGAGGATTCTTACAAAATAGGGGAGACTAATAGAAGAAATGTATGTCTACTTAATAGCACTCAATAACCTATGAATCCAAAGGAATGAATGAATTCCCAAAGCTTCAAAGCAAAATATTTCAGAATCATGTTCTGAGTGTAGGCCTGGCAGATTCTCAAAGTATAGTGGCTGCAAAATACTCACTTGATATTTTAAGCATATTTTGTATGCTTAAATTTGTAAAATTTTGTTAAAGTTGAGGAGAAGATACTGTTAGTCAGGAAGTATATGTGGGGAACATAAGTATTAAATCAGTATGTGTACAGTTTCCAAGAACCATGAGTAAGCAAACCAGTTCCTGACTTCAACTGGATGTCAATTTTCCCTAAATATATGCAGGGGATATTAATACTATACTTGTGTTTACTGTAACAACCACCAGGCCTGTGTGAAAATCAGATTCACAGCCAAATAAAGTGACAAAAATGACAACTCCAAGAACATAGAAACCACTTTGCAAGTTTTGCTTGCATTTTCTGTGTAATCTCCAGAAAAGAAGTCTTAGACACTGGTACACTGGCTGCCTACCCACTTCTCCGGGCCCCCACTTAACACTCCAGGGAGGGAGGTCTTACTAAAATGCCAACATTCAAGTCAGAAAAATGCCTCTAGCCTTCCAAACATGTCCAGTGTTCCAGCTATTGTGAAGGAGTGGGTAAATCTCATCCATAACTCGGAGCTCTACATTTCTGAGCAGAGCATCCATTCCCACATTCCCCAAGCCCAGGGAAAGACTTTAGGAGCCAGCCTCCGTGGGAGCTTAGCTTCAACACGACCACGTGGTTTCACTGTGGCCAATGACCATCTGCTGCCGCTAATAAGGAAGGCCTGCCCTCTATGCGTCACTCCCAGTTCCTCATGCTATTTGGAGGGCTACAACAAGTGTAAAGATACTAAAGACATGGCCTGCACTTTACCATGATATAAAATACATTTTAGAAGAAAATTCGCTAACAAAACACAAGAATTAAATAGCAATTAAAGCTAACAAGAAAAACTGTCGAAATTATATAATACTTAATCTGACAATAGAAAGTTTCCAGATAGGTGCTGCAGATAGTAACTTAAAAAAGAAATCCAGGGGACAGAGACTGCACTGTGGACGGGGTTGTTACAAGGGGCTTCAGGAGGAGCTGGGTCTTTAACTGGGAGGCCACTCAGTTTAATCGATTAGGCAAAAGGATTCTGGAGCAACACACTCTGCTTTCCAATTCTGTTTCAACTCGAAGGAGCTGGGTGTCCTTGAGAATTATTTGATCCTCTGAGCTTCAGTTTACTCACCTGAAAGATGGGAATAATAATAATACTATCTACCTTGTTGTAGGGTTGAGTAAGATAGTGAATGTGAAGCAGCGTCTGTTATATGGTTAAGGGCTCAACTAAATATTAGCATAATAAATAAATAAACAAAACAACTTCACCTTGAGACACCTATAGTTTGGAAGGAGACAGAAGTGGAATAGATAATGCAGATCCCATGGTGCTTGGTCTCTGACTTCTTATATCACTCACATAAGGTCTTGGTTATTTACCATAAGCCTCTAGGATGTAGAGGAATTTTGGAGAACACCCACAGCCAAGCAGCCTTCTCCTTCAATCTGACGTATGAATCCACATCTTTGTTTCCTGACTTTTCATTGAATGTATTTTGGGCCTGGCACACCACCATCAGAATAGCATTCCAAATATTCAGAAATCCCAAGATGAAAGATCAAAATAACTGCTTGACCCAGAAGAAGGGAGCATAACACTGAATTTTCATGAAACCAGACTTAAGAGTCACTCTGACACTCAAGACTTGTGTCCCTAACACATGATTGAGAAAGATCTTCTCAATTAAGTGAAAACTTGATCCAATCTAAATGTTTGGAATGCTGTAGACAGATCACCCCCTCATCCCTCCCCTGTACTCACACTACCCCTCCCATGATCTTCATATTATTTCATTTTCATATTGTTCAGCAAATAATGGGCTGAAATTTTGCCTCCATTGATGAGATGTTTGGCATTATGTAGCTGAAGCCAGTAAGTAGAAAACAACTCCTTCAAGAGACATTCTAGCCAAGAAAGGGCAATAAATGGGCCATTTCACTATCACCCATAACGACTCCCAAATCCCACATTTCTATATATGATCTGACAATTACGGCTACAGATTGAGGATTTTAAAGCAATTTCTGCTGTTCCAGGTGCAAGCATAGTTGTTTAATTGGTGTTTGTTAGCTTAGGAGGAGGGAGTTTATTGGATTCCTTCTCTATGGCCTCCCAAAATCCAGCTGCAAAATTTAGATTCCCTTGCAAAACAATTTCACACCTAAGTATACAGATTCAGGGAAATATTTAGAGGAGCGAAAAGAGAGCTAACTATTGAATTGCAGCTTTCAGAGGCGAAAGGAAAGGGCCAGCCATGATGTCCTTCGGCTCCATGTTTCTGGAGGACACCTTTGGCCATAGCACCAGATTGCCAGGTTGGCAGAAGTTCCCGGCAAGAGCTGTGCCTTTGCCTTCAGGGTGAGACCTGTCACACTTTTTCTTCTCTCACACCATGGGGTGGGAGGCATGTCAGAGAATCTACAATCAACATAAAAGTCAATTTATAATCACTTCTGTGCCGAATGGCCCACTTTTCCCCTTGTGCTTGGGGACTTCATCATATTAAGAGGCAGCAAAAGAGGCACGTTCTATTCAGCAACTAGATACATCTTCAGGCAATCTCTGTGAGAGCAGAGGGGCTCACAGACCAGCTTGCAACTCCCTAGCAACCACTATCCCAAGTTCTTACAGGTCACCTTCAAGGAGACTCATAGGAATACATGTCTTTCTCTAACCATGGGCCACAATTTTTAATACGTAGAAAGTGCATTCATATACACCCCTAACTAATGCATTTTTCTTTTACAAAGCCAACAGTCAGACCAGGGCTAGGCCAACCCTAGTTTTTTCATCCACAGTCAGTTAGTACAGTCCCTCAGCCTATCTTGCTTGGACGACTGTAGTATCCCTTTCCTGACTGTCTCACTGTTTACCAGCCTCCTGTAATTCAGTTCGTCCTCTGCACCAATACTTAGAGCTATCTAAGAGACAGGAGAACATCAGAGTCCACAGGTTTAGAAGCTCTTACAGTATCCCATTGCTATGGGATGGAAGCCAAACATGGTTTAATGAAAGATCCTGCTCTCTATTTAGATGCCTTATGACCCTACCATCCTTTCTCATCTACTCCACCTCAACAATTTTATGACAGCTATTTTGGACTTCTATTTCTGGAAGATTCTTTCACATGCTCAAGCTTCTGTAGCCTCCATATCCCCTATTTCTGCTTAGAGGCTTGGTACTCCTTTTCCAAAGGTCACCTCCTCTGTGACGCCTTCTCTGATGACCCTTAGACCTAGAAGATTGGTTTCTTCCTACTTTGTGCTCCTGGTGTTCTCAGTACCCATTTATGTCATAGTAGTCGTCATACAGGATTTAAAAGACTGGTTATTCCATAAGGACAAGGATTGGTTTTACTCCCATTTCTATTCCCTGGCACAAACTGAGTACTCTGTAAGTGGCCAGTGGAAAAAATGAATGAAAGAGTATATCCTTGCTGCTTAGGAGACCCTTGGCTTGTATCTTGGTCTGTACTCATGGACTGTACTCACCTTCAGCCATCTTCTCACCGATGTGTGCCACTGATCTAACCGGCTGGGCAGACAACCAGACTCCAGGTGCCTGTTTCCAATGGTAGATGAATTCCAGTGCATAACCACCACCCCACCTCCCAACACTGAGCTATCCAGAACAGAGCTCCATGAGGATAAAGATTTGAGCCTAGAAGGGTGCCTGTATTTATAATAAATGCTCACAAAGTGGAAGGACAGAGGAACACCAGCTGAGGAACAGTATCATCTCGGTGTTGGGGAAGTCCCATGTGGGCTCAAGCTCAACTT
Organism: Ursus maritimus; assembly: GCF_017311325.1. Classification (NCBI taxonomy): domain Eukaryota; kingdom Metazoa; phylum Chordata; class Mammalia; order Carnivora; family Ursidae; genus Ursus; species Ursus maritimus. The sequence goes on along the minus strand of NW_024426119.1, from coordinate 13,177,445 downwards.
CCTAACAAGGTACGTGTTTGAATAGAATGCGGCTCCATCTCTCACAGGGTGATGGCTCCGCTTCTTACGCTGTGAAAATGACTGACTTCTCCAGAAGGATATACCAGGTGCAGGCAGCCTATTTGTTGGGGTCCCTTTCGAGATTTATCATCTGTGAAGATCCCCTTGTATCAAGTTAGTCCTTCCTTTGCTAACCTCACCCAATATACATTTTGCCAGTTAATTATAATCAGTACTCTGTGTGTTTTCATCTTGGTTTCCCACCTGAGTAGGTGCCAATTTTGATACATCGTTTTTAGACCCCATAGTGAGGAGCCCCTGTACCAAGCACAGTAGGTACTCAACCAATTCTTGTTAGATTGAAATGTTAAGGACTTAAAAATTCTGAGGGATTAAACGTGTCTATGTGTCATCACCCATTAGCATGGGAATTCCTCTTAGAAAGGAACTAACTACACTGCGGAAAGTACATTATTGGACCATCTGAGAGCGAAATCATAAAGCCTCCAGAACAAGGTCTGAAAGGAGAAAGCAGAACTGGAAGACAAGGGCAGAGCAGGAAATTAATTGCTCTGCACAGAAAGTGGAAGAAAACATGGAGTGGGAAGGGAGAAAGAGGCCCCTCCCATTGGCCGGAGCCTGGAGCCCAGGTTGGCAGGGATGGACTTTCAAGTACCATCGTGCCTAAGATCAGGTGTTTATGGTTTCCCTCATTCTCCTACATGTTTTAGGTTTGCCGTGTGCAAGGATTTGTTTGTGGGACTGTTCATTGCTATTGTCTATCGATGAAAAAGTGGAGTGTTAGATAGAGATCATCATAGGCCAGAGCTGCATTGGTACGTGTGAGCTACCCACTGAGGGAATTCCCCTGAAACAAGAGCTCAGAGGCAGAGGTAAGGCAAAAGCCATGAGTCTTCTCCTCTTCTTACCCTCAACTCCCCGATACTGGGAGGACGGGGGTCTCACTATAAGTGGAGTGAGGTTCAAAGAGCTTTAGTAGGATCTCAAAGGGCAGACACTGAAAATGACCTGTGCATTACACATGGATTATGGGTGGGAAAGACCTATGCCTACAATCAATACAGATGAGGACACTGAGGTCCCGAGGAGGAAAGTGACTTGGCCAAGATCACTCAGATCTTTGGTGAAGGAGCTGGGACCAGAACTCAGACTTTACCCACACATTATTCCATCTACTCCGTGCAGTGCCTCTGTCCTTAAATTGACCATGGGGGCCTCCACACAGCGTCTGTCTAAGACCGTGGCATTTGCTGGACTTATAATTGGACAAATTTAGGTTACTGTCTATGCCAGCAAGGGCTATTGTTTATCTAAAGGCTGGGATCACATCTGTGCCGATTGGCCATTCGGGAGAGCCATCTGTCATTTGGGGGAATCCTAAGGGGATCTGGCACGGGTGGACGAGGTCCTGGGAATGGGCCGAATCCAGGATGCTGCTAGTAGCCTCCAGGCCTCAATTACCAAGAGCCTCTTCACCTTGTGCTGCCTTTACTTGTCTGTTGGAGGAGCCCATGAAAGAGTTCCTAACGGCTGCTGGCGTCTCATATTGCAGGTGAGGACAGGAGATTTGCTTCCACCAGTCTCAGGATCCAGAGCCAGGGGATGTAGCATAAGGGAAGGTCGTCTCTAGGAGCCTGTCTGCCCTGTTCACGCCCTTTATTCCCAGGTAACCAGGGTGGCTTAGTGGAGTCTGCAAAATTTATTTCATTCTCCCTGTGCATTGGGCTTCTTTCCCGACACTGACATTGCCCTGCAGGTACAGATAGGCATAATGAGGCTGAAATTGTGGGGACGCTGCAGGTCAAGGCGGCCACAGCCTTAACGGTTCGCTCACAGCCACCAGGTTTGAGCAACAGCTTTTCCTGAGAGTCAGGGAAGCAGGGGGTGGCAGGCAGTCTGTCTCCTCTGGGGTCTGGGAGGGCTGAGGAGAGGAACCGCCTGTCCCAGTGTTGATTACAGCAGCAACCAGAGCAGAGAGGAAGGGAATGGAAATGCTATGCAAATACAGCAGCCTGCTTTTGTCTCTTCCAACCACAAGCTCTAAACATTTGATAACAACATCAAAACCGCAAATTTCTTTATCCCTGCTATTGTGTGAAACAATGGCTTCAAGAAAGAGAGGTTAAGGAGATTTAGTCGAGGTCAGCCAGCAAATCAGTAAATCCTGGAAATGATTCAGTCTCTCGCTCTTCTCCAACTACTACCCTTCCCCATTTTCTGTTGCTGTTTAAATATGAAGCTGTGTGAGCAAACAGAAAACGCCGTAGGTCTTTTCTAGTAGGAATGCAAACAGGCTAAAAGCCATCTCTGTTTTTGACTAGATGGGAATAACTTTTTTTAAAAAGAGAGGGAGAGACAGAGATGGCCAGGACGGACAGAGAGAATCTTACACAGGCTCCACGCCCAGCTTGGAGCCGGATGTGGGGCTCAATCCCAGGACACTGAGATCATGACCTGAGCCGAAATCAAGAGTCAGACACATAACTGACTGAACCACCCAGGCACCCTCTTTTTTCTTTTCTTTTCTTTTTTTTTTAATGATTACCACAGTAAAAATTTGAAGGGAGGGTGGGGAGTGGAGGGTGGGGATGGGGAGGGTTTCTCAATCGGAAAAACTGTCCAGGGAGTAATTCATTTTCTGTAGGGAGGAGGCGGCCTGTGATTGACCCCTGTGTGTATCTCTTAGGGGCTTGAGGACCTACCTCGATGCAGGTTTGGATTTGGAGGAGTGCAGGAAGCACATGCTTACTGACTTTTAGAAGACTCGGAAGTGGAAAATGACCTTGGAAACCCACTCAAGATTACCATCTGCTTTGGAGGTTATCTGATGCTAACAGCGATAAAGATCTTTATTCCGATGTCACCTACTTCATGAAGTCTTCCCTGGACGTCCCCTCTCCCATTCCATGTCCTCTCCCTAGCTTTGTTTTTTCTCTTAACTTTGTCACTATTCACCATATTATATGTTTTATTTATCACTAACATAGTGTTATTTACTTATTTATCTTGCTTCTGTTTTCTTCCGTAGTGGAATCTAAACTTCACAATGGCAGAAATTTTTCTTGTTTTGTCCAGTTTATCCCCAGTGTCTAAAATAGTGCATGGCACATGGAGAGGCTCAAATAAGATTTGTTAAATCAATGAGTGAAAGAAAGAAGATCAAAGTGGTAAATAATCAGATGCTTACAAAGGATCTCCTACAGGCAAAGCACTGGTAGCTAATTTAAGCAAGTATAAACCAATCCCTATTCATCTGTGAGTGCTGCTTAAACACAGAAATTGATTTTCTCATAGTCCTGGAGCTAGGAGTCCAAGGTCAGGGTGTTGGCAGGTTTGGTTTCTTCTAAGGTCTCTCTTTGGCTTGTACATGGCCACCTTCTCACTGTATCTTCACGGAGTTGCCCCTCAGTCTCTGTGCATGCACCCCTAGTGTCTCTTTGTGTGTCCAAATTTCCTCTTCTTCTAATGACACCAGTCAGACTGGATTAGGGACCACGCTGACAGCCTCACTTCAGTCACCTTGTTAAATGCCCTATCTTCAAATACTCTAACACCCTGAGGTCCTGGGGGTGAGTCCTTCAATGTATGAATTTTGAGGGGACAAATCTCAGCCCATAACATCTCTCAAAAGGATTAAGATACATTAGAAAAATAAGATATAAGTCCCTGGATATTAAAAATATACCAGGGAAAGGAGCGCCTGGGTGGCTTATTGGTTAAGTGACCAACTCTTGATTTTGGCTCAGGTCATGATCTCAGGGTGGTGGGATGGAGCCCTGCATCAGGCTCCACGCTCAGCGGGGAGTCAGCTTGAGGATTCTTTCTGTCCCTCATCCTCTGCCCCTGTTCCCGCTCATGTGCTCTCTCTAAAATAAATAAATAAATAAACCTTTAAAAAATACATTGGAGAAAGAACAAATCAAATATAAGAAATATACATTTTTAAGATTAATGAAGTGGTACAATATAGTAGGTATGCAGTACCTCCTTATTAGGTATTGGGGAAAATTACATATACTTCTGAGCCTTGCTCCTCATTTGGAAAACAGAAATAACGGAATCAGGGGCACCTGGGTGGCACAGCGGTTAAGCGTTTGCCTTCGGCTCTGGGCGTGATCCTGGCGTTCTGGGATCGAGCCCCACATCAGGCTCCTCCACTATGAGCCTGCTTCTTCCTCTCCCACTCCCCCTGCTTGTGTTCCCTCTCTCGCTGGCTGTCTCTATCTCTGTCAAAAAAATAAATAAAATCTTTAAAAAAAAAAAAAGAAATAACAGAATCAATGAGAAGATTAAATGGGAGAATGTATGCCACATTCCCAAGAGCGTGGCATGCAGTAGGTTTTTAGTAAATGCTGCTTACCTCTTTACTTCTCATCCAAGAGTACATTCATTTTAGTGCCACATATTAACAAGAACATTGATCGTACTGTGAAGACTGTCTTTTCTAGGTGGTTCCCTTTCTTTTTTTACCCCCACAGTGTTATTTTTTCTGATTATGAAATAATTCCTACTCATGTTAAAACTCAAACACTATAGAGGTGAGGTAGAAAGTGAAGGGAACCCCATAACTAATATGCTTCCTGGCAGAAAATAACCACTGTTCACAGTGTGATATATAGCTTTCAGCCTTCTTCTCTATTTTTATGTAAACATATAATCTGTTTTTCATATGAAACTAAAGTGATTAGTAATGGGCATCTTTCTATGCCAATATGTACAGATCCAGCCCATTCGTTTTCACATTTACATTTTTCATTATAATGGGAAAGAGGGAGGAAAATAAGAAGACTCCTGTCAAAGAGTTTGAGGAATGCTCAGTCACACAAAGCTAACTTGATTTCTTTTCCCTAGAATTGTTCAGACTTTTATATATCGTGACCATCCAAGAGGCTGATACAGTAAGTGGTATGTGCCAGTTATAAAGTTATTGTGTCTCAGTCAGAAACCCATCCTCTTTACTGGGTTTGCAGTGTCATGGGGCTCAAGCTGTGCAGACCTCCATCTGCTTTGTAACCTGGCCCTTTGATATGCTCTGCCACTAGGGGGCGCTGAGGGGGAGACAGGGAGAATGGAGGAGGAACTTCTTGTTTGTTTCCTGTCTTTTTGCTGCTCTAAGCATCACCCCAGCAGCACTTTGAGTTGGCAGCGACAAGTACTTTCCATAGCAGCAGCTGAATCTGCTTTGTTTTTTCCCCAACATTTGCAGATCCAGCCTCATTGCATAGGAGATGCCAGCATCAACTGGCTAGCACCCCTCCTCAGACGTCTGGATTCCAGACCCACGGGAGCTCTTCCTCTAAGCTCAGAGTCTAGTACCTGACACGCAGTACCCCCTTCCTCAAAGGCCTAAGTTTTAGCAAGTTGGTCCCCCTCCTGTAAGCTTCTAGGATTTAATAAGAACCAGCCCTATCAATACAGGCTGGTATATTTAATAATACCAGCCCTAGGGGTGATCACTGCTTCCTATAGTTGCTACATTTGTGATAACTTAGTGTTCTTGTTCTGCCTTTTCAGTTACTTAGTTAACAATTTTATATCTATCTTTATATGAATTTCTTTCCGTTCAAATAATTGGTAGGTGTCTCCTGACTGACCTCTAACTGGTACATGACATTTCCAGGCCCTATTTGACTATGTCCCTTTCCTCAAGGGACAGCTCAAAGGTTCAGCCTTCTGCCAAACATTCCTGGAGAAAGGTGGCTCTGAGCATTACCATTAAGTTAAAAAAAATATGATCGTTAAGAAAGCCTCAAATTGGCTCCACGAACCTGTAGAAATAAGGGAAGGTAGAGCGAAGGCTGTATTTGCCACCAATTTTAATATGCAATCATCATTTTTCAGCAACTAGATCTGCCATTAGTGAAAAGACTTTGAAGAATCACCAAAATGCGTATTGAAAGTTAACCCTAAGGGTTTTTGTTTGAGCCAAGACTTGCAGATCTGGAATATTTAATCTCCATTTTAGTTCATTTTATCATTTCTTAAAGTCTTTTAGTCATTTTAGCTTAATCATTTATCATGTTCTTTTTCTCTTAGATTTGTGGATTGGGACACCTTTGCTTTAAAATATAGTACTCAACCCAACAAGCCATGAATATTCTCTCTCCTCTTTACAAAGCTAATTAAATTCTCTTTCCTACAATAGTATTGATTCTTCCTGCCAACTTTCCCTTTAAAATATCCTTCACACTCATCTTTTCCTATTCATTTCAGATGCCACCACTTTCCTTTGCATTCTTCCTCTCCCGCTGGTTTTCTACAAGAACCTTTCCACAATTCTTCCAACCTCCAACTGCTCCCTATTCCAGCTCAACCTCTGTGCCATCACCTGACTGATTTACTGAGTTCAGCAATTCTTCAGGTCAAAACCTTTCAGAGGTTCCTGACTGCCTATATCTCTAGCTTCTCAGCATAGTGTTCAAATTCTTCTCAATCGGCCTTTGGCAGTTTGATCTCCAGCAAGTCACTTTCCTGAACTTCATGCTCCAAACCTATTTACTCACTGTCCTTAAATTGGATTTTCGCTTTTTTGCCTACAAGTATGTATTCATTTCACTGCCCCATCAGCAATGCCCTACCTGTTCTTACTCCCATCCAAATATTGTCAGGCCTGCAAGGCCCAACTCAACACCCTCCTCTGAGCAATCACTCCTTACCACTCCAGTATGTTGGTCTTGTCCCTCTCCTTCCCTGAACTCCTATGTTTAGTGTTTTTACCCCTTAATAATACTAGCTACCATTGACCGAGCACTCACCATAAAGCAGTACTTACCTGGATATTTTATTATCACTAATCAACAACCCTTCATCCTGTTTCAGATGAAGAAATTGAGACTCAGATTGGCTAAGAGTTTCCTAAGGTCATATAGCTTACGAAGAGGTGGTATCAAGAGTAGAGGCTTCTTTCTCCAATGCTACTGTGCTGTTACTTATTGATCTTCTAGTCAGAAGACCCAGGTTTACCCCAGTTCTGGCACTAACTAGCAGGCAAATCTTGCACGGATCACTTCATGTCTATTGACTTTAATTTCTCATCTCCGAGGCCCCTTCCGTCACTAACATTCAGAGAGCCAGTTTGCAGAGGGTCATGAATCCCATTATGGTCTTCTAGATGAGAGGAAAGATCTCAGACAATCCAGACTGGTGTTTTATTGGGCCTTTAATTCCCAGGAAAGAGGAAATGTGGTGGGGTCGGGACACCGAAACGATTACTCTTTGCAGGATGCTTGGAGGCATCTTGTCATATTGAATTAAGCATTTATCTTTATTTAGAAACTCCGGAATTTTTACAGGAAGGGTTTGTTAGGAGAGAGTTTAAATTGTCAACCTGCCATAGAATCACAGATGAACAAAAGCTGTGGAGAGTTCCTTTTCCCCTTGATAGCAGAGGGGTTTGCCTTTTCATTTTATGGGCCCTATGGAAGAGCAGACACGTTTCTTTTTGCAGACAGGAGATTTTGTTTAGCAATTGCCAAAGCAACCTGGGCCCAACCCCATGGAGAGGGCTTGGTAGCTGGAGATCTGCAGCTTTTGCTCCAACATCTATCCTGACCCTTGAGCCAGGCAGAGTGAAATCACACAGCACAGACAAAGAACTCTGCACAGTGAAATAGGAAGCCAATATAAAGACAGGGTTGTTTAATCTCAAAATCATGGTTAAGTTGAATCTCTCAATGTACTTAACCTTGACCCAAGTTGTGGAAAGAACAGAGTCTTAGGAGGTAAGCAAACTGAATTTACAACCTGACCGTTGGTATTGACCTCTCTGAGTTTTGGGTTTTCTTTTGTAAAATGAGGGTCACACCACTTACCTTATTGCACGGTTTTTAGAACCAGAGGAAATGATAAGCATAAATCACCTACCCCACCGTAGGTACTCAACAAAGGTTACCTTCTTCCCCCATCTGTACCTTAAATAGTTAACCAAATGCCAGCAACTAAACTGTATTTCTAAATCCAAACTGAGGTGGGAGGGGGAATTTGGATGGTGTGTCTAAGAAAAAGGCCACATGAACACTATCTATCCCACTTTGCACATTTTCTCTTCATTTGAATATCCCGTTTGTCAATCTTGCGAGAAAGGGGGGAAAAATCACTCATTGTTTAGGAGATTTCATGCTTTCCTCTCCATCCTGCTTCTTGAGGTAAATCCTAAAAGAGTCAGCACAGCATTTCTCAGCGCTGTTACCACCAATCCTAGGAAGCGGGTTCTTCTAAGCATGCTTTTAAGTGCTCGCATGACTAATAAAGTGTGACATGGCTGAGATTTGCTAGGCTTCTCTTCAGGAGCGTACATTCTAGCTGACAAAATATGGCTAAATTTAGCTGCCTTTAGACAACAAGCGTCTTCCAAACAAAAAGGGCCTCAAAGGCGAAAATGAGCCATGACATGTCTCCGTCCTAACATGGATTTGTCCGGCCCCTCATCGGTGCCCCAGCTCAGGAGTCTCATGTGCCCATGAGCAGCGTCTGAGCTGTGTCTGTGCTGACAAGGTGGGCATGAGGTGTTCCTCTCATGGTCTCTGACCCAAGAGTCCTTACAGGCTGGGAAAATGGGTGTTGGATGTGTAGGGTGGGAGCAGACCAAGCAGGGATGCAGGGACAATAATTATAATACCCAAGGCTTCCATATAGCACCATCTATGTGCTGACCTATGCTCTAACCACTGCACCCCGTAGCCTCTAACTGTAACATATCCTGCCTGGAAGAGAGCCCAAAGACCATCTAACTTAATACCCCTCTTCTGTGCACAGGACAACCAAGGCCCAGAAAGGTGAAGCAACTTGCCCAGGGTCCCACGGCCAGTGCGTGGCCCATCTGAAGCAGGAAGGCCATGCCCCTCTCAGTCAACTTAAAACTGCTTCAAAGGAAAGAAAGTGTGAAAAATCTGCTGGGCCATATGGGAGGCACTTTGCGGAGGAGAATCATATGTTGCTGAAGCATTCTGAGAGCTAAAACTGTCTCCCCTCCAGTCCAAAGTTTGTGTAGCTGGATTCAAAACACTGTGAATGCATTTGGCACGATCACAAAGAAGACACTGACCTGGCGGTGGCAGGCACGGGCACTGAGTGTGACACGAGACACTCCCTGAGTTCAGCAAAAGACCCAAGAGCAGCCAGGTAAGGATACCAACTGACGGCAGGCTCAGACTCAGAAGCTCAAAGGAAGACAGCCACAGTTTCCCTGGGGATGTCAACTATGGAGCGGGGAAACAGAATGGAGCCTTCTAGCCCGCTGCTAGAATTCCAGATGCAGGCACATCCTCTGCATGTCGGGCATTACTTTTTGGCCCTCGCCTCACTCCCAGCCCCTTCGGTGCACTCCCAGTGTGTCTCAGGGAATGAGGGCTGGGAGCTGCATTTCCTAGGCTCCTGTGTCAGCAAGGTTCCCGCTATGGTTTAGGTTCTGCCTGTGAGATGCTCTTAAATGAGTGTTGGAAGAGAAGCAGAAGTCATTTCTCCTCTGGCAGTGCTAGTGAGCATATGGCTTCGGCTCCATGTTATCAGTGGCTTCCATGTTCTCCTGACTGTCAGGGGTTGCAGGGCCAGCTGTGACCATTGCCCGTGGTGGTTTTCTGCACTTTCTTGACCCCTGGGAGGTGGCAGTAGCTTCCTGATTCTCAGAATCACAGCTCTGGTGGCAAAGCTGAAAACTAGTGGCTGCCCTTTGCTTTAATTTATACAGTCAGTCCTTCCAAAGCTTTTGAAAGCCTAATTCTTTGTGTTAAGTCTTTTTCTGTGTGAAATATCTAGAGTGGTTTCTATCCTCTCAACTAAACACAGATTACCAATACATTTAGTGATAGTAAGAAATAATTTATTGAACACTTCCCATATGCCAGACCTATACTAAGCATCGTCTCATTCAATCTTCACTCTAATACTATAATCATTTGCATTTTACAGATGAAAAAACCTGGAGGATTAGATGGATAAGATGACTTTCCTGGGTTCATCTAGTTCACAAATAGTAAGCCAAGACTGAACCCAGGTCATCTGACTCCAGAACATACACTCTTAGCCACTTTGCAAAACAACCCCCTTCATTTTAGAATTATAGTCTCTGCTTCAAAAGAGTCATACTTAAGATCCATGGACAAGTGGAGGCTCAAAGGAAAAAGAAATCAGGGTTCAGGGTTCAATGTGAGAGACTATGGGAGCCATTCTTTGCCTCTCCCCTCTTATCCCTCCTTCTGCAGCCGATGAAATTGTATAAACGTGCGCCAGGTTCCATATATCTGACCCTCCACCTTGTGTAGCCTCTCTCCCCAGCTCCTCACCATAACTAGTGTGTCCTTGTTTTGTGGATGAGGCCAGCTCAGATCTCCTCTTGAAGACTTCTTTACTTGAGTACGCTATGGCTGCCCCAGTCAGGAGGAAAGCTTCCCTCACCCTACTGTCATGACAAATTGTTCCTAGGTATCTCAATCCGCTTTGGATTAGGATGAGTTGCTTGTACGATCACTTCTCCTATTGGTTTGGAAATATCAGTTGTCAGGTGGCACCTTCAAGGGAGGACCTTGAAGAACCCCCTGGCTCTTTAATGGGATGTCCATGTTAGCAGAACTCTGACCATCAGATTTTGGTTACACAATCCCTTCAGCATCTCTTCAAGATCCCATTTCCTGGTACTTCATCTGCTTCTCTAAGTTTCTGTGCATGGCTCCTGACCACAGCTCTGATTTAGGTGTGTGCTTGCTTAGCTCTGAGTGTCCTTTGACCTGACACCTGCTAATTGCCAGGTAAAGATAAAATGGTGCTGGATGTATACTGGTACAACTCTCACAACTCTCAAGGGTCTCACCCGTCCTTTTCCAGAAATATTCCTAGCTCTCATTTGGTGTCTTACTCCTCAGCCCTATCCCTGAGTGTCAGACAGCTTTTAGGTTTCTCACTGACACCACAGTGACTCATTCATAGTAGAGATTCATGAATGTTAGTTGAATTGAAATAAAAGTGAATGCCCATAATTTGGAAGAGCCCCCACAAAAGAGTCACTCAAAGTGAGGCACCAAAGAAGAAAGAAGGTGTCATGTGCCATCTCAGGGGCAGTTGGAGGATAAGCATGGCCCAAAAGGTATTTGACGAGGTGCTTGCCCATTTGATCAGAGAATTCAGACAAAACGGATCCAATAGGATCCAAAAGAAAGAAGGAAGATGCATGAAAAAAACTGGAGGTGGGGACCACATGGGGCTTTATGAAGCTGAAAGGCAGACCCAGGGAAGCAATTGTCAGGGGATAAGTGTCAAGAAAAGACTTTGTAGGGAACGGAGAGGCACAGGAGGGAATGGGACAGGAGAGAGCAAGCTCTCAGAAGGTGGAATATAAAATAGGGAAACAGGTCAAAAGTTGAGGAAACAGATTAAAAGGGAACAGAGATGAATAAAAAAAGAAGAAAGGTGAGAGAGGGGTAGAAAGACAACTACTGATTCTACCAGGCATTCAAAATGGCCAGAAAGATCACTGCAAAGTCCTTCATATGTACGAAATGAGCTGTATGCATACTGGGAGGTTTCTGTCATTGCTCTGAAGTCTCTGACTTTCCAGAAACACATCTAGCATTCACAGGATATCAGCTAAGGGAAGTATCAATAACAAACAGCCCCCAAGTCTCACTGGCTTAACACAATGAAGGTTTATTGCTTGCTTACACTACAGGCCCATCGTGGTTCACCTTGTGCCTACACTGTCCTCCCCTAGGGTCCCAGACTGAGGGGGGCTCCATCTCCCCGAGTCCATGAATAGTGAGACAGAAAAACAGAGCACAGAGAGTCATGCACTGGCTCTTAAAGCTTATGCCTGGGAGTGAGGCAGGTCACGTCGACTGACATTTCATGGACCACTAGCAAGTCACATGGCTGGGACTGACATCAAAGGAGGAGGGAGTATAATCCTACTATGTACCTGCAAGAGCTAGAACTATTTAATCTACAAAATTAATGACCATGCAATGGTACATCCCAGGTTCTCTATTTCTAGTCTGGTATTTTCTTCGCCAGAATTCACAGAGCCATCAAGTGGCAGAGCAGGAAGGGAACTACCAATCTATCTAGCCCAACTTTCTCTATTACTGGTAGTGAAACTGAACCTCCAGGAGATGAAGGGACTTCTTAAGGACTACACCGCTGGTGGAACACAGGTTCCTGATTCCCAGCTTTCCAGGCTGCTTGTGCCACATCAAGGCACTTCTATTAGCCTAATAAATATCTACTCATTTGAACCACCAGATTCATTTTATTTTGGAACAGGGTTTTAATTACTACTATAAGAAAGCAACGGTTTCTTGCCAAATGCCTTGGTGCTGCCAAGTTTCTTGTACCTCCAATAATGAATCCCAATGATATAAATAAATAGAAGGCAATTAAGAGTTGAAATAAGAATTTGGGTAGTATTAGAGAGAAATGTTTGATGATACACATTATCACTTCTACAAAACATAGAATTATTTTTGGCCATTAGAAGAGGTATGCAGGAGCGCCTGGGTGGCACAGCAGTTAAGCGTCTGCCTTCCGCTCAGGGTGTGATCCCGGCGTTATGGGATCGAGCCCCACATCAGGCTCCTCCGCTATGAGCCTGCTTCTTCCTCTCTCACTCTCCCTGCTTGTGCTCCCTCTCTCGCTGGCTGTCTCTGTCTCTGTCAAATAAATAAATAAAATCTTTAAAAAAAATTAGAAGAGGTATGCATAACCATGTGCATGTGCAGGTCCATCTTTCTCTCTATATATACACACACACATATTTATTTATATATGTAATATTTGTATATATGTATAATTTGCATCTATATAGACTATTTCCAGAAGGCTGCCCAAGAAAGTGGTAATAGTGGGAGGGCATCAGCAACGAAGAGAGAGACTTTCACTTTCCATACTTCCTACTGTATCATTTGGATTTTTCCATAATGTGTGTATTACTTTTTCAATAAAAATAGTTAATAAAACAATAAAAGAAGATTTTTTTAAAGTAACAGATGTCAAAAAATGCTTAATGGGACTCTGCAGTATCTTTTAGAGTAACACGAAGTAGAACAAGATGAGGAAAAAGACTAAAATGGAAGCAACTGACAGCACTTACCAGCAGGCAGTACATTTTTTAGCAAGTTACAATATATTTTTATGTCAGATGAGCATAATTTAAATATCATTAGGCTGGGAGAGTTAAGATCTGGGTTCAAGACCCCAAATGTGCCATAATCTTTTGCTATTACTTTGGGAGGAAATCACTTGAACTTCTTCATACTTCGTATTTCCTATCTGTGACTAGCACAAGACTTGGCTTTCCTTTACCAAGGTCTGCTGGTGCACCTGACATTTGGGTTTTATTGAAGAACCAGCACAGGCAGTGGAAAGATCAAGGACCCCGGGTATAGACATACTCTGGTTTGCATTCCACACCACCCACTGATTAACTGTGAGACCTTGAGCAAATTGCTTCATCTCTCTTCATTTTTTATAAGGTTGTCTAATGTCTGCTCTTCAGAACCACTGTAAAGATGAACGAAATGGCAATATAAAGAACTCCTGATACATCATGGTACTCAAAAAGTTTAAATTCCCTCCCGAAAACATCTTAGCAAACCAAGTGAGAAGATCCCACAGCGGAAGAGGATGGAAATCATCCCTGTCTGAGGTCTAATTCTTCTCTTTAAGTAAGTCTATGTGGACATAAACAAGGATGGAACAGGCCCAGAGAAAAGGGACAAGCTTCTAGTGATTGGACTCTTTTTTCCGTAACATATCTAGCACTTGGTCCTAGCCAGTATTTCTCTATAGTGTCTTCTCAACAAGGAATAAGCATCTTCACAGGGCAGCCCCACCACAACAATTTTGTAGTTTATAAGATGCTTTCATATGCTAGTCCATTAAATCCCCCAAACGAGTTGTGACTCCTTCATCCATTTATTCAATCATCTATTCGGTAAATATTTATTAACCATCTATATGTGCCAGGCACTGTATCATATGCTAGCAATACACTGATAGACAAAAACAGCTGTATTTCCTGCCTTGAGAAATCCTGCCACTTAATGGGGAGAGACAGACATCAAACAAATAATCACACAGATAAATGATAAATGAGGTCTGTTCTAAGTGCTTTTCTGGCTGAAGGGACAGTAGGTGCAAAGACTCTGTGGCAAAAAAAGAAGGGATCATACTATTAGAGAGCAGTAAGATTCTAAAGTCACATTGGCTTAGCACGAAGTGAATGCAAGGAGAACTTCGAGAGGTGGGTTGAAGTGGGGTAGGTTCTACAGGACAAAAGAGAGGTGGCCTTAGAAACAACAGACAATTAACATTTGCTGGGGGCTCAATTCAGAGCTCTGAGCTGATAAGATTCACTGAAGAATATACTGGCTGTAAGCAGGTGGAGGAGAGGTGAATAGGACTGGCAGACATGGGTTAAGTGATCTGTGCCTCCTGAATAAAATGCAAAAAACCTGAGGGAGTCACTGTCCTGTTCGTGTCTCCTAAAAGCTCTACAAGGGAGGAAGGAGGGAGGAGAGAAGGAAAGATGGGGTTCATGAGCCTTGTTTCGAAAGTAGAGTGAATGAGGTTTGACGGATTAGGGGAAGATGAGGACTTGGTGGCTTTTCTTTAATAAGAATTTCATGGTGTATCCACATCTTTACCCAGTTCTTTCTCCTAATTCACAGATGCCTGCCTTTACTATTGTTGGTCATGGTCTTTGGAAATTGCACCAGCCCCCAGAAACCAGACAGTAAACTAAGTGGGTCTGCAAGTATGGGAAGCAGCTTGACGTATGGGGTACCCTCCACAAATTCAAGAGTACTACAATCTCTGTCAGTATTTTCTCAGTGAGAGTGGGCTGTAAGTCTTGAGATGGTCCCTGGAATAGACCATGGTTCTCAACCCCGGTTACACATTGCAATCAGCGGGTGACAATTTTACAAAAGACAAATCGTGACTAGGTTCTCCCAGAGACTGACCATAATGGAACCTCTGGAGTGAGGACCAAGCACAAAGGCTTTCTCACTGCTCCCAGGTTATTCTGCTGTGCAGCCCGGGTGCGGAAGCACAAGCACAGAGACAGCACACCCGTGTCCAAGTCCTTAGTTGTTGGTTATGGAACTTGGGAAAGTCATCCCTGTCTCCAGACCTCAGCATTCCCACTGTACTGGTGGAGCTGTTCCAGATGATTTCAAGGACCTCTGCCAGCTGTGGCAGTCCAGTACTCTAAGCCTACTCCAGGAAGCATGGCTAAACTACAGTGAATCTCATCCCTGCCTGGGTTCTACCCCTCTACCAAGAGCCTCTGCCAACTTCAGGCAAGGCATCATGGAAAGAGCACTGGGCCAGGAGTCAGGAGACCAGTTTCCAGTACATACATACAAGGTATTATTTGATCAACACAGAAAACATCACTGGAATGTTTTAGACCTCAGTTTGCCACATCTGTTAGACAGTGCCAGTGCTGACCGTTGCCAGTCCCAAAAGCAGGAAGCTGGACCAGATGATCGCTCCAGGCTCAAATAAGCTGTGAGAGTCCCAGTCTCAATTAAATGAATTACATTTAAAGAAATGCAAATACAAGCGTACAAACCAGTGTTCCCTAGGATGAATCTTCTTTGGGCTCTGAAGCTCTGCGATCCCCTTCTGGTAGATTCACTCGTACCTACCTACGCTGTGCTCTGCTGACCTGTGCTGGGGTCATTTCAGTAGCCACACCTGCCTGGCAAACTGGGAGCAACTGGGGCTATCAAATCCATTTTGATCTGCCCACCAGTTATCTTCTGCTGTTGGTAACACAGAGTTGCCACCACCAAGGAGGAGACAAGAGGAAGATACCGTTATCAGTGGGATACAAGCTGTGGTCCCACATGATAGGCATCTGTTATGACTTATGTGCTGTGCACTCTCCAACTCCCTTCCCTCACCTGAGTTCCACATTCAACTGCCCCCTACATCTGTTTCAAACAAAACACATAACCATCTCATAACACTGAGGGCCAACCAAGATGTCTCCTTCTCCTTTACCCTGTGCGCTGAGGCCTGTAGAATGTCATGCTAAATATCTCACTTATTTCTCCCCCATCTCTGAGACTTTCCCAGTTGACTACCTCAGCTTCCTAAATGTTCCTCTTGCTAATTACCTCCCCTCCATCTATCCTGGCTGAATGACTACCTTAGGAGACCATTTAAATGTCACCCTGCCCCCTAAAAAGCTCATTTCTAAAGAAATCACCAATTATTCCTTTTCCTTCACCCTCTTGAGTTACTGTATAGCGCTTCTCTGATGTGTTCACTTCCGGTTGTCTGTCCCTCCACTAGAATATCGGCACCATGAGGATAAGGTCTTAGTGTGTTTTGCTCATGTGCAGCCTCAACATCAAACACACTGCCTTGCACATGATATGCCCTCAACAAATATTTGCTGGGTGAATGAATGAATGAATGAATGGGGTAAAAACCCAAATGTTGTACCTTGCAGACCAGGTACCCTGACGTGGCCCGAGCCCACCTCCCTGCCCTATCCATGGCCACTGTTCCCCGTGTCCTCCAGTAAGCACGTTTTACTGCTCTCCAAACCACGGTGGCCTTGAGTGTTCCTGGGAACCGAACTGGGACATTTTGGTCCCAGGGCCTGCAATGACAGTCCCTCTTTTCTAGCCAGCTCCTCATCATCTTTGAGGAGCCGGCTCACATTTCACTTCTTTTAAAAGCTCTCTCTGCCGTCTGCCAATCTCTTTTCTGCACTCCCGTGGCACTCTGAAATCCCTCTACCGGGTCTTTTATTGCACTTTATTATACTCATTTGGTTAAGTGACTGCCTCTCACTCTGGACTGTGAGCAACTCAGGAACAAAGATTCTCTTTGTTCATCTTCGTTGTCCAACAGCACCTGGTGCAGTATCCAGTCCAAGTTAATGAATCTCTGAATTATATCTGCAATTCCAGAAGCTGTCACACATGAATGTCCATCCCATTAGAAGTTGCATAGACTCATAACTGTAAGAAGTGAAATGCGTGCGGGTGCTCCTGGACCACTAACCATCCCCAGGAGAGCATGTCCAGGCACTCTATTTATGGACTGTCAATTGTGGCAAAAAAAAAAAGCGCAAAGATAAGTCTATTTTTGGCAATAAAGTCAGGTGGGTTTTAAACAAGAAGATGGTCTTCCACTCTATCCTTCTGCTAAACATGACCTTCTGTCAGCAAATACTACTGATTGCCTACTAAGTACCAGGCACTCTGCTAGGCACCAGAACCCCCCAAAGTCAAATAAGACATGGCCATGACCTGAAGGGGCTTGAGGTCTAGTAGGGCAAAGAGAAGATAGTGTTTCTTGTTCCTCTGCCAAGTTTAACTTAAAACCTGATCATTGTTGATAAGCAAAAATCTCATGCATATTGGCCTGCCTGGAGGGTAATTCAAGCAGCTCTCCAGGAAATGAGGGGTCTTCCTTGTGCCCTTCCCAGGCATAAGGTCCAATGGTAGCACCGGCAGACAGCACAGCTACTGGAAGCACCTGACCTACTGACAGAGACACATGACAGGAGCGGGGGTTCCCAAAGCTCATGGTACCAGGTAGCCCAGGACACATTCCTGAGTTGTAGGGCCCCATAAAAGGGTGCCAAATTCACAGCCCCTCACCCTAAATCATCAGAAATATCCACAATACTTTTTAGAAAAGATCACTTGGATTTCCTGGATGGCTTGTCCCATTGCCCCAGAACACTGGCAGATGTCCCGATTGTTTATGGGCTTAAGATTTTTCTACTTTGGGAAAAAATGCCTCCAAGTGTGCAGAGCACAGGGGACTGATGGACTGGCCCTCCAGCCTGCTACCCTCTCGGCTGTCAACTGGAAGAGAGATAAGCTTCTAGCATAGCATTCCCTATGAGTCTGAAAAGTAATATTCATGCTTCTTACTCAGGGTGGCCTTTAGGAAGGTCAGCCTCTGCTTCCACCGCTACTCTCTCTCTCCCTGATCTCCTGCTAATACAGGGGTACATATCCCCAGGATGACCTAACCTAGCTCAGAGCTGAGCGGGGATCCTTCTAAGACTTAGAGAGGCTTTTATGAGATTTTGGCTTGATCTCCCTTTTTGGTTTGAAAACCCAAATTACATCTATTACATTCCTCTCTAGAAAGGCTCTGCTGGCCAGAAGGGAATAATAAATTTCATAAATTACCCAATTAATCGCAACAGCAAACAATTAAGCTGGTGGGGACCTTCAGCATTCTACCTTCTTTTTGAAGGGATGTTTTAAGAGGCACCTAATGCCATTGTTAATTTTATTATTGATGTTGTTGTTGATGTTGCTTAAACTTACCAGCCCCGAGAGATGGGCATTAGCAGGGCCAATTTATAGTGAAATAAAGCTGATTTGAAATATACCTCTCTGAAAAGTTTATGCTAGTAAAATGTCACAAGTTTGTTTTATTCGGCTCGTGATAGGTTTTCTTAAGGAGGGAGATGACAGTGAATACTCTTGGGGCACACCTGTGAGCATGTGTCACCCCGGGAGCATAGCTATGAGCACAGTGCTGGGCATTCCAGAGGGTCATGCCTCTAGTTTCATAGCCTTAAGCAACCTGGGACTCGGAGGATCTGCGACCCATCTGTTCTCCCACCACAGGGTCTGCTCACCCCCACCCTCTGCTTCAGTTTTGCGTAAAGAACTGGAATTTGGAGACTTGCTCACGTTTATCTAGTCATCAAATGTCCAACCATCCTAGATTCCTTTTCACAGCTTTGGAGGGTAAATGGAGGCCCCAAACAGTGAGGATAGAAATAATAGTTACTTTTCTGAAGGGCTTATAGGTACCAGGAGTTTGTACTCGTTTTTAGTAATCACTGTAAGTATTCTATGATATATATATAATAATAGCCCTTTTATCATTGCAAAGCTGAGGCTCAAGAGGGTTGTTTAACCTGCTCAGGCTTGCAGAGTGGACCCAAGCAGGCCGTGGAAGATTTGACATTTGGGAAGATGTACTATGTGAAACAGGCCTGGGCAAGTGTTTCAAGACTCAGGTGGTTGTTGATGAAAGGAACCAGAGACCAGACACTGGCCAAGTGTGTCAGGGCCAAGGTCCAGTTTACTGTCTTTTAAGAGGCACACAGAACCAGCAAAAATTATTTCAGCCAATAGAAAACCATCAGCATTTATACTGCAGCATCAGTGTGATGGGGCAGATGTGCAGTGAAGGCAATGGGGTGTTGTACTGCAAGATCAGAGAGTCAGAGCTACAAGTGCTCTGAGAGACCATCTCAGCCAATCCCTCACTTTAGAGTTGAGAAAGTGGAAGACCGGGAAGGGCAGGCGGGCAACCCAGCTAAGTTCATACCGTTTATTAGAGGTGGAGTCAGGACTGGAAACCAGGTGTCCTATGTCCTAGGCTGTTGTCCAGCTCCCATGTGTGTTATACTGTTGGGCATTTATTAAGTAAGTGAAGCACAGCCCCTATTTTTGATAAGAAATTATCACTAACATGGAAACAAAATAAATAATTCCAAGTAGGCCATGGAAGGGAGCTGACTTTAAAGCTGATGGGGACAGAATTCCAGAGATGATAAGGGAATCTCCCTAGGCCATACTGTTGGTTAGTAACAGAGCTAGGTCTAAGAGTCAGGTTTCCCAAATCTTAGCCCCATACTGGTTCCCCTCTCTCATAATCCATCCTAAACCTTCTCTCCTACTGCCATAAGTGCAGGTGGCCCTGGGCTCAAAAAGATACTATGAAAAAATAATCCTTACCAAATTTCAACTAATAACCACCTCTTTAGAAGAATAGGAGCCTTCAATATCTAAAAGAATGAATACTTAATGGTTAGAATAAATAATGGAATAATGAAGTAATTAAATTCAGGACAACGCTTATTTGCTTATCGACATTTATTTCAAATATGCATTGATTGCATGCTGGGCATGCAAATAACAGTAACTGTGCTTATTGCTTATAATTATAATAACTACCATTTGTTGGCCACCATTTTCATCATCTATCTCATTTGACCCTTAAAACAATCCAGTCAGAAAATATCCTCATCTATGAGACAAAGAATGCTAGCTGCCTACCTCCATATCCATTCTGCCCTTCCTTTTAGAAATAGAAACTTGATTTCCAACAGGATAATGTTTTTGCTCGGGAAGTTAAATGTATTTCCTAGACACTCTCACATATAAGTATGGCTCTATAACTAAACTTGGCCAGTGAAATATAAGCAGAATAGTCACAAATCTTCTAGGAAGCTTCCTTAAAGAGAGAGGACATGTCCCTTTTTTGCCTCCTCCATCTATCCTGCTTCTTAGAACATGCATGTGATAGCTGGAGCTCTAGCTTCCATTTTGAACCATGAGGATAACGGCTACATCCTAGGCACAGTCAGGCACAGAGCTATAAGGACGCAGAGTCCCTCACCATTTTGTGGAATTACTGTGCCATTCCTGGGCCATCTACTCTGAACATCCTTTTATAAACACACACACACACACACACACACACACACACACCAAACTGGCTGGGCAGTATAACTTTGGGCCTTTTATTACATATGACCAAACCTAGTCCTAACTGATAAAATTCCACATTGCCAGTGAGGGAAAGGAATCTGAAAGAGGTCAAGGAACACCTTCCACTTCCATGACAGATAGGACACTATATATGTAACATAAACCTACCTCATTTTTCTCCTGGAAACCTAGGAAGAACACATTTCTGAGTTCCCTTGCTGTTAGATTTGGGCCATGTGGCTGAATTCTGTCCACAGGAATAGGAACGGAAGTAATACATACCACATCCAGTCCAGGCAATAAACTCCCTTGCTATCCTCCATGCCGGCTCTTCTATTTGGTAGTGATCATCCATGCTGAAGGTGGGGCTATCACAGGATAGAAGGACCCTGAGCTCTTAAAGACTGTGGGCAGCAGAAACTCCTGCCATGTACACACGGACTGACATAACAGACACACAGACGGACCTTAAGTAGAGAAATCAGCCTTAGTGTATTAAGGCACTGAGACTGTAGGGTTGTTACTGCAGCTGGTGTTGATGATCCTCACTAATTAAAAGTCATTCGATTAGTACTTTGAAGAGCTGGAATTCGATCTCTGGGATTGCTTGACTCTAAAAACTGTGCTTTGGTCTCTGTCTTGGAGGAATTCACAACGTGTCTTAGGAATATAGGTGGTACATCATTAGGTCCCATGGAGCATCAGAAGCCCGTAACAGAAGTCTACATTGCACACAAGTGGCCCAGACAAGGTCATGGTCGATTTGGAAGGTCCAAGAAAGTCTCAGCCAGGGGTGGGAAAAGGTGACATTATACCAGATGTTTTTAGGACACAAAGAAGCTTACGGCAAAGCCTCTGCCCTCCATTATCCCATAAGCGGGCTATGGAATCAGAACAGATACAAGTGAGATAGGAGCAATAGCAGGAGGCCAGGTAGTGACTGAGAGACAGAGGAAGAGACACACACACTGAGAGCTTCGTAAGAGCTAAGAGAGTTGAGTGGAATCTGGAGAGGGGAGGGAAGACTCCCTAGAAGAGACAAACTCCTAACTAGACCTGAAAAGACAGGTGAGATTTGGCAGAAAGAAGATCAAGGAAACATTTCAGGGGAGAGAACCAGCAAGAGCAAAGGTAAAGGTGGAATTTCTCATTTAACAAAGATGGATCGAGCCCCTTCAATGTGGCAGGGAGTTTGCCTAAAGCTTGAAACACAAAGATAAATCAGATGAAGTTCCTGTCCTCAAGGAATCTGTGGTCTAGAGGGACTGAGAAGGTCTACTGATCAGTAATCACCACAGAACGGAAAGTGCTCTCAGAGGCATGTGCAAAGTATGATGGGAGCACAGAGGATGGGAGGAAGACCAGCAAGGACCTGGGTGAGGGTCTGGCCAACGGGGCAAGAGACTTCATGGGGTCCCCAAAGAAGAGTAGTTCTCCAGGCTGACAAGATGCAGGCAGGGAAAACAATTCCGAGCATAGGAAACAGCCTCTGCAGAAGGAACAAGGAAGAATATGGTGTGTTAAGAATAGTAAGGCAAGTAATGTGGCTGGAGTAGAGATCTGCAGTGGGGAGCCGTGGAAGGCAAAGCTGGATAAATAGGCATAATTGATTTGAAAAGCTGGTACAGCCACTCTAGAAAACAGTATGGAGGTTCCTCAAAAAGTTGACAATAGAGCTACCCTACGGCCCAGCATTTACACTACTGGATATTTACCCCAAATATACAGATGTAGTGAAAAGAAGGAGCACTTGCACCTCAATGTTCATAGCAGTAATGTCCACAACAGCCAAACTGTGGAAGGAGCCGCAATGTTCCTCAACAGATGAATGGATAAAGAAGATGTGGTTCATATATACAATGGGATATTACTCAGCCATCAGAAAGGATGAATACCTACCATTCACACTGACATGGATGGAACTGCAGGGTATCACGCTAAGTGAAATAAGTCAATCAGAGAAAGACAATTATATGGTTTCACTCATATGTGGAATATAAGAAGTAATGCAGAGGATCACAGGGGAAGGGAGAGAAAACTGAATGAGAAGAAATCAGAGAAGAAGACAAACCATGAGAGACTCTTGACTCTGGGAAATTAACTGAGGGTCGAAGAAGGGGAGGTGGGTGGAGGGACAGG
The DNA here is from genome assembly GCF_017311325.1 of Ursus maritimus. Taxonomy (NCBI): domain Eukaryota; kingdom Metazoa; phylum Chordata; class Mammalia; order Carnivora; family Ursidae; genus Ursus; species Ursus maritimus. Next base: position 13,154,805 of record NW_024426119.1, on the reverse strand, counting down.
GTAACTGGGTGACAGGCATTAAGGAGGGCAAGTGATGTGATGAGCACTGGGTGTTACACACAACTAATGAATCAATGAATACTCCACGAAAAACTAATGATGTACTATATGTTGGCTAACTGAATTTAAGTTAAAAAATAAAATGATTTTAAAAATCAGGCAGAAGCATTTACATGAAACATAATAATCATGAAATGTCCATGGCATATCCTGAAGTTTCATGGAATATCATCAGAAGTGTGTATGGATCCAGACGTCACTTTCATCATTTGGGGGCACACTGGAAGAGGAGATGCATTTTCAGTGTAGCTTAAACATTTAGAAGGGAAAGTGTCAGTCAAGTTAGGTGCAGAGGGCACCTCCATCTCAGATCTCGGTGAACCACATTAAGATAGGAAGCTGGTAGTGGTAGAAGTAGCTGTGCACACAGGAGAGGAGAAAAAGATGTGGATGGTCAAGAGAGTGGTTAGGGGAAAAGAAGACAGAAACTTTAACAGTGAAGGTGACTGAGAGTGGAAATCCAAGTAAAGACTGAAGGTACCTGTTGTTTTCTCTTGTTCCTCCCCAAATATTGAATTCTTTATTCTACTGCCTTTTTCCAACTATATTTATGATTTAGTCATGAAAAACCATAAATGAAAGATTGATAAATTGGACTTTATCAAAAATCTAAAATGTGTGCTGTTCCAAAACCACTTCTAGGAAAATGAAAAAAAAGGGGGGGGGCACAGACGAGGAAAAGATATTTGCGACACACTGATCAATATATCTGATGAAGGACTTTTATTCATAATATATAAAGAGTACTTAAAACCCAATAACAAGAAAACAAATGATCTAATTTAAAAATGGACACAAGATTTGAACAAATAGTTCACCAAGACAGAGTTATGGATGGCAAATAAGCAAATGGAAAGATACTGAAATCATTTATCACTGGGGATATGGAAATTAAAACCATAAGATAGCACTACACACTATTCTGATGGTCCAAACTACAAAAAAAAAAAAAAAAAAAAAAAGACAATACCCACTGTTGGTAGGGATACAGACCGAAAGAGACTCTCACACACTGCTAGTGGATGTGCAAACGTGTACAGTCACCTGGAAAGCAGTTTGGTAGTTTATGATAAAGTTAAACATACACTTAACATAGGACTAGTAATTCTGCTCCTAGGTATCACTCAAGAGAAATGAAAACTTATGCCCACATAAAAATCCACATGCAAATGTGTACAGCAACTTTATTTGTAATCACTCAAAACTGGAAGCAATCCAAATGTTCATCAACTGGTGAATGGATAAACCAATTATAGAACATCCACGCAATAAAGAGGAATAAACTGCTGATACATGCAATAAAGCAGACAAATCTCAGTGTTTCTGCAAAGGTCAAGCAGCCACACTCAAAGTCTCAGTATTCTGTGATTGCATTTACATGACATTCTGGAAGAAGCAAAACTACTGGAACAAGGAAGAGCTCAGTGGTTGCCAAGGGCTGAGACAGCAAAGGGACTGACGACACAGAGGTTCAAGAGAACTTTTTGAGGTGACAGAAATATTCTAGATCTTGACTGTTATGGTGATTACATAACTCTTACTGTGATCAACTTTCATTAGAACTGTCCACCAATAAAGTCAATTTCATTCTAGGTAAATCATAACCCAGTGACTTTGACTTAAGAAGCCAAAAAGACAAAAACGAAACAAAACACCAGCGCAGAGAAGCATCATTTCCCTAAGGAGCCGCAGCCATGTCTCTTCCGAAGTGACCACTGGCTGACTCTCCTGAGATGTGACCTTGACTGGAGTGTAGCACAGATCTTGAAACAGGCTTTCTAAACAGCAGGAGGGCTTCAGAACTTCTATATACCAGGCCTGGCAAACTGACTGGAAGATGTCCTCGGGGATTTACATTCAAGTTGCATTACACAGCAAGCCCAGTGTTCTTAGTCAGGTTGCCTGACATAGATAAACCAAACCAAAACAAAACAAAAAAAAAATCCAACAAACAAAACACCCCCACAACAAACAAACAAGCAAAAACAAAAACAAGTCAAAACCTCCTGAGGAAAAGCCACACTTTACATAAGATTAAGGAATTGTCCATTGTCTATCCCAAATGAAATTTTTTTAGAAATTGAGAGAGGCCTGGGGAGGGTTAGCCACCCCTTGGCTCGCTCACTGTAGGTCAGCCTCTGCTGCATTCACCTACAGAAGAAATGAGCTGCCTTTACCTGAAAAAGCTTGGATCTTACCTAAGCTTCCTCTTTATACAAACTCAAAGAAGAGAATCTCTTTCGCAGGGGAGTTGGGGGGGAGGGGGGAGACTGGGGCAGTTACCTCAGACAGGATCCTGTACAGCTCTAGGACAAACACCTAGATGTTGACCCAGACCTCGAGGGTTTACCTCTAACACAAATCATGTATGCTGCTAGTGGGTTTCTCAGAAAACATCCCCTTTCCTCCTACGACATCTGGGAGGGGTATTTTACAAATTGAAGTATGTTTTCCCAGAGGGGACCTTGTCTTCATCTCACTTGATTATCCATGAGGTTTTAAACACCATAGTTTAAAGAGGTTTCACTAGAATAAATTTTTGAATCAAACAGCTATGAAATCCCGACGGGCCCCCAACTGCTTTACTTTGGTAGCACACCAGGAGCAACTGGAATTAATATGGAACCAGCATCAATAATCTATGCAAAGATAAAGCCAGCTGAAAGGTAAAAATTAATGGGAACAAACCAGCCACACAGTGGAAAATTTGCAGCTCCAGGAAAATATCAATTAAAAGTATTAGCTGCAAGTATTTCCTGAGGAACTCACACTAAAATCCCGCACTGTGACTCTCTTACTATTTACCCGGGTGTTTTAATTTGCACCTAATGCAAAACGCTGGCCTTCATAGTTTTGGTTTCCCATTTGCTTTATTCCTCTCTAGGCAGAATAATGACTGGATGTTTTAAAACATATGACTGTTTTGACAACTTAGAATAAAATAAGTGAGTTACCTCTTTATCACTAAGGAACCCTATAATTTGGTAATTTGGCACTCCGCTACCTTCAATGAGAATTTAGCTTAGCTGAATATCAACCATGGCTCAGATGTTGTGCCAGGCACTGTGGTTCTAAAGACAAATAAAGGTGCAGTCCTGTCTTAAGGAGCTTGTGGTCTAGAAGAGAGTGCAGGCGTGCAAACAAATTGTTACACTTTTTGATTAGTGACACAGCAAAGGTACAGTGTATGGGGAAGGAAATAAGTACCCCTGTCTGTGAGGAGTCTTTGAAGCTGTCTACCAAGCCTGCCATTTGAAGAGTGACCAGTAATTCCCCAAGTAAACAAGGGTGGAAGGGCATTCCAGCAGGAGAAATAGCAAGTGGGAAGTGCAAGAAGTGTTGACAGTGTGATGCATCTCAGGGACCTCCAGAACTTAGATACTGCAGGACCATCAAGTGCAAGGTAGAAGAGGAGTACAGAAGAAGCAAGCGGAGGCCAGATCACAACGAATTTCGTCCACTGTGCCAAGGAGTTCAGACCTCACTAGTAGGTAATGCAGGCACCAGGGCAAGGGTTCTGAGCAGAGCAGAAAAACATAATCACATTTCTATTGTAGAGACAGCATGCTCAGCAAAAGGAAGGTCAAAGTCTGAACTAAAGCCATGGCTGAGGGAACAGCAAGAAGAGGATTCACTGAGGAGAAAGCAAAAAGACTGAACCAACAGCCCTTGGTGTCTGATTGGTAGTGTGGGGTAAGGTGAGGCAGAAGCTAGGATAAGTCCTAGGTTTCTAACTTAGAAAGCTATGTGGTTGATGGTGCCACCCAAAGAGATGGAGAATACATGAGACAGAATAGGTTTGAGAGATAAAAGGTGGAGGTGAGGAAGATGATCATTCAGTTTTCTGAGTAAGAAAATGAGTTTTCTATCTAGGTGGAGATATCTGGAGGTGGTTCTCAAAAACTCTAGAATGAAAAATCACCCAAGGAGAAGGCGAGAAGCACAGAAGACCCTGGAGAATGCTACCAGAATTCCAGGCACAGGTGCCAAGAACAAGAGCAATGGGTTCAAATTAGTAATTTTTCAGACTCTCATTAGCTGATTGAGAAGCCCTTTCCTTGAACAAAATCTCAGCTGAGACCCAAAATATAATACAGAAGCAGACTTGGTCTACCTGAAGGAGCCCACCCCTTAGCTGATGGAGTACAGCCTGAAATGCACAGGACTGAATGATACTATGAGAATCAGGGAGCACAAACACTCCCTCTGAAACAGAAGGAGGTTTGCAGCACAGATCTCTCCCCGAAAAGTGAGTAAAGAAACAGAAAAGTATATATTAAAGTTACATCATTATAAAAAATGCAAGACAAATCTGGGTTTTGGTTTGTTGCACATTTGACAAGAATGAACACACAGCAAACACTGTTAATACCGGAAAACCACCTCCTTGTCTCCCAGTGAAGAAACAAAGATCCAGAGCTGCTGCTTAGTCAAGTTACTTGTCCCAGGTCACAGTCTAGAGAGTAGCTCAGTGAAGACTGAGTTCCTAGTTCAGGATTCTTATTATTTCATTCACTCCTTTCCAATTTGCCTGAAACTGAAACCCAAGCCTGAGGTAAAATTCGAAATTCCATCACAAGCTCTTCGGGGTAAGAGCTCCAGGTTTTGGCACCTATCTTAGTGCTGGGCTCCCTACAATATCTCGCCAAACATTTCTTGCATGAATGTGAAAGCATATCTAAAAAAGACATTCAGAAACTTGGGTGCTCTTCTGAGGACAGGAGGCCTTTTGACGGGACAGATTATCTTCATATTCTTAAGGTGGCATTAACCACCTTGAACAATTTCTTAGTCTTAGATCGATGGTACTGGAGAAATATGAATATTTTTGTCTGTCAAATGGCAAAGCCAGCTAGGAAAAGATGATAGAGGATCATTACAATAGCATGTAGAATGCCAACGTTCTCTGTGTTCGGTGACTCCAACACAGTCTCATGAGACTATCAGTGCTAAGATGGCAGGACTAGTGGGCGCCTAGGTGGCTCAGGTGGTTGAGTGTCCAACTCTTGATTTTGGCTCCGGTCATGATCTCAGGGTTTAAGATCAAGCCCCGTGTCAGGCTCTGCACTCAGTGCGGAGTCTGTTTGAGATTCTCTCTCTCCTTCTGCCTTTCCCCTCGTTCATGCTCTCTTTCTTTCTCGAAAATAAATAAATAAAAATTTTTAAAAAGGGATGGCAGAACTAGCTATAAGACCAGAGTGGCAGCGAGAGCTCTTAAGCAAGTTGGAGGTAATCAGGGACATGGCTAGAAATGGAGGCCCAGAGCATGGCACTCCTCTCTCCTTCCATGTCATGCACCTTCTCACCGCTAAAATATCCTAGTAGGAGTTGACCATAACCTGAAAACTCTTGGAAATAGAAAGTAAGCTTGAAAGATTTGTTATTAACCAACCTCAAGGGTCAGTCTGAGACAGATACTGGAAGAGGAAGAAGGAGCAGGCAAGCAATTTGCCTTTTAATTTATCTTGCTCTTCTGGATGACATTAGCTTTTGGCTTTGCAGCACTATTCACCTCTAAGTTTGCTGCTGGCTTAGTCAGTGACTTATTGCTTGCTGTAGCTTTGCCATCATGAAGTCCTACTACCACCCCCCAACCTCCTAGTAGGTATGTGTTTTTCTTTTTTATACCAGTGGAATAAGGATAAAGAGTTTCAAGCTTGGTCTGACACAGAATCTCCCATTTGTCACTAGAATCTTGACACAGACGGTGGGGTAACAAGAAGGGTAAGGATATAACTTAGTTTTCCATCCAGAGAAATCCAAGTCTCTTTCCTGTCCAGAAGCAGTATCAGAGGTAATTTCAGCAGGCAGCATAAAATTATCCAAAACACAATCTATCCAAAACACAATCTGGCTTGGGAGAAGGAAGTTCCACTCTCAATGTTCCCGAGTATTATGATGTGGACTTTGAAGATCAAATATAAAACAGAGGTTAGCTAAAGATTGCTTAACTTCCAAAAGTCCCAGCAAGTAACTCAAATGATTTGATGTCCTCCTAATGCTATTCTGGAATCCTGTTAGTGGCACAGAATGTTCCATAAGATTCCAGGAATTTCTACATCTGCAGCACAAGTACAAATAATTTTCCATGTATTTTAGCCTTTGTTCAGTAGGTGGAGTGGAGTGTATGGAGACTGCTTGTCACTGGCTTTTTGAGATAGATATGGACTGAAAGCCAAAGAAGAATCTTTCAGTCCATCATGGGAACATGTCTCAATGTGGGCAGTACAGGTCTCAGGTTTTTTGGGGAAACCAAATGACAGAAAAAGATCAGGTTATGACGTTAGGCCAGGGTTCCCCATTACAGTATTCAGCATGATAAAGTACAGAGGCAACCCTCAATAACCAGGGTATGCATCTGAGTTCATCTGGAGGTATTAAGAAAAACCAGGCAGATGGTGGAAAAGGTAGTGACAAGTGGGCTCTCTGTCTTCTGATGCATCCTTTCCAGTTGCCAGTTCTCAGGAGCAAATGATAGCAGGAGCACCTGTGACCTGAACCAAGTGCCCCTACCAGGCCAGGCCCCAGGGATTCTGGATTTGGCCTCAACCAGCAAGTTAAAGGGAAGGAATGTGATCCACATGGACAGAATCCAGCCGCTCTGCCTACTTACTTCATCCTTAGAGCCACTCATTCATGTCCTACGAAACCTCACAGAGGCGGTGTAATAACAGCTAATCATATTAGCCACCATCTAGTGAGCCTTATGCAGACATTATATATACATTATACACCCATTTTTTTATATTTATATTCATTCTCCAATTCCTCGATTTGGTTTTCACTATAATTTACATGAGTATTTTCAACTCCATTTTACAGAGGAGAAAACAGAGGCTTAGAAGGGTCAAATACCTCTCCCAGAGCTATATAACTAGTAGGCAGTATTCAAAGCCAGGTTGGCCTAGCCTCAGTCCTGTGTTCTCTCTACTCTAGCAGATGTGCGGACAAAGTAGCTAGCCCAGGACGCATCTCTAATGGACCACATTTCCAGTGTTCTTCTTGGGGGACGCCTATCAGCTTACTCGACTTGGCTCGTTCTGCTTGCCTTTCTAACCACCACCCTATTGATCCACAAAAAGGCTAGTAGATAACACTGTTAGTGGTGTTGCTGACATTAAGGGCATACCAGAGAGGACCCAGGCACTCTCCTCTATTAGACACATGTCCCTGAATGTTAAGTTCTAATCCAGTAAGTCCTGTATAAAGGGGGAACAATTTGCCCAAAGGAAAAGAGAAGAAGGTATAGACTGTCAAAGCTAGAAAAACAAAGAAACAAACAAAAAACAACCACAGAGGCAGCTGTAGAAGCCTCCTACACCACTCCCAACACACCCACATTTGATGCGATCTTTTCTACTCCATGGCAGGCCACATGGGAGAGTGCTGCCTCTTATGCTTACGTGTTGCTTTCTCTGGAAGGGAAAAGCCAAGTTCTGAGACCAGGAAAGAAAGGGACAGACAGAGGTTCGGGTGGGTTCCCTGGGGACACAGCACTATGAGCACTGATGAGGGCCCCAGCTCAGTCCTATTATCAACCCTGGAATCACTGCTTTGCACAGGTACCTTGATGGTCAGGAAGATCCTGCCAAAATGCACGCTGCACTAATACATGCACCCTAACTCATTTACCCATGGATTTGGAGGACAGCAGAGCATAGGAGTTAAGAACACAGGCCAGGCTGCCTGGGTTCCCATCTTCACTCAGCCGCATACCAGCTGTAATCTTGGCTTAGCTTCTCTCAGTTCCTCTGTCTGCAAAATGGGGGTGATGATGCTAATAAAGTACCTACACTATAGGGTGGTTATGAAGACTAATGAACCAGGTGCCTACAAAGATCTTAGAACCACGAGTTCGCCATGTTCAAAGTCCTTTACTTTCTGGCACTTAAGGCTACCGAAAAACTTGGAGGAATTTAAGTTCTTCAAAGAGAAATGATACATGCACATTCACATCTAGAATTCCAGGTCCAAAGTAATAAGTGCCATAACAGAGGTAGAAGGAAGTACTATGAGAGATCTGAAAAGGAGTCAATTCTTCCAAAGTGCTGGAGTAACGACTGGGAAAACTTTTGGAGAAGGTGGCAGGGGAACTGGATCCAACATGTGGGCATTCTGCAAGAAGAAACTGTATTGTCAAAGGCAAAGAGGTACAAGAATCTGAGGTATGTGTGGGAAGAGAAAATTGGTTGGTTGAGGCAGGCTAACTTTTTAAAAACACCAATGCTTCAGACCCCCACATTATCCCCCTAATTCTGATTAAACTGATCTCTGTTAGGGCCTGAACGTTGGTGAGGCAGTGGCCATGAGGAGTAAAAACCAGGGCTGACTAGAGAGGTGTTCAGGAGTCACAAGTGAAAGGCCTTGAGGGCTAGGTACGAGGGAGGCAAGGTGTCTAGGAAGTTTCCCCAGTGTCAGGCTTAGCTACTGAAGACCAAGAGGGCTGCTGAGAGAGGCTCAGAGCAAAGATGGAGGAAGCAGAGAACAAGGACTTTAGGGGGGGCTCCCTGGTCTTCCTTGACATCCCATCATACATTCACCATATTTTGAGGAGATTTGTATGGAATTCTACCCATCATCTGGGGATGATGATTACCACAAATTTGGTGCCTGTATTCTAAGTAACGTTCCTTTTCTTGGTTCTAAGCCTACTTCTCAGCCTCCTCTCTACCTCAGTTCTTTCCCTTCTGACTCCTCGATCACCCTTCACATATTTCACAGATGATCCCTGGGTGCATCTGGCTGGGCTCTACTGGACAGGCTCTCACCTATCGGGTCAATTACTTCATGCATCTGCAGGCAGTTGACATGTTCCTTCCCTGCTTCAGTCTTTTCACACCCTAGTTTTATCTTTTTCAGTCATCTGCTTGTCCCTTGAATCAGTCTCGTGCTCTTTCTGAGTACCTTCTCCAGCTCTATCTTATCTTTCCTGAAGTGGGAGGACCTAAAGTAACATTTTAGTATCACAGGTGTGGATTCTGTGTGGTTCCACACACCACCCCTCCTCCATCAGATAAAGGGCTGCTCCTTTCTCACTAAAACCCACCTTCTTACTGAGATCTGATTAGACCTCTGGATACATGAGCCTCTCCCCCCACACTGTATTTAATATACAGATACATATGTACTTACATTCTCACGTACGTATGCATGTATACATGCACCTATGTATGATGATTTGTTCCCGATTAAAGCTAAGTACAGGTTATACTCCAAATGCAAAGTAGGACTCTTTCAGATTAAAGAGGCTTATTTTGAACCAAGTAGAAGGATGTCCTGTCTTCAAGACACAAGAGGCTTCCTTTGATTTCATATTCCTTGGTCCCCATCTATCTGAACACTGCTCAGCGAATGAACTTCTGCAGCAGAGAACAAGCTGGGACGGCATCACTGACATCCTCAAAGAACAGAGGAACATTTTTAGCACAAGCACCATCATACACGCTTTCCACAGCTTCGACAAAATGACATGCACTGTACGAAAATGACACCTGCCATCTATTCTTAAGTACATCACAAAATAAGTGATTTTATACATAAATCTTTAACAGAGGAGGAACAATGAGACGCGAGCTCAGTGCTCCTTTGTTTCCAGTCAGCCCTGGGTGTGGCGGCCACAGGCGCAAGGGCAGGAACACGCCTGTCCCTGCAGCCTGACTGCAAAGGAGACCAAGAGCCACAAACCCTTCCCACCAACCCAAGCCCACTGCTTTTAAATGGTTATTTTTTCCCTCATTTCAAAATTATCCTAAGACCAACTGGTTCCAGGCAGCTCTTTCTGTATATTAATTTTTAATTGGAGAAATAGCAATTAGATGGCTGCATTGATTGCCAGTTCCCGTAATCTTTTTTAATTTGAGATAACAATCTATTCAAAAAATGACTTTGTCCCTAAAATATCTTTTCTTAATGGCAATAATAACTGAGGTTATATACAAAACCAGCAGAGCAGCCCACAGGGAAGGGGTCTAAATTATACATGAAATATTCTGCACCTGGTTTGTCAGTTACAACATAAACCTTACCATGGGTGCCCTATGAAAATGGTCAATTTCATATGTCATCTTCACTAATATCATTTTTGAAACAACCAGATCATCTCTGAAGAGGAGATTTTCATGAGAGGAGGCCTGTTTCTCTACACACAAGAAACTTAAGACAGGTAGATAATAAAATTCTCACTTAGCTCCTTGCTGTGGACCCTGGCAAGAGGAAGATTATGAGAAAGAAAGAGAAATCAGAAATGGACTTCCTGCTTAGGAGGAACTCCCAGGATAGGTCGAGCAAAATAAAAGTTCAGTACACATACGTGCAGCTTCCTCCAAATACTGCTGGCAATCAGGAATGTTGAAGGCTGCAAGGGAGTCTGCAATAAAAAGGCCTCCTTTTTCAGCCAGGCTGTGAGCAATTTGAGAAACAGAAGAGTGCCCAAGATGGAGGCCAAATAGCACTTTGATTCCTCACAGAGGCTAAGCAAGAGCTTAGCTTAGGTGAGAGTCCAGTAGACCAGCTAACTGCCCTGAGCTGGGAAGGCTTCTTAGGAACATGGGCCTGACATGACAGCCTGACCAGGAAAAAATTGTGTATGGAAAACTATAGGACCCCTGCCATTCTCTAAAAAGGTAGGGGGCATTTGCAAGACAAAGAGCAAAGGTGTTGTTGAACCAAGCAAGCTTAGTTACTCCTTCCACATTTACTCATCAGACAGGTCCACTTTCAGTCCCCCAGGGTATGGGAAAAGAGAGAAAAAAGGCTGGGAAATGTGTATAGGGCAAATTATTCCTCAAGGACACCAAGATGGAGAAAATGGATTTTCCCGTGAAAAGTGGATGGAATTGGAGTCCAAAGTAGGTAACTGAATGTGATTTGCCTCCCCCCACCGCCACAGTATGATTTTTCTTTTTTGGCTCTCTCATCATTTTGTCTTAAAATTTCACAAGATTTTGCATTCTGTTCCACAAGATTTCATAGAAAATGCTCTGGCCAGGTCATGTGAGAGATTTTACGTTAGAGATCGTTTAGAGAAGTCTCTGAAATTGCACAGATCTGTGCTTGAGTTCTGCCCTTCCAGTTGGAATAAGTTGTCTGTGTCTCAATGTCCTCATCTGAAAAATGGAGCTAATGACTGTACTTTCTTAGTGGGACGTCGGAAAACGATCAGAAAAGACAGATCGGAGAGAAGGCTCCTGCATGCAGCAAGCACATGCAGCAGCAACAGTGTTATATGAACTGATGTTCACGATCATATTCTGGAAAGGTTTCGGGTTTATGAAATGGTCTCATGCCTCCTGGTCCCTCACTGAGAAGCCTGTGGTTCATGTTCTCTATTAAGAGAAGCTTTGTTTTTGCCCCTCCGCTGAATGACCCTTCTCTGCCTTCTGAGACAACTCATCCTCCTCCTTCAACCACACCTGGGTCCCTGTCTACTGAAGGCCTGTGATGTGAGAGGTTGGGAATGGAGTTGGAGAGGAGCAAAGAGGTGCAAAGATGACCCCTCCAGAACTTCTGTCAAGTGAAAAAGCCTCTTGTTCACAAGTGTGGTACAGCATGGAAGCAATACAGACAGCAATGTCTTTCTTGTAAGCTGGAGTGGGGATGGAGTCTAAAACCCTCCGTCCCAGCCTGCTGTGGTCCCTCAGGAGTCTGTCTCAATATGTCTGCTAGAGACCTTCAAAAGAGGATTACCACCTATGATCAACATTTACAAAATTAGGAAAACATCAGTATGAGCAGATGTGGTCACTGGACCCCATGCGAGAATGAATTAGCCTCCGTGAATCTCAAAAGGTAGAATAGTGAGGGGAAAAACGATATACAGCTTATTTGTAGGGATAACTGCCTCAGAAACACATTACCCACAGGGACTGATGAAGTCTAAGATACAGATAACTTAAATAATGTGATGGATAAATTCATAAATAATACCAATAGCTGATATTTATTGCACAGTTACTATAATACTAAGTAAGGATTTGACTTGCATTATCTCATTTAAAAAATGACAAGATTCCCATAAAGCCTAGAACAAAAGGAGTGTGTCTTAGGCTGAGTTCTCTGGGAAAGCAACTCTGAGGCAGAGATTTGTGGGCAGGAAGCTGACTAGGGAAAGCTCACAGTAACACTGTCAGGAGCCAGGGACACAGGGTGGGCCGGAGAGAAGTGGAAACAACGTAGTCACAAAAGTCTCAAGCGATCCCACAAGGAGCTATGAAGCAGAGATGGCCCTTTAGGGATACCCCCAATCCAGGCAAGGGGGCCAAGACTTACATCCCTGCAATGACCAGTCACAAGGTATGGGCTGATCCTGAGAAGGGGACATAACCTTGGTGAGGCAGCACCCTTCAGCAGAGGGCAATCCCTATGGAGACACTCAGCTGGGAGCTGACAGCAGCCAGTGTTCCCGGTAGTTGGGAAAATGAGTGTCTTGGTCCTTAAGTGGGGATCAGGTGGCACACCACAGTATCCATTCCAGGGAGAGAGGAATGAAAGGAAGCTCAATTTATTGAGCCCCTTCTATATCCCAGCCTCAGTGCAAGGTCCTTTTCTTCTTGTCTTTAATCCTGCTCTATAGGGATCAGTGACTTCTTCCAACCTTCAGGGAGATTTCAAGATCCCCTGCTCCCTCTGACCTAGTAGGGTTCTCAACTGGGGATAATTTTGCTCTCAGGAGACATTGCGAGGGTTGTCTAGAGACACTTTTCTTGTCACAATTGGGAGTGGGAGTGCTACTGACATCCCACAGTGCACTAACTACCATTCACAACAAAGAATTATCCAATTCTGTATGTCCACAGTGCTGAGGTTGAGGAACTCTGCTGTATCCCATGGGAAGGAGAACATGGGACTGGGCCGCAGTAGCTGGGCGAAGAGTTTTCAACCACATGGCTTGTTCTCTTGGCTTTTCCTCTCCTGGTTCTTTTGGCATCTCTAAGCCTCTTGAATTTTCTGAGTGGAAGGCCTGATCCATATGATTGGTATCACAAGATGGGTCTGGGCATCCCTTTGGCACACTGCCAGCTTGGCAGACCAGGTGGATTTCAGGGGAAGGATCTGGAGTTAGGGAGGCAGGTTAGACTGGTGTTGCTCTAACTTGTGGTGAGGGGATGCTTCACACCTTTGCTTTATCTTTTTTTTTTTTTAAGATTTATTTACTTATTTTATATATAGAGAGAGAGTACAAGTGGGAGGGGCAGGGAGAGGGAGAAAAATTCTAAAGCAGACTCTGCACTGAGTGTGAGGACCAATGTAGAGCCCAATGTAGGGCTCAATCTCACAACCCCGAGATCATGACCTGAGCCAAAACCAAGAGCCAAGAATCGGACGCTTAACCTACCACACCACCCAAGTGTCCCTTCATACCTCTTCTTGCCATCAGAGGAGTAAGCCTTATCCAAAGGCTCGGATAAAGTTGGTAGGGTAAAGGAGCTCAGGAGGCTATGTTTTTTCTGGGTCTTTGGCCAGAGGAGCAATGGCTCTCACAGCTTTTAGCTTACCAGTGTGTAACTCCACTTAGGGCTACAGTCATAAACAATGTGAATTTTCCTGGAATGCAGTTCTTCAACAAACTCCTCCAGCTGATGGGGAATACAGGATCCCAGCCACCTCTACCTTTTCTCTCAGAAGAGTAACTAAAAAGAGTCATTACTGTCACCATGTTAGAGATGAAAAAAATAATGGGTCATACAAACCTGTCTACCAGTTAGTCAATGGCAAGGTCAAGATTTCTAAACCAGGTCTGTCAGGTTACAAAACCCATTATCATTTGTATAAGAGACACACATACTCTTTGAAAACAATTAGAGGGGACATGCACGTCTTCCTATATGTCCCTTGGTACCCTAAGATACAGGCTGGGCTGTACAAACCTTAGGCTGGACCCAGTCTCCTAAGCTTTCTGTTCTTTGGCTGTTTGAAGTGTAAAAACTCTGAGCTTTGCAATTTCTAAGGGAAGGCAAGAAATGAAAGACAGGCTGGGTGATTTATATAAAGTGATAATGTGAGCCCATCTCCTTGCAGCCATCATTTTAGTCTACAATAAAAATGACTGGTCTGACACCCTCCACTTCCTGAATATCCAGAAGGCCTAACTGCTTGGACTCTCAGACATAAAGCTCTCTGTTAATGGACCTGTCAATTTCTTTAAAGTGAGCAGTTTTTCATAACACTCCATAAAACAGGGGAAAAAATAAAATTAAAAAAGAACATAGAATTTAACATGAAAATACAGGCATCATTTACTGAGCATGAGCTAAAAGCAGCAGAGAAAGAAACTAATAGAGGAACAGTGGCTGGTGATGGAAAATAGAGAATTGCCTTGGCAGAGGGTTCTGTACCTACTTAACAGGGCTCCTATTTTTAGCAACTTAAAAAAAAACAGCCATTAAGTATTAAACTTAAAAGTAAAAGGCTTTATGTTCTTCTAATAACAATCTAGTATCCTTGTTATGATAGATTTACTAACCTCAATTTAGACTCTGAGAGATCAGATACATATCCCATAAAACATATAGGGAATATATTACTGAGCAAATATATAGTAATAGATTACATAAATATCTATGCCCTATTAAATTTTCAGTTATAAACTAGGCTCTTTTCTTGAGCCATTCTAATTCATGAAATTATTTACAAGTTTACAGACACCAAGGAACTGGATATACTGTGTTATGCAAATGCTTTTTTCCAAATATGGAAGTCATAAGAATAGAATACATTTAGTGATCAACATAAAATTACAAAGATTTCAAGGCTTCATTAATGGCAGCTGTTCACAAGATACTTGGAAGTTTTCGATGATTTTTATTAATTCTCTATAAATATAGCTATTCCCCCTTACCATCAATCTGTTATCATTTGCCCCAACTTTTAAGTCTGTTCAAATATAAGTTAGAGGTTATGTTCCTACATAAAGTAAAATCTGAGAATGCAGAGGCTAACCTCAACATGATGGGTTTATAATTTTTCTTTAGACATAGTGTAACCCAATAAGCAAGCACTGGAATTTGAGTCTGTAGAAATGGGTTAGGGTTTCATTCTGTCACAATCAAACCGTGTGACTTCGGGGAAGTCACTGAACCTCAGTGTAGCTGTTTTTTTAAATGGAATTGGATATGCTAAGTGCTGCCCTACCAACCTCTTAGGATTGTATGTGAGATGGTTATTCAAAAATACTTTGTCCACCGAATGAAATTAAACAGGATATCATCATGAGAAATATGATTATATATTTGGGGAATGTTCTTTTGACAAAGAAAACATGATCAAGTGCACACATATTCTCCAATGAGAAGGTTTATTGCCTCACCATGCCTACGGCTACCATAGGTTATGAAGATATTGTGAATGCTGCAAAGCACTATCAAAATTATATAATAATAATAATAATAATAATAATAGCAAGAATATAGCAAGGGATCATTACTGAATCATGTAAGTAGAAAAAATATACAGAGCATGCAGTTAAATTTGAATTTCAAATAAATAATGATTTTTTTTTTACCATAAGTATGCTCTAAATATTGGATGGAACATACTTACATTAAAAAATTATTCATTATTTACCTCACATTCAAATTTAACCGGGCATTCTGGGTTTGGGTTGGTTCGATTTGGGGTGGGGGGATGGGACTAAATCTGGTAATCCTAAGGTAGAAGGGCTTTGAGAATTCTTTATCCCCCTTCCCCAAGCATGACACTTGATCACTGAGAGTATTTACCTCTTGTTTCATTCCTCATTTTGTTTATCTCAATTATTAAGAGCTTCCAAGATGCCCCCTCTTATGGCCACTCCTCCTAGGTCTCTAAGCTAGGACATTATTCTTCTCCAATATATTTAATAGTGAATTTTTCTTCCCAACTAAACAGTGAATTTATTGAGGGGAGGGACTTACTCATTTTGATGTAAATGAGCCTGGTTCAATGCCTGGTACACAAAGGTAACCAGAAATGTTGTATGAGTTAAAGACCACCACTTTTCTTCTTCCTCTATGCTCTCACATGGGACCTTGCTCATAAGTCTGCTTCTTAAATGATCAAGAACCAATGGACAAGTCCACAATGCATGTCTCTAACCTGACCTTCCCCACTGACCTCTAGATCATGTCTCACAACAAACTACCAGCTATCTCCACCTAGATTCCCATGAGCACCTCAAATGTAACATCCCCAAGACTGAACACATCTCCTTCTCCTTAAGGCTACTTCTCCCTTGGCATCATATCTTATAACCCAGGCCAGAAAACCAGAGTCCTTCTAGACTGCTTCCTCTCCCTTAATTCTCTCATCATTAAGTCCTTTTTGTAAAAAAATTTAAAGGAGCTTTTTATTTTTTAAAAATTTTTTATTATGTTATGTTAGTCACCATACAGTACATCATTAGTTTCTGATGCAGTGTTCCAAGATTCATTGTTTGCATATAACACCCTGTGCTCCTTAGAGGAGCTTTTTAAAAGAAAAGCTCTTACTCAGCTGGGTTGGCCTATGGCTAAGGTATGGGTATGTTTAAAAAGCCCTCCATTTGAGAGGTGCCTGGGTGGTTCAGTCAGTTGAGCATCTGACTCTTGGTTTCGGCTCAGGTCATGATCTAGGGGTTGTGGGATCAAGCCTTGCATCAGGCTCTGTGCTCAGAGAGGAGTCTGCTTGAGATTCTCTCTCTCTTCCACTGCCCCTCCTCCCCACACCCCCAGCTCGCTCTCTCTCTCAAATAAATAAATATTTATGAGAAAGACAAAGAGAATGAGCACAAGTGGGGGGCAGAGACCAAGGGAGAAGCAGACTCCTCACTGAGCAGGGAGCCCAATGGGGGCTCGATCCCAGGACCCCGAGATCATGACCTGAGCCAAAGGCAGATGCTTAACTATCTGATCCATCCAGGTGCCCCAATAAATAAATCTTGAAAAAACAAACAAACACTCCATTTGATTCACTGGTATTTAGGAACTAGTGTCTTACAGAACATAGCAGAAGACCTAGAAACAGCCCCTCTATATGGGTTTACTCATTCCTTCTGAAACACGAAAATACTCCCAACTATTTTGTATTCATAATTTTGAGAGCCTAATAGCTTTTGACAGGGAATGTTATTTTCATTTGTGTATGAGGATTTTCATTATTCTTTGCACTGTTAGGTAAAATTTAGGATAACTCCCCCACATGCACACATACATACTTCAAGAATATATTTCTCATTTTATAAGGAAAATTATAAAAGTTTTAATATAAAAATTCATGTTATAGGTAGCACTTGTTTGTTAAAGTATTCATTTTATTACATGTCTTCTCACCTGCACTCTAAAAGCACCATTAATTAGTAACAAAAGCAATAGGGAAAATAAAGATTTTGGATTATTGGAGTTACTTGTATACATACACACACGTGTGCATACACACACTACATATATACATATACATACATACACATATACATGTACACACAAGAAAACTAGGATGGTTTGTCAGCTAGGGATGTATAGATGTCCTGACTTACCTACCATCTTTCTTGCAATATGCATCAACCCCAGAATATGCTTAAAACCCAGAATGGAGATTAATTGTAAATACTCAAAAACACTCCGAATTTGCTATCCCTCTAGATAGCAAGCCACTTATATCCCATCCTGCATCCTCTCACACAGAAATGGTAACTCTGAAAAATCTTACAATCGATGAAAAAATGTTTTTTTTCCTCAACTTTTAAAATAAATGGCTTGCCCAGGGGTAAGACCTTTTATACCATCTTAGCCAAGAGCAAATTTCCCTAGACAAATTGGCTGGCTGCTTCCTGAATTCTCAGCTGAAATTGAGGCACTCCTATTATTGATATTATCTGGCCATGCCTTTTTTTTTTAATCCATATATTTTGTTTCACTGGAAGAAAATTAGATTATATTAGGTTGTGTACAACACAGAGCTTCAAAACATTCACCCTGTCAAAATAATTTCTTAATTAGTTGTACAACATACTTTTTCGAGACAGAACTTGTCAGAAAAACATCCTGCAGTGGGGAGCTTAAGTGAATTCATTCTCAGGATTTTAATAAGACTACATTTCGCCTCCTATATGGAGGGGGAAGAAAGTAATTGTCTGGCAATTCTTTGCTTCCCTGGAGACCCACTTTAGGAAAAAAAAAAAAGTTTCAGCTACTTTTTATAAAGAAATTCCTTACATTTTTGTTAAGAAAATAAAAACTGCATTAGGTTATCATATGTTGGGTTGGTGACAAAACTTATAGAATAAGGTGTTGAAAGGAAAAAATAAACCTTCTGCCTCAAAAATAATATCCACTTACAAGTTTATATAAAATGAACTGATTAAATACAGGGATCCAACTAAAGAACACACTATGCTGGGGCCGCTTGGGTGGCTCAGTCGGTTAAGTGTCTGACTCTTGATTTCGGCTCAGGTCAAGATCTCAGGGTCATGAGATAGAGCCCCATGTTGGGCTCCACGCTGGGTGTGGAGCCTGCTTAAGATGCTCTCCCCCTCTCTCTCTGCCCCTCCCCCACCCACCTCTCTCTCTCCCTCTCAAAACAAAAAAAAAAACCAAAAACAAAAACACAACAGAACACACCATGCTGTACCTGCAACTGATGTAAAAATATTTTACCACTCAGTCCATAAGTACTTTAAAGACATTGCTTTATTTATATCAAGCATAATCTATCAGAGTGCTTAAGGTCTGGAAAACAGAAGATCTGGATTTGACACCTTCAGTCATGACATTCTGAGTAATACGAAGAAAATCAGTTAACTTTTCCAGACCTCCTTTCATTCATCTATAAAAGAGGCACAGTAATTGCACCCTACCTGGTTCACAGGTTTATTATGAGTAATAAATGTTGTCATGACTGTGGCCGCACTTTGGAAACTCAAAAGCAGCCAGTACTAGGTGCAATTCACTTACTAGGTGTCTACTCTGGGTCAGGCACCATTTTAGATGCTTTCTATTTAATCCTCATAAATGGAGTGTGGACACAAATTCTTCTGAGGATAAATCAAGACTCAAGAGCTTAAACAATTTGCCCTGAATCAAACATCTAGGAAGCAGCAGAACTGAGATTTGAACCTGCATCCATGGGACCCATGCCTGCCACTGCCCTTTCCTGCTCTTCCTCATTCCCTTCTCCTACTTTTACTCCTCAAAATCCCCTACTGGGCTTTGGTAGAGGGCAGGGAGAAGAGCCTGGGACTAACCCTTTACATAAGCAAGGCATGATCAAGATGTGTTGTTCCTGGAAAATTAGTCCCTTGGAGGACTGTCAATCACTCCAGCCTGAAGTGGGACTTGGGCTTGGTTACTCAATCCTAATTCAAAGGAAATTTGTAAAATGGGAATGTCAGGATTCAGAGTTGGGGTCTCCGAAGCCATAGGTGTCACAGTTAAAAATAGAGGCAGTTTTTCCCCTCATTACCAACCAATGTGGTGGCCACGAGGTAATGATAGGTTTTACTTGTCATGCAAATATTAACAAGCACCTGCTTTGTACAAGGAGCTCTGATAGTTATCCTAAGGGATAGTCAGAAGTGTAGGCCTTGGTTCCTGTCCTTACAGAGGGCAAAAAAAGCAAAAATAAACACATGAGAAATAAAATGGAAATACATGATTAAATTGTTTAAGAGAATAGTTAAGAAGCCATCATAGGACCACGCACATCTTTGGGGTTTCAGGAAAAAAAAAAAAAAAGCCATCCTAGGGCATCACATAAAAACTGTCATTCATATGGTACAGATAATAAAGTGTTGTGAGAAGTCAGATGGGGAGACTGCTTTCAGGCCAAGAGGGTCAGAAATGCTTTAAGAAGGAGATCAAATTAATCCTTCATGGCATTTTAGGTACTTTCATTTCCTCCCACCTTAAACAGAGCATTTATTCCTGGCTCCTTGCAGTATCTTCTAAAACATACCCATTGGCCAGAGTTCCTTGTTGTGTGGGGAAAGCGGCTATTTGAACACATCAGGGCCAATGTGTCATTAATGCCTACTTCATTAAGGATCACAGATCCAGACCACTAAGCATTAAGTAGGCCCTGGAGAACAGATGGGAGAGGGGGGAAAAGACTGTGGGTAAGAGGGAACAGTATGTGCTAAAGCAGAGGAAGATGATGGTAACACACCATTCGAAGACCAAAGGTAAGGTTATCTGGCAGGAAGAGGAGCTACAGAGGGCAATGCTGAGAGAGGAGGAGAGCCGCTGGGAAGTTAAGACTGGAAGGGTGATTGAGAAGCCCTCAGGAGCCAGGCTAAGGAGTGAGAATTTCATCATTTGGGCAACAGGGTACCACTGAAGTTTAGGAACTCAGCATGGTCAGAGATAACTGTGCAAATGAATTAGGGGAAGTGTTCAGGAGAGATCTGGTCCAGGAGACAGTAAAGAAAAAGCTCAGGTGACAGATGAGGAGGGTCTGAGCAACGCGTGTGGCTAGAGTAAAGTGAGCCTGCTATAGAAGGGGCTGGTGTAAGTAAATGGATCTGATGAATGACTGGCTAGGAGGAAAGAGGAAAGAGTAGGGGTAGTGGGAGATGAAGAATCAGATAGGGGAAGGGTATGGATCATGTAACACCTTATGGGCCACTTAAGGACCTGGGTTTTTACTCTGACTGAGACGTAGATTCACTGAAGGGTTTTGAGCAAAGAAGTGACATGATCTGATGTATGTTTTAAAAGGATCATTCCAGGTACTGTATTGAGGAGAATATGTAGGCAACCAACACAAAAGGAGAAAGACCAGCTAGATCTCAGCAATGATTCCAGGAAGAGGTGACGGATGCTTGCACCAGAATGGCAGTGGTGCAACAGCTCCCACTGCAGGAACACCACGCAGAACATACATTCCAAGGACAAGGGAGGGGACAAGAGCCTCTGCTCAGGTCCAGCTCATGGGCAACATGCTGTCATGTCTTCTTGAAGACCCCCTCCAGCACTACTACTGACCACGTTGCTTAGGACTTCACTGGTCATTTATTTATCCATTTACTAAGCATTAACTATGCACAGAGACACTACATGGCCAGTCTGGTGCACTGGGAATACAAAGACAAGGAGGGAGCAATTCCTGCTCTCCAGAAGCTTATCCTTTCTACTCTTCTCTCCACAGGCCCATCTTCATACCACTGGGAGTTTAGTTTCCATCTCTACATTCTCTCATAGCTAGCTACAGGAAGAGAAAAGGAAATAGGTGGAGAAACCAATGATCTCCTCTGGCCATCTTCACTTATCAAAATCCTACTTACTCCTCCATGGCCCAAATCAAATGCTACCTCCTTAATGAAGTTTTTTCTAATAAGTCCAAAGTGACCTTTATCTTTTTTTAAGTCAAAGCTCCTTGTGCAGGGCTTTTATATGGTCTTGAATGCACAGACTAAAATTACATGCTCTGTATACATCCTCAGCTAAAGTCCAAGTTACTAGAGGTCAACTTTCTGATTTAATTTTCTGTTTCTGACTTACTTTTACATCTGACAAAGACATAATTAAAAAACTGATATTAGGTGGTCAATGAACATTTGTTGAAAGAATGAATGAACAAAAACATAACTTACTGAAGGCCTTCTGCTTCTTCTCTTACCACTCTCCTTTCTTCCTCAGCACTAGTATATGCTGAGATTTTCAAAAATATTTTTGTATACTACTTATTTGTTTTTCTGACTATAGAAGCAATATATGCATTGGAGAAAAAAGAAAATGTAAAAGAATAAAAATACCCATAATCCCAGAATATAGCCACTGTTTAACATCTTAGCATATTTCCTTTTAGTCTATGCATATGCAAGTTTCAAACAAAATTGCCATCATGCTCTTTATAAAGTTTGTATTCTAGCTCAGAGATATGTCACAGCAAGAATGTCAATGCCCAGACATTTCAGGCTAAATTAACACATGCTGGAAAGGAGGCCGTCCTAGAAGATCCTTGATCAAATTGAAGAATGTGCTTCTATTCATTAATTCCACAATCTACTCAAGCAATGGTATCTCCTGGAAACTCAGTAATTGTTCTTTTCTTAAACTGAGGAAGGGGCACTGGTAGGACTCCCAGGTCCATTTGCTTCTGCTGGTGTTGTACGACAATTTAAATGCACTCTCTGTGAGGAAATGACTTGGACTATTGTTGGGTGCAGTTCTTCTGAAATATTGAGCTATTAATAAATAACCTCCTCTCACAGATGAAGAAACTGAAGCTCCAAGAGGCCAGGTCCCTGGCGGAGTTCAATTTCAAACCACTATTGTCATCTAAATCCAATCTTCCCATTTTCCTTGGTCCTGGAATTCTTCTCCTTTAGAACCAGAACTAAGATGAGGTCATGTCTAGCTACTGGCCATGGAAAAATATCAATAAAGGGGATCATCAATGCTGAATCAACTTCCAGGCCATCTGTGGTGATGTTTTCCAAATTAGGATAGATATTGGTTCAAGAAAGTAAGTGAGGTATGATCCTTTTAAAGATGCGTAGATTCTGATTGAGAGGGCAGGCTTGCCTAAAAACACTATCACATACTGTCCATGGTTATTTACTAGTGAAGAGCCAATAAGCATTGCAGGACAGGGCTGGTGCAAGCTGTCAAGGCCAGGTGGAAAAGGTAAAGCCAATAACTAGTGGGAAAGTCAGGAGGTTTGAAAGCCAGGAGAGAGCAGGTGGGATGCCAAAGCCTGGGAGCATAGCAGGAGTTTAAGGTAGGGGCATAGCCAGGTGTAAGAAATCAGAATAGCCAACAGAAGACATCAAAGTCCCAACTCAACAAATCCAAGAGATGGGCTTCTTTGCCAATCTGGGTTCAAGCAGCCAAGGTGTACTCACTAGGGTTGAAATACTGCTTTGGGTCAAAATGCTGGTATTCCTTTTGCAAAATCTGTGCTCCTGAGACCCCCCACCTGCACTTATCTTCAGGGCCTGACCTCTAATTCCACATGACCCCCAATTCCAGGACCTGTATCATAATAAGATGGCACTACATAACTGGGCTGAATTTAGGCCAGATGATTGTGGGTAAGAAACTCCACTTCTTAGCCTCATACTCAGACCCTTTAGTGTAGCCACCCTGTTAGACCCCATGAGATGGACTTCAACAATGTCTTTGAAGATACAGACTGGCAAAAATGAAAAACTTCTTTTATTGATTTATTTATTTTATTTTTTTAAATAATATTTTTTTACTATATTATGTTAGTCACCATACAGTACTTCCCTAGTTTTTGATGTAAAGTTCCATGATTCATTACTTGCATATAACACCCAGTGCACCATGCAATACATGCCCTCCTTAATACCCATCACCAGCCTATCCCATTCCCCCACCCCCTCCCCTCTGAAGCCCTCAGTTTATTTCCCAGAGTCCATAATCTCTCATGGTTCATTCTCCCTTCTGTTTACCCCCCTCTTTCTTCTTCCCTTTCTTCTCCTACCAATCTTCCTACTTCTTATTTTTAAAAAATATTTGATTTATTTATTGGACAGAGAGAGACACAGGGAGAGAGGGAACACCAGCAGGGGGAGTGGGAGAGGGAGAAGCAGGCTACCCACTTAGCAGGGAGCCCGATGTGGGGCTCAATCCCAGGACCCTGGGATCATGACCTGAGCCGAAGGCAGATGCTTAACAACTGAGCCACCCAGGTGCCCCAAAAAACTTCTTTTATAAAGGAGCTCATTGTTTAACCAATTGAAAGTTTCTAAGTACATTTTCAAATCAAACACAGAACCGAGGGGTCATGAAACCAGGATTTTGGTCACTACGGTTTCTGAGTTTTGAACTCAGTTTCTTTCTATTTAAAGTGAGAGAAATAGATTACATTATCTCAAATTTCATTTTTTAAATATGCATTTTAAATAATTTTAGATATCAAAATGTTGCAAAGACAGTACAAAGAGTTCCACTCTCCCCAGTTTCCCCTGATGTCAACATATTATATAACCGTGATATATTTGTCAAAACTAAGAAATTAACATCAGGACATCAATATTAACTAAATCACAGACTTTATTCACATTTCACCACATTTCAATTGACTCCAAAATACTGTTGCTTTAAAAAAATGAAGGCATTTGGTTTCATTTGTTGTTTATTTTTTGATATAATTTTTAAGGGCCTATTTCGGGGTGGAGGAAATCTAGTGGTGATGTATTCATACTTTGGGAACATGCTCAGGAAAATGTTCTGAAATGGGAAACAGATGCCAATCAGAGCTTCTAGGATAGAGATCCCAGGACAAAAGACTTGGCTGGTAGGGATAGGGGCCAGCTTATTGTGGGTGAGAAATGAGTATGTGGAACGTTTTTACATTTTACTCAAATGATTCCCATCTTCTAACCCCAACCCCTGAAATCTCAAAGTCTTAAAATATAGCAGGGAACCCTTGCTCCTGACACAGCAGAACTCATGACATACATACTTGACAATTTATTCTTTCCAACTTGGGGTTGTTTTCGCTTTGTGCTTTTGTTCTTAACAAGGATCTAGCCTGGATTAAGATGGTAAAATACATACAAAGGACCTCTAATTTAAATATGTTCACTGGAGCCCTGCAGTAATCACCATGATATAATTGTTTATGTTTTTAATCCATTTGGTGTTTTCCTCCTTTCTAATTTTCTCATTCATTCCATTTCTTGGAAACTAAGCATTGATAATTCTGAAAGGGATTCTCTTCAAGTGACGCCACTTTTAGAGCAAACCAGTTAATATATAGACTAGCACCATAATTCACTGAAGGCTTAGGAAGGCCTGGTATAAGCACGCAGGTAAAAAAATGTGAGTCACGAGGGGAGGGGGGTGGGGGAATGGGATAGACCGGTGATGGGTAGTAAGGAGGGCACGTATTACATGGTGCACTGGGTGTTATACACAACTAATGAATCATCGAGCCTTACATCGGAAACCGGGGGTATACTGTATGGTGACTAACATAATATAATAAAAAATCATTAAAAAAATTTTTTAAAAAAAATGTGAGTCACTGTACTGACAAATTTATAAATATTGGTTCTTTTTATTCCTTTACTATTATCCCCATTTTATAGATGAGGAAACTGAGAATTATGGATATAACTTGCCCAATTCACACAGCCATGGCAAATGGTGGAACCGGGATCCCACCTTCTCAACTTCACAAGTCCCTCTTGTGAGAAAGTTGCACACTAGTTGTAAAGCCACAATTAACATGCACGAGACAATTAGAGGGACAGTCCACATTGTCATCAAAAAGAAGTATGAGTAATGGTACTTGGAACTATACACAACTATACAGCATTAATGTTTGTTTACTGTTATCTGGTGATTCCATGGACTGGAACTGTCTTTTCCCCTCCCCCATCCCACCCCCCAAGTTTTAAACTGGCACAGAATTACTCCCATTAATTAGTGGTTTCATCTCTTCCAACTCCTTTGGTAGAATACCAAGTCCATGTACCAGTTGTAACAAAGAAAAATGAAGGGGATGCAGGCAACAGGAAAGGGACAGGGAAGCATTTTACATTTTTCAGAATCTGAATAACAACATCTAATGTTTTATGACTGGCTCGAAAGGCAGAGAATGCTTCTGGAAAAAAAAAAAACTTTCAAAAGTTTCCTTTTCAAACAGATTATCATTTCTAGAGACAAATTCCACTCTCCCTTTCCAAATCCATCCTTTTTTCCTTGAGAAAATATTTTTTAGAAAATAAATACATCTGGACAGTTTACAAAGTCCTCAGAGGCTGAAAAACTAGCTATAACAAGGACTGTACTTGACACATTTTTCTTCAGGCTAAGTTACTTCATTCAAGGTTTTAATGTTTAAATAAACTGCTGCCCAAATCAATAATCTACAAAATCATTCACTCGGGGAGAGGTCTTCAATCCTTCTACCCCATTTAAGGCTGATTTGTATGGTGAATGAATGCATTTTATTATATTTCACACAGTCCACTCCCAGCACTCCTGAAAGAGTGGTGAGTCTATTTTCAGCGAAGAAGCTAAGACAAAGCTCGTAACACGGTTCCACAAGGTACTTAGTACAACCAAGAGACTGAATCTGGTTTGGGCATGTGATGGGTCAGACATCAGGGAGATGTTCTTTATTCCTTGTCCCTCACAGGCAAAGTAGTGAGGGGGTTAGCAGGCAGACTTTGGAGCAAGCTGGACCAACTCAGTTTAAATCCCAGTTCTGCTAATTGCTCAGAGTGAGACTTTAAGCAAGTTGTTTTACCTCTCTGTACCTTATCCTTATCTATAAAATGCAAAGAGTAGAACACTTACTTCCTAGGTTATATAGTTGATATACAAATGTTAGCCTGTTATTATTTATCATAGACTTACAGAAAACATTTTTTTACAATACTTGCATTCCTAAAAAATATAGTTTCTGAGGCTCAACCCTGTCCCAGCTAACCCCTGCCTAAGTTTCTGAGGGAGAACTGGATGGCCGCTCCTGAAACAGCTCTGTGTTCCTCTTTTTTTAAATTTTCAATTGGCCAACATAGTACATCATTAGTTTTTGATGTAGTGTTCCAACGATTCATCAGTTGCGTATAACACCCAGTGCTCATCACAACATGTGCCCTCCTTAATACCCATCACCCAGTTACCCCATCCCCCCAAGACATTAAAAATAGAGCTACCCTATGACACAGCTCTGTGTTATGCCTCCCCCTTGTTTCCACACAGAGCGGAGAGTAATTCCCATTGTAGATCTCAGCCACCCCCAAGTTTAAAGGTGCATGCACTCTGTAATAAAAATTTTCTATTTTTCTGGTCAATATTTATTATTGGGAAACAAACAATGATCCCATAAAACTTATGTAACAGTGAGGAAAAGTTCATTAAAAAGTAAATAGTTGAACACTTAGAACCCTCGTTACCCCCGGACATGTTATTTTATATTATTTTACGTGGAGATCAGGGATGGCGTCCCTGACAAGGTGGCACTAATGTAGAGAACTGATGACATGAGGGACCAATCCATATAGAGGCATAAACAAGTTCAAAGTCCCTGAAGAGGGGATATACCTGATGTGTTCAAGGAATGGCAAGAAGCCTAGAATGGCTGGGAGTCCAGTGAGCGAGGGCGGTTGGGAAGAGCAGTAGGAGAGGAGGTCAGAGAGAGAGAGAGAGAGAGAGAGAGAGGCAGGGCGTGGCTCTAATGGGGCTTGTAGGCCACTGTAAATGGTTTCCGTATTTCAATGGGGATTCATTGGAGGGTTCTGAGCAGAGGGCTGACTGACCTATGTTTTAGAAGGCTCCTCTGGCTGCTGGTAATGAAGAGATCATTAAGGCTCACTGGCAAATAGAAGCAGAGGGACCAGAGAGGTAGTGACTACAATAAATGATGGTCATCTATGATGATGGTTACTTGGGCTGTGATGGAGAGGGAGAAAAGTGCTAGATTCAGCTTGTATTTCAAAGACAGAGGTCATGGATTTGGTGACTGGCTGTGTGTGTGTGTGTGTGTGTGTGTGTGTGTGTGTGTGTGTGTGTAAAGGGGCTGTGAGAGAAACAGAGGAGACAGGGCTACCCAAAACTTTCATAACATTTCATGAGACAGAACTGACTATGAGTTTCTTAGCCATATTTATTTGTATCTCCAAGGCTGAGTACAGAATATCAAAACCACATCATCACCTGAGAGCTTGGTTGCATTCCTTCACTAACTAAAGGATCACCAATTCAACAACATTCTGATCCACTATGTGCCAGGCACTGTCCTCGGTGCTGAAGATACAGTAGTAAACTAAGAACCTCTCTCAGCACAGGTGATGCAAATTGAATCTTAGCAGTTCCCAATTACTCCATACTATAGCCCTTAGAGTTGGCTAAGAGTAGCTAAGAATGTAAACATTAAGTGTGGACATTGTGAAGATCCACTTACTTACAGTTCTCTGAGCTCCCCCGTGTGATTTCATTGCTCCATGACTGCATATTCTGCCAACTCCTCTCCATCTGGCTGGACAATCCTGATCATTTAACCCAATTAACTCAACTTCATCTACTCCTAGAAAGTCTGCCCTGAATTTTCCCTGCCCCCAGAAAAGTTGAGTCCACTCATCACACTTTGTGACCTGGTCCATTATAGCACTCCGCACACCCTCTATGTTAATTAGCAGTTTGCATATCTATCTTCCCTGATCCACTACAAACATCTATACAAGGACCACATCTTAACTTTTGTGTTTGTGGAGCCTAGAACAGGACCAGACATATAATAAGCACTTGGTAAATGTACACTGAGAAAAGGAATGAACCAATCGATCAGATATAACTGCCAAATATCCTGTCCTTTAATTTCACAGTTGATTCCTAGAAGCTAGAAACTACAAGTCATACCTCTGAAATACCCCCAGTGTCTAGAACAGAGCAACTGTTTTAAATTTACTGCTTGCATTTCCACCCAGGGAGATCCCAAAACCGCATCTGTTCAAAATTTATTGAAAATATGACGTTGAGAAGGAGATTTTTGAGTATTTGCTGTTCGCTGAATGGGGCTCAAGGGCTGGTATTTTCTAAGTTGGAGAATCTGGAGAGAAACTTTTTTTTCTCTAGCCATGAAGATCTTTCTGCAACAGTAAAAAAATGGAGTCAAGCCAGGAAATTCAGGCTTCACACAACCCTCAATGCCTCTAGAGAAGAGTGGGTGTTTTTTGTTTTGTTTTGTGTTTTTTGTTTTTTTTTGATTTTTGGTTGTTTTATTTCTTTCTTTATTTATTTGCTATTAAATAAGTATAGAAGGAATTCTTAAAAAGAAAATTAAAAACTCAGCTTCGGATACTGGTGTTCATTTTCTGAGACTAAATATCAACATGGAGCTAAAGAACATTAAAGGTCTTTATCATGGAATGTGATATTGAACATTAAAAAAATAGGCATTGGGGATTCCTGGAAAGATGGCAATTTGAGGACATGTATCTGACTCATTTCCATTATCATCTTCGAAATGATAAATAGATCATAAAAATAAAGAAAACCCTGTATCAAATTATAAATTGGGAAAAGAAAGGACATAAGAAACTTTGAAGCCTTTTTGACTGATAAAGTTCAGGTGGGCTGCATGGAAAGAAAACCAAACCATTTATTTCAAGGTTCAGCAAACTATGGGTTGTTTTTGTAATTGAATTTCACTGGAATACAACCATGCCCATTTGTTTATGTATTGTTTATGGCTGCCTTCCCAATAAAGAAGGAGATAGGAGTAGTTTTGACAAAGATAATATCTCCTGAAATACCTAAAATATTCACTATCTGGCCCTTTACCTAAAAAGGTTGGAGATCTTCTATCTATTCCTATACCTTTCTACCCACTAATGAAGAGCTCACCTAAGATGACGACATCCACTGACTGGGAGGGATGAGGACTAGTATTAAGACAGGCAGATGGACAGTCAGCAACCTCTGACTCCCACAATTGCCTCTACAAACACAGAAACACCAATGGCCATCCCAATCAGGTAAGCCACAGCTGTGTGACTTCTGACCCACCTTTGGCATTGTGAGCCTCCACTAGGCAGAGATGGAGTGGTATCCAGATAATTCCTTCCTGCCATCAGTGATCATTAATTTTTCAGCTGAGAGGCATAGCCTCCTAATACAAAGCCTCTGAATTTGGCATCTGCCCTATACCCCCAGGCTGCTTCCAGTACACACAGGCAAAGGAAGAATAAATTTTCCCCTTTGGCTAGGAGATTTGAAAATGAGTACACACAGAATCTGACAAGACCCATGTCAGCCCCTGGCTTTAGAAAAGCACAAAACTCTTTTGGAAAGTATAAGCACAGAGAGAAAAATCACTAAAAAAATACAAACTCTCTACAGTTCACAAAATGAGGACCCAGACTGAGAAATCAGAGCTAAGGTCTTCTTAAGAAAATTACTATAAAATAAAACAATTTTGAAACTTTCTAGCTACTTTCTCAACATATGCCAAGAGATTATTGTGTTTATGAAACTAGAACAGGTAGTCACAAAGAGGGAAGATAACACTTCATTGAAGCAAAATAATGTCACTGCTAAATTAAAAAGTACAATCAAGTCAGTACATGGTGTTGTCAGGCCAAAGCAACACTGGCCTCCCAAAAGACAAAGATCCTTCCAGTTTGTAAAAGGTTTAAAATGTCGGCAACCAGGAAATATACAGAGGCATCATGGGAACAGAAAGGGGATTTCTACAGGGCCAACCCCAAGGAGTAAATTTGCACAAATATATGTACAGTTTATGCTTTTACCCGCAGAGTAATAACTTGCCCAATTTCCAACCATTTTAGTTCCATTTCTTTTTCCACAACCATAGCAATTGAAAACATTACCAAGTAAAATAGGACGGGAGCATGTCTAGTTGGGTAAGCATATTCCATTTGAGGCTTTTCCCTTTTTTTTTTTTTTTTGCATGTTGCCATACAAAGTACTTGCCAAATAACACTCCAAAAGACTCAGATCGACCTGGCTGACAGTAATGTCCTAGTATCAAGATCTCCAATTATATGCATGCATATAAAATACACACATTAGGTGAGACAAGTGCCACTGTTAGATAAATCCAACAGATCATGAGAGGGAGGGGAGGGAGCTCAATGATTCTGGCCCAACTATATCCTGATCGAGT
Source organism: Ursus maritimus (assembly GCF_017311325.1). Lineage (NCBI taxonomy): Eukaryota > Metazoa > Chordata > Mammalia > Carnivora > Ursidae > Ursus > Ursus maritimus. The sequence continues at coordinate 13,124,187 of NW_024426119.1, read as the reverse complement.
GGTTCTTAAAGTAGGGTCTCCAGAGAGCACCCGCATCACCTGGAAACTTGTTAGAAATGCAAATTCTTGGTTCTTACCTCAGACCCACTAGATTGGAAACTCTGAATGGAGGTACCCAAATTTTGTTTTAAGGAGGGCTGTAAGTGATTCTGATACAAATCACAATTTGAGAACTACTGCCATCAGCACACAAAAAATAGGCTAATAAAAGGCCTTAGGACAGTGGTTCTCAATCTTGGTTGCATATTAGCATGACCTGGGGAGCATTAAATATTTCTGAGGCCTTCTGAATCCCATAATAATTAAATTCAAATCTCTGGGAATGGATTCATAGGACTCCAAACCAAGTTTGAGAACTACTGTTTCTTAAGCAAAAGGGAATCCCGAATGTAAGTAACGGCGCCAAGATAAGGAACAAAAATGCATGCCACCGAAGAAGGTATTGATAGAGACAAGAAACAAACCCAAGTAACAGTGTAACTTGGAATCTGAACTGTGCCAAGGAAATAAAGAAAGAGAGCTATAAAATTACCTGATCTGGAGAGCAAATGAAGAGAAATTCAGGCTGACGCAGATCTTTGAGCATTTCCGAGCCTTATATCGGGTGCACAGGGGAGCACACCTAAAAACAATGAAGGAAAAAAGAGAGTCATGGAAAACAAATCCCAGAAACCCAACACATCTGTGGTTCCCAAACTTGTCTGCACACTGAAGTCACCTGAGAGCTTTGAATGCTTCCGGTGTCTGAGTTCCATCTCCCAGAGAATGTGATTTAATTAGACTGAATGTGACTTGAACTTGGGAAGTTTTTAAAAGTTCCCCAGATGAACTTAATATGTAAACAAGTTTAGGCACCACTACAACATATGTGGAATAGACATTCCAGAAGAATATGACCAAGCACATAGGAGAGGAGCAAAATCTAGAAGAAACAGAAGAAAATGATCCTGAGATGAAGTAAAACCTGTGCCTCATCGTCACAGGGGCTCAGTGGTGCTTAGCTGGAAGGAGGTGAAAGAAACCAACTCAGGTATAGCTTCATAAGTGGTTGAATTTCAGGGACACAGAAAATATCACAGAAGAAACCAGGCAGGGAAAAACTCATGTTAAAATTCAACTCAAAAAGAAAAAGGAGCAATGTCCACACAGTTCTAACCATAGATAGGAAGATATAAATAGTAATCTGAACACAATAACCTGCCAAATTCTCATTCATATGTAAAGGCAACTGATGATATTAACTTTGTGTACAGAGTAGAAGAGAATTGTGAAGAGTAAAATTGAGAAGTCAAGAATGAGGGGGTATTGGTATAAAAAAATTGGTGCTGAGTGGTGCAACCACTAAACCAGTGGGTTCTTAAATCTGGCTGCACGTTGCAATGCCTGGGGAGCTTCCAAGAGCACCATAGCCTTGTTACTATGCCCAGATATACTGGCTTAATTGGTCTAGAATCGGCCCCCCAAAAGTATTTTTAAGTAGTTCCCCCAGGTGATTCTAATGTGTAGCTATGGTTCAGAATTACTGTACTAAAACACAGTTAATTAAATAATTATCACTAATAACAATTATTGAAAGATATGTAATGAAAATAATTTAATAACGATCTGGCTCTAAACTTCCATATTATATTTACTCTTTCCTCGAGGGAAAAACAATTAAGTTAGTGTATTATTACAGTCTGAACAGCTCTGCCTGAGGGAGCTTCTCAGGGCCCACAAGCAGCAGCCCTGACTGTGTGTACACACATATCCCTCAGATGTTAGGGAATGTCCGCCTCCTGCCCCCACATGAGGCTCAGGTCCATGTGGGAATAAGAAAGTAGGGACACAGGGAAGACTGGAGCTCAGGAGGCCAGGAATCTCCTGATGCCCCTTGTGTTTTCCTTTGAGTTAGTCTGCATCTGCGAAGGGAACAGGATCCCTTACCGGTGCCACCCTCAGATAATGCCTAAACTCCCGTGCAGGGTGTTGGAGAAGGCTGGGGACAAAGTAAATAAACAACAGGGATGTTTCATCAAAGGGAAGTGTTGAGTTTTCAACAGCACAAATTATGAAAGATAAATTCAGAAAGAACATAGAATATATGCAATTCCTTTTCTTTTTGTTTTCAATCTTGAAATTAGAGGAAAAAAGTATTTGTGGTGGTAAAATTTACTTAGCAAGTGTAACCAAGCAAAAGCATAAGCGAGAATTTCCCGACCTCAGCACTCCTGACATTTGGGGCCAGAGAATTCTTCCCTGTGGGGGGGGGGGGCTGTCCTGTGCACTGTCCGATGTTTAGTAGCATCTGCGCTCTCCGCTTACCCGATGCCAGGAACACAACCCTCCCCTCAGAACCAGAAATGTCCCCAGACGTTGCCTGATAGCCCCAGAGTGGGCAAATCACCCTTGAGTGAAAACCGCTGGTGTAAACTAAAAGTTCGGTATTCAGAAAAATTAGAGATTCGTTTCACCCTCCCAAGTGTGTATTAGATATGATCCTATATCTTTACAACTTGTTCTTGACATTATTAATTAGAGATAAAAAATAAAGTTGGTTCAAATACATTCTGGAACAATGTAAAGGTAACCATTAAAAGAAAGAAGAGAGACTTTGTATCCTCTAAATCACTCGAGATAGAAAAAGAATTAAAAAAAAATGTCTATTTGTCAAGTGACATAAATTACTAAAAGCAGAAAGTTAAAGCAGGGTGACAGAAATGTGATTAGTGAAAATGAAGGTGAATGGGATAAACTTCCCTATGAGGATACAAAGAATTGCCTAGAAGGGTCAAAACCCACAAATTCAACTATTAAGGGGGAAAAAAAGACTTAAAGGCCATGCAAACTTTACTTGGCAAAGCAAACCAAAAGGAAACAGGAGCAGGGATGTTGTGTTCAAATAAAGGTGAAGTTAATGCTTCAAGCCTCAGAACCCAAAAGATTTATTCTGTAGTTAAGAAAGTTAAAATAATCTTGAACGCAGAAGACAGTAGAATAATGAGCTACTATTATTTTCTTCTTTCTACATTGCTGTGATGTCTAAACTTGACCTCCTTGAAGGCAGCAGCTGTCTCTTATTTATTGTGTATTCTCAGGACCACTGTGTCTGCCAAGGACATCACCTTCATTCACCAATGACATTTACCAACAGACACCAATGTCTGTTGGCTAAGTGATCGGGTTCACATGATCCATGGATCCTGATGAAGTTCAGTGATTTATTCCCCTGTGTCTCCACTTCCTGATCTCTAATAAGAGAGGTCTCATCTCTCCCACCTCTATGTTGTTATGTTTCATCCTCTCAGCCCCCATTTTTTTAAATGCCAGTTGCCTAAATTAGGCCTCAAAATTAGTATCAAGCTTACAGGATGTGCAGACATTAAGGATCTCCCACATCAGGCAGTTTATATTGAGAAACTAGTTATTAATCTGAAATGCTATAAGACCTATATTCAGCAAAACTATAAGGTAGTGTTGCTATGAGAACAGTCCCATCAGATGGGATTACATTTTGACAGCTCTTTGTAGCCCTGGATCTTTCAGAGAGAATATTGCCTTCAAATGGTAGGCAAAGCTACAAGCTCTTTGAGATTAGCCACACTGTGTTTGCCATTTTGCTATCCCTGAGCCTGGGTCACAGTAGGTGCTTAGTAAATGGGTGTTGAAAGTGAATTAAGGAAAGGCCCCATGTTTTTCTTTCCTGGATGGGGCCCTCGAAGTGCCATTCTTTCCCTCTAAACTTCTTAGTAGCTTGAAAAGAGTCTTAAAAATACAACCTCCTTTTGAATGAGGGGAGCGTGAGTACATGGAACAGTCACAGTGGTGTCACTTGATTTGAGCTATGCCTGCTGCACAGAGGAAGCCACAGGAAGGAGTATCAAGACACTTACTCCCAGCGGTTGACTCAAGTGTGCACCCATTGCTCACCCACCTATCGCTCACCCACCCATCCTGTTCCCTGCCCCTCCAAATTAAATAACACCAAAGAAAAAATATCAGTCTAACAAGGTCTTATTTAATGTTCCAGACTGACTCAAATCCATATTGATCAAGCTTCAATTTGAAGCTGGAGCCTGCAGCAATAAGTGAGATCAATAGGAGGCCTTCATTCAAATATCTCATCTGCTAAAAAAACAAAACAGAAAAGATTCTAGCACTGTACAAAATATGAGGTTGATGAGAAAGTCAGTTTTTATTTAAATAAGCTATTTAAAAAGATATAACCAAGTACTTATGCTTATGATAGATTTGAACATTCTTAAACAGAGGAGAAGAGGTATTTTTAGGCAGAAAAAAGAAAGGAAATCACTAAGACTTGCCCAAAGCCCTTACTGATTTAGTTGCAAGGTTTACCTTCTGTGTTTCTACGGGGTTTTTTTCTTAATGTAGTTCTAAAAATACGTTTTGTGGATGCTGAATATAGCTTTGTACATGGACTCAATCAGTGATCCCCTCTGTGCCCAGCATTGTGCAGAATGCTAGGAAGGGGCCCAGAGAAATGTATGATACAGCCCCTATGGTCTAGGGCTGCACAGTCCTGCGTGCAAATGGAAATAGAAAAACAAAGATGATTAAGATACAAAACAAGACAATATTGCATTAAAAGTCAAAATAAGTGATCCAAATAAAGACCTTTTATAAATACAAAATAAAAGCCTTAGAAAGGCAATTAAGGAATAGCTAGAAGAATGAGATTTGGAGAAGACAGACCTCTGCCACTACCTATTTCCTTAAGATAATTTCCAACCTCTTTGTGTACTTGTTTCCTCAACTGTAAAACAAAGAATGGGATACATCTACATTATGAGGCTGTTGTGGGGAACAGGTGTCACGAACACAGCTGGCTAGTGACAGTTTAAAGAAGGGAGGATCTGTGTGCGTCTACACAAGCCAAAAGATCCAGTAGAGGAGTTATGGCTTTTAACCTGGCATAGATTGGAGAGAAGGTGAATTTGGGCAAGCCATTTCATTTTCTGGGTCTCAGTTTTTTCAGCAAGGTGATGCACTTAAATGCTTCAGCACACTGCCTCTGAGAAACAAATGACCCTGGAACATGGTGGCTTTAATACAACATTTCTTTTCCTCACTAGCTGCAATGTAGGCAATGTTTGGTGGGGATAGCTGTCTCTGCTCCACTGGCAGCCCCAAGCCTGGGGCTTGGAATCATCTGAAGGTGGTGGATACTGTTGAGGTCTTAGCTAGAGGTACTGGCTAGAGCACCTACATGTTGCTTCGCCGTGTGGCTCATGCTTCCGCACAGCTAGTAGCTGGGTTCCAAAGGTAAACGTACAAAGAGTGAGAAACTGCACCCTTTCCTATGACCCAGCCTCAGATGTGACACAGCATCAATTCCCCCACATCCTAGTGGTTGGAGCCCACACAGGTTCACAGGGAGGGGAAACTGATGTCACCTCTAGATAGGGAGTGGCAAGATCTAAAAGAACATGTGACACCAGAAATACTACAGTAGCTATCTTGGGGAATTACAGTGTGCCACACCTACTCTACTTTCTAAAATGTTTGTAGTCCTTAGCAGTAGTAACAGCAGTATTGGAAAGGGGAAGCTTGATGCCAGATGTCTACCATTAGCAAGGCATTCAGCAAACATGAACTCATTATGGACAAAAATATAAATAAGACACAGTTGCTGCCCTCATGGAACTTAGGACCACACAAACAACTATAACTTAACGTATTAAATTCTAAAACAGAGAACGTGAAAAGCACTGGAGCAAAGAAAAGAAAAGAACATTTCATGAAGATGGGAGATTCTTCAGTTACAAGGTGCCCACCATGGGGCTCAAGAGCAGATCCAGGTTTTATGGGGTCTGTAGCTTATACAATTTGAGGGCCTTCTTAAAGAAAAGTAATACAAAATTGCAAATGCAAAATCAGGTACAGTACCTTAGAAAGGGCCTATGAAAGTGAGGAGCCCTGACGTTTCAGTTTCAGCATCATGTGATACTGGCTCTGATGAGATCTAAATCAAAGAGGAAAGGAAGTGAGGCTAAGGGGAATGGACAAATTCAGAGAAAGGGGAGGACTGAAAGATGAAGGGTCTTACTAAGGTTGAAAAGATCAAAACAGGGAACAAGACAGTGAAAGGACAGGAAACATCTTCGAGGGGAGGCAACAGCAGGAAGTAAGAACAGATTCAGAGCTGGATCTGGTTTGGAGAGCCTAGGATGCCAAGAAATGAAGTTAGGATTTTACAATATGAGCTAAAATTTACTGGAAGATTCTGAAAATGGGAGTGAAATGATTTATGAAGTTTAGTAGGCAGAAAGGATCAGAGTGGGGAAAACACTTGTCCTAACTTTCGATACCTACAAGCTCTTTGTCAAAGTCCCAGACCAGATAATTGGCATTTAGCTTTATCGCTTCTGCGAAAAACATTGCTGGGTCAATTACAATAGCTAAAAATGGTAAATCAGAGTATTTTAACACATGGAAAATGTTAGGTATATTTTTGGCATATTTGTTCTTTGGGACATTATTATGCAGTTACTAAAATATTTATGAAACATTTTTACAAACAAAACACTTAAAATTTCAAGTGAAAAAAGCAGGATATAAAATTCTGTATCTGTATATACATATATGTGCACATATATGCATGTACTGATGTGCACTTTTAAGTACATACAGTTGTATAGTTGAGTACATAAAATACTACTATAAGAGATCATCTCAAAATATACCAATGTCTTCGGTTGCCATATGGTAAATTTTTTTTTGCTCTTTTGCCTTTATGTATTTTTAACAATACACATGCATTGATTAAATAATTGGATTCAAAAAAATAATTTAAAACATCACTTTTCTAGGTCTATCCCCAAATATCGCCTCCTCAGGAGGACTTCTCTGATGCCTGCTGCCTCTCCACATTACCCCACACCCCCAGACCACAGACACTTACCCTTTTCTTCAAAACCCACTAGAACTGCTTATATTTCTCTTGCCATGTAATCATATTCAACATTCTGTATTAGTTTTTGTAGTAGCCCCCACAAGAACAAAAATCCCACAAGGAAGGGGGCAAAGGCTACAAGCTGTTTCATATTTGGTGTTAAGTAGTTAATGAATTGAATTGGGTTCAGGGTCTATTGGCAGTTGTGTAGGACACAGTACAAGTTATCTAAGCAATAGGTATAGGTGACAAGTTCCATAAAGGGAAATGCAGGCCACGTTCCAGTGACCAGTGACCATCCAAACTAAGTGGTAGCAATACCAATACTAAGGGCATTGGCTTTGGCCATCTCATTTGACCCTTAGAGGAGTTCTGTGAGGAGCAGAAATTCTTCACCACAAGATTAAATGAGATCAAATATGTCAAGTGTTTCTGTGCCTGGCACTGAGTAGGTCAACAAATGGTAACCGTTTTTTTGTTTTCTGTGATTTGCTCAAAGTCACAGAACTCAACAAAGTGCAAGGACCAGAATTTTCTAGACCCACCTCCTACTTTCCCACTCTGGCACCATCCTAAGCCTAGCAATCAATGGTCTTTCTTCTCTTCAAGGATTCCTGGTGCGGATCTGCCCCTGGAACTAACAAGGGTGAATAGCCTCTTGCTATCTTGTGCTTGTTAATCCAATAATTCAGTTACGTCTTCAGTGACTCTGATCACCACTATGGTTCCAGGAAAGGCAACGAGACATTTTGAAAACTAAAAAGTATTATCATATATTTAGTGTCATTGGCCCACAAACTTCCCAATAACAAATGCAATTCTCCTTAAAATTCTGATCGTAAGAGCATTCATTTCCTGAGTGACCACTATGTGCTCTATCAGGTAACCTGCATGAGTTAGGTCCATGTAATTATGAGAGAAGCCCTATGAGGTAAGCATTATCATTTTCATTTTTCACATTTTCACTGAGGCTCAGGGAAGTCAAATAAATTGCCCAAAGTTTCTGAACTAGTGAACAGCACAGTTAAGTCTGTCTTGCTGAAAGACCATGCCTGTTTGACTTTGCCATATAGTAATCAGTACATGATAGTAATGACCATATAGTAAGCAGTCACCAAATACGCCACAGCAGTGCCCATATACCAGGTATAGTAATGACCATGTAGTAGGTGGTTAATAAGTACAGGTTGAGGTGACATAACTGTGACCCTAACCTCATCACCGATTCCACCATCTTTGGGTGAGGTGGAAAGAGAAAAAGAGAGAGGGGTGAAAGATGTTCTTGTCCCATCAAAACCATTCTATTTATTCACTTCCTACTAGACTCTAAGCATGAAAACCCAGAAACCCCATCATCAATCCAAGTCAAGTTTAACTTCAATTCCTCTCCAGGTCCTCAAAAACGGAAGATGGACATCACTTGCCCTTCTTTTTGCAGACCTTGACCTTCCACTTTCCTTCCTTTCCTAGACCTTCTGTCTGTGCCCTCCTGGCATGCCAGCAGCCACTGCAGGCATATCAACAAAAGGTGAGGAAACACACTTAGAATGAGTAAGGTACCTAGGGGATTAGGTCAGAAGCTGTGTCTCGGTCAACTGTGAGGCGATGGGAGTAAAAATGGAAGCTGCTGAGGGGAGGAGAAGCAGCCCATGGTTTTCAGAAGCTCAGCCTGGTTGGTTGATGTGGCGGTCCCTTCTCTCTGGGAAGATAGTGGGCAGAATAATCACATTGCTCCCCAAAGCTGAAAGTTTGGGTTTTCTCCTTTTGTGCAAGCTGCAGTGCTGTTTCTACCACCTGCCAAGGGCCAGCTGCCAGCTCCTTTGGGAGGCATTGTTTCGTTTTAAAGCAGGGGTGGAGGGAAGATGGAGCAACTCTGGCTCTTTTCTTTCCGGAGAGCATTTTGTTCCTTCTGCTGTCAAGAAGCCTTTGTACAGACAGGTCTTTATTCCCAGAGCAGAAGAACTGGAGACAAGCATTAGACATTTGCCAATTCTTGATCACTTTCCTCACCCTGTATATTTTGTTCTCTTGAAATTTGTTTAGACCATGTCTTTTCCCTGAAACGTTTTGAGACCTTTTTCAAAATAAGGTTTATCTACAGTAAGGATATAAAATAAGAACAGAGAAGAGGAAAGGCGAGTCAAGGGAAAAAACAGCAGTACATATTTTAAATGTAAAGATAAGCAAAGCTGCTGGGCTTAAGCTTTAAAAATTAAGCTTTGCAATTAAAGCTAAAAATTAAGCTTTAAAAATTGTTCCTGAGACCAAAAAAAAAAAAAAAAAAAAATCGTCTGAGATTCCTGCCAGCTAAGACAAGAGGGGAAACACAGCATGTTATATAACTGTCATACTAGGATCAAAGAGGAATATGATGTCAAATGGCCACTTTGGGCATTTGTTTACACCTGCCTTAAAATAGTCCAGGCTACAATCATTATGGCCATGCTGCACAGACTAGGACTCAGCAACTCTGAGGAGCCGTTCATATGGGCACCAGAGAGAATAGATTCAAAATTATTTTCTTTGTTGAATCCTGGCCCAGCCAAAGAGGTGGGCACTCTTCTGTCCCAGATCCTTAGTTCTCTCTTAGTTCTCTTAAAAGGGTATCAACTCAGCCTCCTTTTCAGTTGTTACCACAAATGGTGCTACACTTAACAAGCAACATACGCGAACTCCACTCTTCACGTTTGCTGAGGAGTATGACCTCAAGCTTTTTACCACCCTTTACCTATCAAGTTTACTAAGGGAAGCAATATTTATTGGGAGGGGATCACTCAAAAGATTTCTCGTCTACCTTCTTCCAGATACACAATACCTACCATGGGATTAGGTCAAGTCGGCTGGGAAGTGAATGATGGTAGATGGGAGATGAACAACTTCTCCCCAACACCTTCCCAGGGCCTTCTCTGAATTGCTTAAGTACCTTTACTGAGTTGCCTCCTAGTGTGATGCCATGGTCCTATGGTGAGAGGTGGTCAAAAAAACCCAGCCCTGTTGAACACATTGCTGTATCTCCCCACAGACATTGAGGCAGACCTCAGCCAGAGAAGCCTTGAGAGAAATATGTCCCTCACATCAGGAAGAAGTACCCTTCTGAGGAACTGGAATGCTTTCATATTTTGGACACAGACTGGTGGGGCTGATTTTTTTTTCTCCTTAGAATCAGCTGATTTGAAGCTCAGAGCTGAATTTGGGTCCTAGTAAGAACATGTAGAAGACTTCATCCTACCAATGCTTGAATAAGCCTCGATGCTGAAGCCCACGAATGAAGCTACTCTAACTCGCATTCTGCCTCATCTTTTTTTATCCATCTTTAATTTTGCAAAGTTTTCTTTATTTCATTAAGCTGTCTTTAGTTCTTCCTGGAACAAAGTGGGATATAATAAGCACACTTACTAAAAGGCAGGAGAATGCATACTAATTCCTCAAGGGAGACAAAGGTTTTCCCGGGCACTAAATTCTGAAAGAAATAGCTAAAATGAGGGCATGACTCAGAGGTTATGGAATGATGGAATGAACAAGATCCCCAAAGGTAATTTTATAACAAATACAGAAACTGCATTTTTTACTTTTTTTTTTCCTTTTAAAATGAGTCTTTGACAAAAGCTAAGAGTCTAGGGAGTTGCTCAGTGTCCATCGACAGCAAAATGGATAAATAAATCACGACGTACCCCACAAGGGAATACTACGCAGAAATAATAGTAAACAACGTACAACTACACATAACAGCACAGATGAGTAGCACAAAAGTAATGTCGGCTAAGGAAGGCAGATGAAGGGCACCTGTGGGGGCTCCCATTTACATAAAGTTCAAGGTCAGGCAGTGTCCAAGGTACTAAAAGACAGGGTAGTTTCTTTCCCTGGCGGTGATAGTTCCTGAAAGGGGACACAAAGGAAGTCTTCTGAGATGCGGCTACTGGTTCTTCCCTGATGTGGGTGCCAGTTACTTGGGTATATTTACCTTGTGAACACTTTGGATTTAACTACTTCCATTATATGTTGTACTCCAATAAAAAATTTTTTTAAAAAAAGATGCATACGTATACTAAGTGAGGAGTACGTGGACCAACCTCACCCTTGGAATTGGCCATAAATCTGGTTTCAGCTTCAGCTTGGAAAGACCAAATAACCAAATGCCTACTTCAAAGTCATTTCTGGCTTTCTTGAACTGTTGCACGATGAATGATTATGTGACCATAACCATTATTTCTAATTATTACATTGTAATAATATCAGCAATATGAATGAGGTGTGTCATTTGATTTTATTGTTATTCTCAAATACAAGAAAAGTATTCCAACTGTAACAAAAATCTCCTTATGTGGTTTTTAAGTTGAATATTATTAGTCAATTGGTATATGATGCATATTTATTACTGCAAGAGTAAAACGATACAATGACTAATAGTGTATAAAATTTTTGTATCAAAAGCAATTTCAGCATTCAAATGGTTAAATAAATAGAAAAGTAAGTTGACAATATAAATGCTAAGAGAATATGTTAGCTAGTTAACTTACATCTTTTTGAGCCAAGGAATTATTTAAATATAGAAATTTAAATAACAATGCAAGGTGGAATAATAGAGATTCAATTGTATCATATTTCTAATCCTTGTAGAATTGTTTGGTGTATTAGCATCCATTATATTAAAAAAACCTTTAAGGAGTGTATTTAAATTGTCATTATTTAATTCCACTTAGGCCAAGAATCTTTTAAGAAAAAGTCTTATTTGGGAATTCTTCACATTTTGTGAGGACAAATTAAAAGGAGAATGTCAAATTCGCCATATCAAAATTTCATAAGGAGGAAAAACTCCAGAATCTTGTACAATAACATTCATAATAAATTATCTTTGGTCCAGACAAAATGAAAAATAAAAAGAATATGGTGGGAATGCAAAGTGGTACAGCCACTATGGGAAACAGTATGGAGGCTCCTCAAAAAATTTAAAATAGATCTACCATATGATCCGGTAATTCCACTGTGGGTATCTATCTGAAGAAAACGAAAACACTAATTCAAAAACATATATGGACCTCCTTGTCCATTACAGCAATTATTTACAATGGCCAGGCTATGGAAACAATCTAAATGTCTATCGACAGATGAATGAATAAAGACGTGGTGTACATATACACAATGGATATTACTCACCCATAAAATAAATGAAACCTTGCCATTTGCAACAACATGGATGAACCTTGAGAGTTTTAGGCAATGTAAAAAAAAAGTCAGAGGGAGAAAGACAAATACCACACGATTTCACTTATAAGTGGAATCTAAAAAACAAAACGAACAAACAAAACAAAACAAACCCAGACTCATAGATACAGAAAACAGATTGGTGGTTGCCAGAAGGGAAGGTGGTTGGAAGAGAGGGGAGAAATGGGTGAAAGGGAAGGAAGAAGTACAAACTTCCAGTTATAAAATAAATAAGTCATGGGACTGTAATGTACAACACTGGGAATATAGTCAATAATACTGTATTAACTTTGTAAGGTAACATGTAACTAGACCTATTGTTTTGCTCAATTCACAATGTATGCACATGCTAAATCACTATGTTGACCCCCTGAAACTAATAAAATATAGTATGTCAATTATACCTCAATAATAATACAGCCACGGGGCGCCTGGGTGGCACAGTCGTTAAAGCGTCTGCCTTCAGCTCAGGGCGTGATCCTGGCGTTCTGGGATCGAGTCCCACATCAGGCTCCTCCGCTGGGAGCCTGCTTCTTCCTCTCCCACTCCCCCTGCTGTGTTCCCTCTCTCGCTGGCTGTCTCTATCTCTGTCAAATAAATAAAATCTTAAAAAAAAAAAAATAATAATAATAATAATAATAATACAGCCAGGGGCCTCAGAACGTGTCTGGGACAGAGTAAAAGCTCAATAAAACTCAGCCATTGTTTAAAAAAATATATATATGAAGAAAAGAGGAAATTAACATGAATGAGGAACCCGAACACATTTAATCCTCACCAAACTTCAACAAAACAACTGACTTGGCAAGACTACTTGAGGAAGACAGTTCTTAGAGTTTTCCCCCAATGGAAGTAAACCTTTAAATAAAAAGCTTGTTTAAAAGATGCTATACCACCCACTACTAAGTACAAAGCATTTTCATTATTTAAAAGGAAAAGCTTTTCTATTGACCAATCTGTGGGTCCTAAAGACAAAGTTCCTTTTAGAACATGTGCTACTGAAAACCTTTTATCCTGAATTATATTCTGTTGTGTATATAAGTCTAGTGATGTTATTAAATATGTCAGTTTAAAGTGAGTTCCTATGTAGTACTGGAAGTTCCTGCATTGTAATGACAAACCTTTAAAATCTGAGTAATAAAATTTTAATAATAAAATTGTCATAGCACAGCAGAGGAAACCATCAATGAAATGAAAAGGCAACCTACAGAATGGGAGAAAATACTTGCAAATCATATATATGATAAGAAATTAATACCTGAAATAATAAAAAACAAAACAAAACCTCACACAGGGGCACCTGGGTGGCTCAGTTGAGTATCTGACTCTTGGTTTCAGCTCAGGTCATGACCCCAGGGTTGTGGGATCGAGCCCCATGTCAGGCTCTGCACTCAGTGTGGAGTCTGTTTGAGATTCTTTCCCTCCCTTTCCCTCTGTTCCTCCCCCTGCTCACACACTCTCTCTCTAAAAGAAAGAAATAAATAAAATCTTTAAAAAAAAAATTCATACAACTGAAAAGCAAAAGAACAATCCAATTTTAGAAATGGGCAGAGGAACCAAACAGACAGTCTTCCAAAGAAGACATCCAAACAGCCAACAGGTCCATGAAAAGGGGCTCAACATCACTCATCATCAAGGAAATGACTGTCCAAACCACAATAAGCTATCACCTCACAGCTGTTGAAGTAACCATCATCAAAAAGACAAGAGATAACAAGTGTTGGAGAGGATGTGGAGGGAAGGGAACGCTCGTGCACAGTTGGTGGGAATGCAAATTGGTGCAGTCGCTACAAAAACCATTATGGGGGTTCCTCAAAAATTTTAAAAACATTTACCGTATAATCCAGCAGTTCCACTCCTGGGTATACATCCAAAGGAAACAAAATCACTGTCTCAAAAGATATCTGCACCCCCATGTTCACTGCAGCTTTACTTACAACAGCCAAGACAAGCAAACAAAAGGGAAGGAAAAAAGGGAAGGGAATCCTGCCATTTGCAACAATGTGGACAGATCTTGAGGGCATTACACTATGTGAAATAAGTCAGAGAAAGACAGATGCTGTACAATCTCACTTACGTGTGGAATCTAAAAAACCCGAATTTATAAAAACAGAGGCAGGGGTTGGGCAGTGGAGAAAATAGGTGAAGGGGGTCAAAGCGTACAAACTCCCAGTTAAAAGATAAATACGTTGTGGAGATATAATGTCCAGCATGGTGACTAAAGGTAACTATACTGTATTGTATATTTGAAATTTGCTGAGAGAGTAGATCTTAAAAGTTCCCATCACAAGAAAAAATTGTTACTACATGAGGTGATTGATGTTAACTAGACTTATTGTGGTGATCATTTCATAATATACACGTGTTAAATTATTATGTTGTATACCTTAGACTAATACATGTTGTATGTCAATTTTATCTAAATAAAACTAAAAAAAATTGGCAAGATGACTTAAATAATACATTAGATTAATTATTATCCCCTAGAAGTTCATTCAGTGATAATGATATTTGGCTTGAGTACTGACTTTAACATTTGACTAGGTTTTCACTCAGGCGACATTTCTACTTTTACTGCACATATAATTTAAGCTCAATGTAGAAAGGTAAGCCTGCCTGCGGATAAGGTCTTGTGGTCAAAGTATTTGGCCTTGTGAAAACCTCAGCTGAACCCACCTCAGGGCCTTTGCACTCACTGTTTGCTCTGCCTGAAACATTTCCCCTAGGTCTTAACATCACTAGTACCTTGTCACCATTCAGAAATTAGGTCAAAGTCTCTTTTCCAGAGGCCCACTCCGACATCCTAGTGAAAGCAGAAATGCACTTGACCCCGTCACATTCTCTCCCAGGCCCAGCACTCTGGCTTACTTTGTTTCTCTGAGAATTTATCACTAGTTGAAACTAATATGTTTTTTTCCTGTGCGTTGTCTGTTTCCATTCTATCAGGGTCTCAGCCCAGAGGACGGCAGTGAGAATAGACTCTTTTCTCTTTCTTCCCTCCTCACTGGGACACTGGAAGCTTCTGTGTAGCACCTCCCATCATTGTCTAAGTGCCCCACCATCCACAAGAGGAGGTGTGTCACCGTACATCTCAAGACCAAACTGGCTACCATTACTAACTCTGTGACTTCAGACAAGTTCCTCAACCTCACCTAGCTTACTTGAAAGGCTACTTTTTAAAAGCTATATTTTATTTCTTAAGCTGCGTGGTTAGGTGTAGGTTGTTTTAAACTTGTATATATATGTTTATATATATAAGTATATGTATTATATGTATA
This sequence comes from Ursus maritimus, assembly GCF_017311325.1. Lineage (NCBI taxonomy): Eukaryota > Metazoa > Chordata > Mammalia > Carnivora > Ursidae > Ursus > Ursus maritimus. Next base: position 13,108,815 of record NW_024426119.1, on the reverse strand, counting down.
TAAACAACTATACAGTTATACTATATATACATATATTTGTATAATATGATATATAGTTATACTATATATATACTTATATATACAACTAATATTCTTTTAATGTATTTAATTTTAAAACTATGTGAAGCACTAGTACAAAGCACATAATCAACAAAAGTTGGCTTCCTTCTCTACCCCTTCTCTTCTATACTTTTGGAGCATATTATTTTCCCTGTCCAAAATGTCCTCTTGCCGTCCAACCACTTTTCTACACTGTAAGTTCCTACTCATCCTCTTCTGTCTCTTAAAGGAAGTCTTCCCTGTCCTATTGGCAAAGTTTGTTACTCCTTATTTCCGCAACACCTTGTATTTACTACATTAAGCTCTAACTATTGCCTGCATGCTCATTTTCTCCACTCATCTGTAAGTGGATTCAGAGCATAAAATATGGTTTATCCACCTCCGTAGCCCCAGTACTATATATAGTAGGGACTTGGCAATTACTACATTAATAAGTTAAGGCACTGATAACTACCCATGTAATCTTGAACAAATTACTTAATCTGTCTATACTGTACCTCAGCTGCTTCCTTTGTAAAATGAGGATCATATTATTACTTGTCTTATAAGGTTGTTAGGAAGAATAATTACAAAGCTCCATGAGGGAAGGGACATATGTTTTTTGTTCATGGTTGAATCCCCAGTGCCTAAAACAATGCCTGACACACGCAGTAGGCACTCAGTAAATATTTCTCCCATGACCCAAGTCAGATAATCCATGCAAAGTGCTTGGCATAGTGCCTGACCTATACGTACTCAATAAATGTTAGCTATTATTAGTAACTCTATTCCAGCCAGTGTCTGCCTCATTGAACACACATGGAAGCTGGAAAATTATCAGACGCTCTTTCAAGATGACATTTTCCTGGTCATGTAGCAATTCCCTCAGTCACCGGCACGAAACCCTCCCTCCTGCACAGACCCTCTGCCTTCCTAAGTTCCCAGGGAGCACCATCTCTTCTGAACTACTCCAATCTGCATTGCTAAGGACCCAGGCTGGACCATGGTCATCCTGAGTCCCCAATTAGTGTGTGAGCTCCCTGAGGTGCTTTCTATTACCACCCCCAACAATACAGAGTGACTGAAGGTTGGATCCTTCTATTTATTGAGCTGGGGTGGTGTCCCATGACCCCCTGCCTTTAATACAACCTCCTCCCCCCGCCCCCTATCTTTAATCTCTTTCTACCTCTACCTCAATTCCTTCACTTCCTTGCAGAATTCTGCCCACAACTTACTAGATTCTATCTTCGGGGCTTGCTTCAGTTCAATCCATTTTAAGCTCACCCAGATGTTTCTCATCCCAGGACTCCCCTACCACCACTGTGGGACTGCCCAGGTCCTGGGAGATCTGGCTTCCTCTGGGAAGAGTGGTTGCAGCTGCAGCATGCCTCATGCCTGATTCCACCACTGTCTGGGCCCCTTGTGCTCAGCCCAACCCAGCCCAACCTCTCCCTGCCTCGATTAGGACCTACACTTACTCCGCAATCATATAGTGCACTCTGTGGGCTCCAATTGCGCCCTGTTGGCCTTCCTGGGAAACTCCATGCTCCATCTACCCCGCTCAGGCCCTAGTCCACAGGTGTCCCCCTTAGTGTTCAAAAGACAGTATTTCCTAATGAATGGGTTGAGTGAAGAATGCAGCCCTCATTGCAGGGCGCTGACAAGTGGGCTGGGTCTGAAAGAGAGTAATGACCCAAGGCTGCTTTTTAGGGGAAAGTCTCTAGGAACAGGCAGCTACGATCACTTAGGATGAATTTTAGACCCCTTGCAGCTGCTAAAAGAAACACGTGGCCCTGGGGATGTGCAAAGGAATGACATGTTCAGGTTGCCAAAGCCTAGGACCTTGACAGATACTGGTTTGGGGCCCCCAGGTTCCATTTCAGAAGACCAACTGAATCGCTGCTCTGGGTCCTTTGTGTTCCTGGAAGGCTTGGGGCAGTGCACGTGCAGTTCACTCCCCCAGTCTGGCCTCCTGCTGTCCCTCTCCTGCACCTTTGGGCCAGAGCCTGCTCTGCACCTGGCCAGACCCCATGGGGCTAGACAGTGCTGCTCTGTGACTGGGTGGGTTGGGGTGGGGTTTGCAGGATGGGTGGTGTGTAATGAGAATTAATCCTATTTGTGAGGTGTAGAGGGTACCCTCACTGACTTGGACAAAGTTCTTATGGCTGAGGAGCCCAGAGAAGTAGATGTCCTCCCTGCTATTCATATTTATGTCATCCTTCAGAGGCCCCTGAGGAAATGCCATACTCCAGGAAATTCCTCTCCTAGGAAGCCCACCTCTGTCCTGAGTATCCCTTTCTTCTTCTTCCTTAATATTTTACTTATTTATTTTGAGAGAGAGCACAAGAGTGCACAAGCACTGGGAGGCAGAGGGAGAGAGAGAATCTTAAGCAGGTTGCATGCCCAGTGCATGGAGCCCAATGTGGGGCTCGATCTCATGACACTGAGATTATGACCTGAGCCAAAATCGAGGTTCAGACGCTTAACCAACTGAGCCACCCAGGTGCCCCCTGAGTATCCCTTTCTTCTGCAACCCATCAGGGGCTGCAAATTGCAAGAGGGGAGGGGACATGCATTCTGCACTTGTACCTGGTGTACCCTTGGCAGACAGGCTTTCCCTGGGGGCTCTGGAGCACTGGGAGAATTCTCAGCACATGCATTTCTCCGAAGCTCCTGGCGTGCAATTGGCACTTGATAATTGTTTGTAAGGTACTTAGGCAGATTCTACTCCTTCCTTAGAATCAAGCTGATGATTCTCCAGGGCTTGGAGCTGCTCTCTGTTACACATGAATACTTAAAGGTTTACTCAGCTAAAGAAGTAGTGACCACTGCTTCAGAAAATGCACCAAGCCCTTCTTAGAACAACCCAATAACCCACTGAGAGTTTCCTGTTCCTGTGCAGTGGTTATTTAAAGTGCCAACTCTCACAGCTGGTTTCCTAACTCCATGATTTATGATCTATTTGGTGTTGGGAAAGTCAAGTCAACTCTCTGAGCCTTGGTTTTCTCATCTGTAAAATGGAGGTTAATCTACCTTTCATGGTTAGAGTTGATGTTTTTAACAAGTGCCAGACAGTTTTAACTATTAGTAAAAATTATAAAGTTTGTAGTCTTTCCTAGATCCTCAGCACTGTTCTAAGTACTTTAAATGTGAAGCAGATCAGGATATGTCACCCCGAAATATGCCACTTTGGCATGAGGATTCTTTTGAGCTGAAGGTAACTGAGATCAGCAGGCACAGAAAATCTGCCTTCACCTTAACTGCCTGAAATCAGGGCATAAATTTTCCTTTGTGAAGGTGTTTCGCCATCCACTCTGTATACCAGGAAAGGGGAGCAACTCTTATCACCAGAGATGGAGAGTTGACATAGAGGTAAGTTTTCATAAACAGATTTACTAAAATAAGCCTTATCCTCCATTAGTTCCCTATATTTCCTCCATATATTTCCTCATTACTTCCCCACAATGCATCATCCCCCAAAGCCCAAACTCCCTCTCCTTGGTTAAAATAATATATATGGCCCCAAGTATAACCACTACTTGAGTCATATTTCTTTTCCGTGAACTCTGTGCATGTAAATATTAAAAAACACTGTGTGCCTTTCTCCTGTTAAACTGCCTTTTGTTAGTTTAATTCACAGGTCCCCAGATACTGAACCTAAGAGGTAAGAGGGTAAAGGAAAAGTTTTTCCTCCCCAACACATGAATTCACTCATTTAATCCTCATAGCAACTGCATGAGGTAGGTGTTATTATCCTAATTTTGCATAGGAGCACACAGGCACACAAACAGGCTGAGTAACTCCCCAAGGTTATATGGCTCATAAGTTGTAGAACTGGTGAAGTCTGAATTGCTCAGGCATTCTGAGTCCAGGTCTTAGCCCTTGCTTCATAAAGAGTCGTTTTAACACTAGCTAACAATAAAATGTAGTTACTATTCACATGGCTAAAAACCTATACATTCTCTACCTTAAAGGAATACTCTGAAGACAGTCCTTTGTATTTTTCAATTTAAAAATATCTGAAGCTGGAAAAAAAGGCATAGTTTATTCAAAGGTGAAGCCACAGGGAAAACATGGACATTACTGTGAAGAATATTCAGGACCCTGAAATATTATGTGCAAACCTTAAACTTCCCATTAAACTATTTGCTAGAAGATTAAGTTCTAGCATAAAATGTGAAGCAGAACATACACTTCTGCCTTAACAATATTAATTTTAAAACTTCCAATTTAAATAAAAACTATAATTCCAATTTTCTTTCCAGGGCCTGTGTTCTTTTTGACTTCCCCAAAGCCTTCATGCAAATCCACTTTACTGTACCATCACAAATTGTAGATCTATTGGTTTCCTGGAATTGAGGAGAGAATTTATTTAAATTTGACCTAAAACTATAGATAATAAGCCACTGAAAACAGTTCCCCCAGACACACAACTATGTCCCTACCCAATATAGTAGCCCCAAAGGAATTCTTATGGCCTAGTTATATCGTCCAGGGATGGGAAGTGGAGGTGGGAGGGAGTTTCAAACTGAATATGCTGACACTGCACTAACTATATAGCAGGCACCCTGTAATGACACCTTTGGATAACACAGAAAATGACTGTGTTCCAAGGATGGGCTGTAATAAGAGGGGAGGGTGCAGAGAGCCACAGGCGGCATTGTTTCCAATCTAACAACACAACTGGGGGCAGGGCCAGGTGTGTGCTTGTTTTCAAAATAAATACTGTGATTGTGTTTCCACACAGGCTTTTGGGGAGAGCATGAAGTTTGAAGAGCCAACTAGCACTATGAGATTTCTAGTTCCCCCTGAAGGGGGGAAGCAGGAAGAACATCCTTACCCATGTATTTGTGTATGGCACTTTTTGGTCACTGATAAATTTTCTACCAAGAGTTTACAAAACTTCCTCTTCGCTGAAGCTCTATTCCTCGGGCAGATGACTGGGTCTCCTTCTTTCTTTATCTGTTAATTGTGGATACATTATAACAGCTAACTCATAGGTTATTGTGATATACACACCCATATCTATGTAGCATTTTTATAGATATATAGATAGATAGAATGAACTTACACAGTACCTGGCTCATAGTAAATAAATAATAAATGTTACCTCCCCTATGTCTCTGAAGTTCCCCCAAGTTTTGATAGGAAAAGAAAACAAAATCAGCCCATTTGGAATGGCAATGAAACCCAACCTTTCACGTGCCTTATGAAGACAAGATCCATTCAGTGTAAAGAAAGAGCTCAAAGTCGAAAAGCATCATTCTATAATCCTTTACGGAATGGTGACACTTGGCTGATTTGTCAAAAATCCTGCTACATATCCACACTGGGTGCTTTTAATGAATGTCAGATTTTAAGAATCTACGACACTGACATTACTCCATGGAGCAAAGACTGACGGCCCAACTTATAAATTCCCTGATGCATGTATTAGCAAAGAGGCACGATGAGTTTTCTGTTCACTGGTCTTGTTCTGCTGTCAAATTCTGGGGGACTTGCATTTCGAGCAATATATCTAATCTCTTTAAATTAAATTATCTTCCTTTCACCAGCCACACATTTTTTTAGAAGAATATTATCAACTAAGTGGATCAGAAAATGTGGGTTTAAGTCTTGCTTCCTCGGTGAAACGATATTAAAATGAATGTTATTCCCCAGATAAATGATGTGTTCAAGGGTCATGTACTACAGCTGTTAGAAACGTTTTTAAAAGAAACTTCAAATCAAAGGAGGAGGAAATATAAAATTAGAGGGAATTTCCTTCTTCAAAGGGATAGTGGGTGTAATTTGGCTTTTATCAGAACAATGATAACTTCCCCCACCTCAATTTGGCTTCTCCATTGATTCTGTTTAATCATCACTATTGAATTATTAGAACATATGCAAAATATTTTTCTGTATGAAAAATACTCTCAGCTTACCACAGTTCACTCAGAATCTGTTTTTAAGCTAAAATCCCCACATACGTACTACAGGCTTTAAAAAATCCTAACTCTGCCTATGCCTCATCTCTGGTCATATGGTTTCTCTACAACATAAAGCTGCTTGATGGTGATGATCATAATAGTACATGTTCATTTTTAGTTCCCCTAAAACACATACTTACACGTGAAAAATTTCCTTTTGATTTCAAAGCTGAAACAATCTAAGCCAAGTTTACCCCAAGTCTTGCATCTAGTAGTAGCTGGTAAAGCAGGATTAGAACCCAGTTCTCTTGATACCCTAATGTAAAACAAAGCTGAAATCACTGATAACTGCACTTTTATCTTTGCTTTTAGGCCACTTTATTATAAAACCTTCCTTCATAAAGTCTAGACCAGGGGTCAGCATGCTTTTTCTGTAAAGCTCAAGGCAGCAAATATTTTAGATTCTGTGGACCACATGGCTTCTGTTGCAACTAGTCAATTCTATGGCATAGTGCAAAAGCTCCAGCAGATAGAAAGTAAATGAATAAGTGTAACTGTGTCCCATAAAACTATTCATAAAAATAACCAGTGGCCCACAGAGTAGAGCTTACTGACCGCTGCTCTAGTTCATAGCTGTCATTTATATCTTGGTTCGATTCATAATACACAAATTATTAACATAATACACAAATCATGTTCATCTCTTACTTCTAGGACTAAGTCTGAAATTTGTTAGAGTACAGAACCATCTTACCCTGCTCTGACAGCCAGTCTAAGTCATCTAACACAATCTTGACATCTCGTGGTTTCCTAAACAACTCCTGGTAAATGATCAAGTGAGTGAGGGAGGGAGGCAGGAGTGGATATTCTTCAAGAGTTCCTCCTGGAAACTTCTGGTCACTACTGTTAGTATGGTGGCCAGATAATTTTAGTTTTACAAATGATAATACATAGATCTCTATGTTTTGAGAGAGCTTCAAGGATCTGAGAATGTTTCACTCATTTTCCACCTAATTCACCCAATATCTATTTTATAAGGGATGTTATTGCTAGTAAACAATTCTAGAAAATTAGATTGCTCAATTAAAATCACTAAATTACTTTCCTGGTTAGGAAATATTAAGAGCACACTCACTTTTAAGTGAAATCTTCCAATAAACGAAGGCTGAGAGGATTCAATGAACGCTAAAAAAGATTCTACCATTTTTAAACATGGTGGCACTGTGGGAGGCCCCTAATGGGCTACATCTTTAAAGCAAGATAGACTGGGGTGCCTGGGTAGCTCAGTCAGTTAAGTATCCAACTCTTGGTTTCAGCTCAGGTCATGATCCCAGGGTCATGAGATGAATCCCCATGTGTGGCGCCTGGCTGGGTGTGGAGCCTGCTTAAGATTCTCTCTCTCCCTCTTCCTCTGCCCCTCCCCTCCAACCCCGCTCGTGCATGCACAATCTATAAATAAATAAAACGCAAGATAGAAAATATTTTCATTAACTTGACAGTTCTCTGATAGTAGCCCTTCCTGATTCCATATTAACATGGAGAAATCATTGAGTGTAATGCCTGGTCATGGATATGCTATCTCAAAGATAACAAACACATTGTGCAACTTATGATAACTCATGCCATTTTGCACTTCTATACTACTAAGTAATTACTCAATGCCAGACAATATTCAGTTACTATCCCAGCTTGTTCAAGAGCTTTCTGTTCTATAACCTAGCCAAGTCTAGACTGCCTTTACAAATTGGGCAATGGTTTTCACCTCAAGATACAGTAAGAAATAAAATAACCTTGGGAAGGCAGAATTTTTTTCCTTCCTATCAGTGAACATATACATTGGAGCTTATAGTACTCTGTAAGGTAATTATTTTTGAAGGCATATAATCTATCATGTGTAGATTCATCCCCTCTGAGGAAGGGGACAAAGCTACCCCTGCACCAGCTCAATATCACAACATATGACTTTGTCATGAACAAGGAGAATGTGGGTGAGTTTTAAAGGTGATCAACAACTTCTCATGAAGAATATGAAATTCTATATGACTTTAATGAAAACATCAGCCTCCTTTCTTAGGATAATAACAAAGAAAGCCACGGGTGTGGCAAAAATGACAGGTGCCTCCACAATCCAGAGGGAAGCACTGAACCATAAATCAAGAATAAAGTGAGGGACGGGAAGTTGAGCACAACTTTTAGATTCAAATGACTGAGACGAAACGTGGATTTTATGAATGATCTTAAATCTGAAAAAAATCTAAAACTTAAGTTTAGTGTGGAAATAGTATAGTGTGGTCATTAAGAGGTTAGATTTTAGCTTCTCTCAACATGAACGTAAATCCCAGCTCAGCCCATTTCCAGCTGTGTGACCTCTGGCAAATTATATGAACACTCTAAGGCTTATTTTATAGATGAGGTGTCAATATAAACAAGAGGGATGATCCTAGTACTCATGTTATTTTGAGAATAAGCAGACCAATGCATCAAAAGCGCTTTTCCCATGTCTGCAGCAGAGTAGACACAAATATGCAAGATATGGTAAGCTTTACAAGACACTTGTGACCACAGCGGAATAAAGTGCACCATAATTTCTGTCACACCAAAAGAATACACAATGCTACAGGGTACCTCCACCATGAAACTTGACCTGGCTGTGCCAGTGCTCTTTTTTTCCCCCTTTTCCTTTCTTTTCTTTTTTCTTTTCTTCTTCCTCTCCTCTCCTCTCCTTTCCTCTCTCTACTTTTCTCTTCTCTTCTCTCCTCTCCTCTCCTCTCCTCTCCTCTCCTCTCCTCTCCTCTTCTCTTCTCTTCTCTTTTTGACCATGGACAATACTCAACAATTCATTCAATAAGATTTTACTGAGCATGTGCTATATTTTAGGTGCTTTACTAATCAATGATAACAACAAATTAGACCCCGTCTGTCAGCCTAGATACTTTCCTAAGTCACGATCTAGAAGGGAAAGAAAAATATCTAAAAGGTGGAATGTGGGGTGCCTGGATGGCTCAGTTGGGTAAGCATCTGCCTTCAGCCCAGGTCATGATCCCAGGATCCTGGGATTGAGTCCCATGTCAGGCTCTCTGCCCAGCAGGGAGTCTGCTTCTCCCTCTTCCCCTTTTCTCCACTTGTGCTCTCTCTTGTCTAATAAATAAATAAAAACTTTTATAAAAAAATAAAAGGTGGAATGTACATAGTTGACACAGAGATGTGAACACTGAACAAGAGGGAGGGTAGAAGAAGATAAAGAGAATCTCATTGGGGAAAATCATAGGCAGCTACGTAGAACAGGTGACATTGGACTTGGGCAATGAAGGATGGGTAGGATTTTGATACATGGAGATGGAGTAGGAAGAAGTAAATTCCAAATTTAAGGTTATGCTGAGGGGCAGATGTGATCAAGCATTGGGTCTACTTAGGGCCAGTGAGGAGTCTAGTTACATTGGCTGACAGGATGAGTGGAAAAGAGTATTAGTAGAAGTCATTAGGAAGTTATGGTGGGGCCAGTGCATGGACCCTGAGTGCCAGGCTCATTCAGAAAGACCTGCCCTCCAAGAGGCATGCTTTCAGAAGAAACACCCATTGGTGGTCAAGCAGGATGAAATCTGAGACAAGGCCAAAAGTTCTAACATTAGGGAGCCACTGAGTGCAGTTTCTATGGAGAAATAGGAACAGAGGCCAAATGCAGTAAAATGAGGAGTTAGACATTGGTAAGGAAATATATTTTGACTTCATTTTTAAAGAAGTCTGCCTAAACCTTGATATGAGAAGTGAAGGGTTTGTATTTGTTTTGTTTCAAGAAAATGGAAGCCTAGGCATATTTCAGGCTGAGGAAAGACAGCCAGGAATGGGCAGAAGAGAATGAAAGAATGTATCATAGAACTCTCTCCTCCAAAAAACATACTTCATTCTAGCCATTGAAGCTTCCTTATTTTGGAGAGTTTGAATTCTGTGAAAATCAAGATATTGCTTCTGCAAACACAGGAAGGAGAGCGGGATGGTGAATAAAAATATTGAAAGATTCTGTGGTAAAAGGCAGTAGACTAAAAGCCCTTGAGTTGTATAGCCCTGAGCAGTAAAGATGATGGGTATTAATCTTCTCTGAGTACAAGGAATGGAAATAGGTATAGGAGTCTAAGAAGTACGGAGAAGGGCTGGTTCAGCCACTATGGAGAATGCAGCAGGAAGCTGACAATACATTTATGGAGTCAGAGGCCAGCTAGGGGTAATTTAGTGGACCACATTTCCACTATTTCCGTTACTCTCTGCATTCACATGAGATTAGAAGGCAGGAAACAGAGGTTACTCAGGTTGGACACAGACAAGTAGGAAAGGAGGACATCACTGGTCATGTGAGAAGATGGGGAACAAGAAATTCTATGAAAGGAAGAAGCAGATGGCCACTGGGTTTGGGCCAGGGGAAAAGGAAAGCAGACCCAGAAGAGGGGTAATGGAGTGGAAGCACAGGGAGGGCTCAAGAGACTGGTGGTCTCGATGCTGAAGACTAACAAGTGCCTCATGAAGGAGGTAGAAGGTGGAAAGTGAGGAAGTCCACCCAGAAAAAAGAACTTGCAGCTTATCAATCCTTCCAAACTCACACATTTTTGGTACTGTGAATGCTAAAATTTTCGGTGGTCAGAACTTGCTTGCCTTAAGTTCTATGCCTAACATATACTGTCAAATATACCAAATGTACCACCTTGTCAATGTAGTAAGATTGTAGGTTTCCTGAGGGCAGGGGTAACACAGGCCTTTCTTTCATCCTGTTGAAATATGTAATAGTTTATCCTCAGTGGCCAATAACTGCAGGTGAATTGAATTGAAATTCGTTGACAATCATGGTGCTTGCCTCCTCAAAATCACTGTTTTCCTCCTCTGTAACTGCCATGGGTTCTACTATGAGAAATGCAATCAGGACATTGTCCAGGTCCCTTCCAAGGCATCTGAACTCCATTTATGGCACTTAGGAACTAGAATATGCTTATGGATCCACAGAACAACTCTCAGTAGCTTTAATCCACCCAGACACTGAGAAAGAGCTTATTGCTGTGGTTGAGAGCATGGCTTTCAGAAACTAGGAGCCCTGAGTTCTAGTCTGAGCTCAGCTACTTATTAACAGTGTGACCCTATAAATGACTTGGCTTCCCTAATCTGCCGTTTCCAATCTGTTAAAAAGGGGAAAAGGGGGGACCAGTATAAACCTCATAGGATCTCTGTATAAAGCATTTAGCACAGAGCCTGCTATATAGCAAGCTGCCAATAACAGCAGTGGTTGTTTGGGAACATACGCTGCAATGCTTGCACTACCTCAAAGCTTTAAGCAAAATTCTGGAGAATTTTAACAGGAAAAAGAAAAATCTTATGATCTCTGTGAATCTTAACCTCTCTTTGCATCAGCCTCCTTATCTGAGAACAAGAATAATATAATGCGTACTTCAGAGAGTTGTCATGGTCAGTCAGTGAATTAATATTGTAAAATCCTCAAAACAGTGTCAGAGCACAATCAGCATCATTCAGATATCTGCAGGAACTCTGGGTTCATGATGAAAGTTTCTGGGGTCAGCTGTCATTTGCAGTTTCTTCTCTTCAGGAAGATTCTCTGAGCCTAATGATGTTAGGAATGAAACTGTGGCCATGATTCTATAAAGCCTAGACTACAAGCCAACTTTTCAGAATGGCTTGTTGAACAGGCTGTAATCCCCATTATCTTTATATAATAGTCTAAAAGAAAATTACAAACTCTTCTCATTACTAATGTTTTCTCTCCAATTCCCATCAGAATCATTTTGGCTCTTCTCCCAAGTTGCTCAAAGCTGGGTGTGTCTTGTCATGTTGGTGGCAGACGTTCTGGCAGGTCTCACAGAGATGACCAGTTCTGCCTTTGAAGCTCTTGTATTTCTCCAATTTAGGACATAGGAGTGGGACCCATAGGTGGAATACAGTGGGAAAATGTCAGAAGACTCAAGTTCAAGTCCATTCTGCAATATTCTTGTTGCCTAACCCTGGACAATCCACCTTGCCTCTCTGGATCCCAGATTACAAATTTACGACATCGGGGTGATGCCTCTGAATGACTAGACTTATCTCAGAGAACTTCTGTGAGTTGCACATGAGCTAATATGCATAATGACATCTCACAGATGTAAACTATTACTATAAGTATTCTCACTATCCCATCCTGATTGTAGAAAATGGGTCATTTGTCATTATCCAAAACAAGCAAAGCCTCACACCATGAGAAAAGTGGGTCAGACTCTGCCATTCTTGTGGTAGGATGGTAAGGTGGACAGCGATCATCCTGGTTCATGTCTTCCCAGTCCTCCTTCTCTCTACTTCAGAGGGGATGCAAGGAGATGTTATCTCCAGCCAAATCAGCCCAAAGAACCCTCACAATTCATCGGTGGAGGGACAAGTGCTCTGCTGGGTCAGCTTCAGAGCTGAGCTGAGATGTTACTTAGCAGGGGTGAGAATAGAAAATGATTTGAGGGATTAAAAAGGAAAAGGAGGATGGCTTCTTTTCATCTCTGGGGGAAAAAAAAAACACGGGCTAGTCTTAGCAAAATTGCCAAATAGGTACACTTCATGGAGAAACACTTCCTTCTCTCTGCTCGCCTTTCATGCCCATGACTCTGCCATACTTCCCTCCCATGCCTTGACTCTTCCTGGATTTTTCTGGCTCCCAGAACCAGCAAAGTTGGCTTGGCTGGCCAAGCACAAGCTTAGCATACTAGTAAAACAGAGACAGTGACATGAAATGCTATGGAAATATTTTGGCATCATAGGAAAAATCAAAACTGAGTTTGACTCTTACACTAATTTTGTAGTAAAAAACTATCTCTATTTTGCATTGCATACTAGAGGCAATGGACCATTCTGTTTTCAGCACTTGGGGCTCCATCGCCTCAGGCCAGCACTCCCTGGTCACTAGCCCCACTGGTACCTCAGGGCCCTGACACAAATTGCTAAAGCTGATGCCAAATGTTTGTGACTACCAGTGTCTTAGCAGGGGAGGTCCATTCAGAAAACCCATTTGAATCTTAATGGGAGACTTCAAGAACATAGGTAGACAGACAGACAGGCAGACAGAGTAAAGCAAGGGAGAATTCCAAGTACCTTTAATAGATCAGGAAACTAGATATTTGTAGAAAGAAATGTTTCCACTCTTCTCAAATCTTATTGCATTAGTGACTGCAGTTGATCCTGCAGTCTGTGTTTGCAGACTATTTTCCTCTAACTTGCCAATAACAAGTCTGGCAATAGCACTAGTGGGTCGGGGTGGGGGAAACACATCATTTGAGTCCTTTCCTTCCACTTGATCTTCAGTATCCACAGAAAGTAACCCTAGGCACCTTTCCTACTGTGCTGTTAGTTTATTTTTCTTCTACAGTCTGTACCCAAATATATAATTTTTCCTCTTCTTGGTTTGTAAATGGCACAGTCACGAGGGGAAAAAAAGCACAGCGATTACCAATGGGAGATGCCACTAAAGTTCCAGCTGCGAACAGGAGAAATCCAAGATGACCCATCATCTAAATGTCAACGCAAACACCATGCCATTCAGAATGAAATGAGGAAGGCTGCGTGCAGACAGCCAGAATATATTACCAATTGCATATTTAGCTCCAGAACTCGCAAATCTTTGCAGAGAAATTTAGGGGCTTCTCGCTTGATTAAATAGTCTATGATGGAGGGTTCAGTTGTTGCCCACAATAGTTGCATGCAAATGATAGATTCACATGAACTATAGCACGGAGAGCCCTTAGGGGGCTGTACATTTTTAAGTAATTCTGCCATTGTTTTTGCATAGTAATTGGAAATGTACATTCTATTGGGATGTGACTCTTATTAGAAGAGAAGGTAGCTGCTCTCCGCTACAGGATTCTATTCATTTAGGGTCACAGGGACTTAAAAACAGAGGAAGAGTCTGTATGTATGCTCTAAATGGGGGTCTGTATGAAACACCAGCAATTTCTAGCCTGCATTAAAAGCTAACTTCCGCTCTCTACTTTCCTCTCTCTTCCCAGCTTCCTATTATTTATTTAGCCTGATTCTGCTTTGTGAGTAAGTGACTCCCTAATGACCAAGTAGTAACTAGAGTTAAATTAGTCATGTAAGCGCGGTAAATTAGTAAATGGCACCCCAGTTACCAGAGAGGCTATATCATGCAATGTGCTTAACGTACTGTTATCGTCCAGGAGCCAAGAGCCGTCCCGTGTAGATGATTCTCAGTAGCCCCACTCGCAGTATGACATAAAACTTGGCCGGGATGTAAAGCCGTGGGGTCACCTCACCATACCCTCCCACCTGTTTCTCCCTGAGCTTCTTGGATATTTGAGTGAATGCTAGCCTAGGTCGGGGTCACAGAACAGAGCTCACAGCTTCGCAGGAAATGTCAAGTCTGTGATATTGGGAAACTCCACTGACATAAAGGAGGACAATCAGCCAGTAACTGAAGGGAGGAGGGGGGAGAGAAGGACTCTGCATTGTTGCTACACAAAACAGAGGTCTCTGACCAGCAGCAAGGGGTATTATCCAGAAGGTAATTAGAATTGCAGGATTTCCAGCCCCACCCAGGCTTCCCGAATCAGAATCTGCATTTTTGCAAGATGCTCAGATGATTTTCATGCACATTCATGTTCAAGAAGCTGAAGTACATCTCTATATGTCAGCAACTAAAACACTGAGACCCCATGAGCCTTAGTCAATCCTCTATCGACAGGGCCTGGATCAGTACCTGGCACACAGTACGCACTCAAATATCTGTGAAATGAATTGAATGAGAAGGAAGAGGGGAAGGAAAAAAACTACATGGCAACATAAAATAACTTCCGCAGAGAAATCAAGTTCCAAAGTAAAAATGAAAATCAAAGACAGTAGAAAACATGCAGGGGACTCCACCTAACTGGTGGAGATGGGCTGTGGCCCCATCTACTGGCCAGAGTCACTGGTGTGCCATCCTTGTCCATGACCTTCATTCTAAAAGTCTCTACCTCTCCCACCAGCCTTAGGATCCTGGCTCCCTATCAGACTCCACCAGGCCTATTAGCCACAGTTATCTCTCCCACACAGCACTATCAGGTTACTTTAAAGCTGAAGCCCAAATGCACCAGTGTCAATCTTTATGACGTCTTTAAAGTCCTGACCTCTGGGTTTCAGTGGATAGGAGGTCAGTGATGATTTATAATCATCAGTCTCCTGGGGGGCTCATGAGACCAGAGCTTGAGCTTTCCGGCAAGAGAGGAATCATCAGGACCCTAAATATTAAGAGAGAGAAAATAAGTAAATGTGTCGGGTAGACCAAAAAAAATAAATTAACCACAATCCTTGTTTTGCTCTTCAATTCCCTATTCATCTGGTCTTACGAGGGAGAGTGAGGCCATACATATGAAGGCGGCACACTCTGTGTGTACAAGAGTGGGGTACATGGAGAGAAGGGTATGTCTCCTTAAAAAGTTCTGGGTTTTCCTTGACATTACAACATGAAAGGGAATAATTCAGTTCCCAAATCAGGTTAATCCAAATGTCTGATTGTTTTCAATTTCTTAATTAGGCTGGTATGGAAAAGCACAAAGTGAGTGGATTTGCTAGAGTAAGATGCTTTCGATAGGATAATGGCTAATATGTATTAGGATCATGTGGATACTCTGAGTACTTTATAAGCAGTATCTCATTCCATCTTAACAACAATCCAATGGGAGAGGTACTATTATTACCATCTTTTTATATGTGAGAAAACTGAGGCACAGACAGGTTAAGTAACTTGCCAACGATCACACAGCTGATAAATAAGTAGGAAGTAGAAAATACAGAACTCAATCCCTAGTCTGTATGGTCGCAGCCAGTGCTCTTAACCTCTCCATTATCCTGCATCTCTCTTATGTTCTCTTAATAAAGAGAAATCGAGAGACCAAGGTCAGAGATAGTTAGGAAAGAGAGATGCAAGATGGCAAATTACCCCGGGTGGGTAGGACTTACACATACTGTATAAAGAGAAAAGGTTTTTGAGGAGGGTGATGGTTTTAGAGAACTATTTGCAAGGTTGAATTCACCTCTTCTGGCCACTCAGAGACAATTTTTTAGACTTCAAGAGTTATTTAGCAAATGGATCTTAGTGACCTGAGGAAAGAAAATGCTGTTCTTAAGGAGGAAAAATGTATTATTTTCCTCTGTTAGGATGAGGAGCTACCAGTGATTTGAGAAGAGAAATGGTCTCTAAAGACAATAAGAGAGAGTCACAGCTCTGTCTTTCTGGGCCCAGACTCACTAAGCCTGATTGAACCAGGCCAGGAATTAGTCTAACTCCATATAAAACGTAATCACCATTCTCTGAAGGGGCCAAGCTCACAATGGAGGGGATTCTGCCATCTGGTTTGACTAACCTCTCACTTTCTGTGGCTGCACTGAGGTACAGCTCTTTCTGCAATGCAGTTTAATAATTAAAAAAAAAAAAAAAAAAACAGAAACTAAAAGTAGCATAGGAAAATTTGCAATGCATATAATTGTATTATGATTGGGGCCTCCAAAATAAGTCATGGCATTTATTTATTCATGCACCGCATACTTTGTGGTCCCCTGGGAAAAGAAATGTTTAAATTAAGATGTATTATAAGACAGCATCCAGTGTCTTATGCACTCATTACAGCTCACTATCACTTCGCTCTTAAACGTAATCCTTCTCCCTCATACTCTGGCCTTGACTCCGGACATTTTTACACCAAATTTGTCCCTCCAGACTCACTCCAGTTTTAAAAAACCATTATTATTATTATTGTCATCATTATCATCATTATTACTATAACATATACTTCAATTTTAGTTTTCACTTCTAACCAGTAAGATCTAGTAACTTCATGGGGGAGGGGGAGACACATCAAAAAGAAACTCACAGTACATGCAAATATAATTTAAAATCCTCTTTGCATTATTACAATTTCCATCCTAAAAACATGTACATAATTCATGATGAGAGATAAGGGAAGACTATCAGATGTAGGACTGGGGACCAACTTTTTAAGAGTGACTAGAGCACTGAATGCGGACGCTGCTTTTCTAATGAGTCAAGAGCATAAGAGAGCAGCTCAAAGAGGCCATGCCAGTTTGATCTTTCACCTTCACATCTCTGAAAATGGGAAGAAAAAAAGAAAAGTTGACTCTTTAAATTTTCTGAAATGACCACACATCTAATGTACTAAAATGTCAAATACTTGCAACTTTTAAGAAATCTTGCTCTTTCGCTTAACACACAAGATGGTGTTTTCAAAAATACTCGGCAGATATTCACATCTATAACCTTATCCTTCTGCAAGGGAAAACAAAAAGCCATGGAACTCTACGGGGGTGCCTGGGCTGCTGTGTTACTGCACTTCCACCTTGCCCAAGGACAAGATTTGCCTTCGGGAGGCGAGACCTTGACCCAGCCAAAGGGAAATGGCCACTGTGAGAGCGGCCCTTCTTTTTCCTGGACATGAGCGCAAACTTTAATGAATCCTCTCCCTCCACCACGAGCCCCAGACGGCGATGGGGAATCTGAGTGCACCTGCTGCATCTCCCTTCATATCACGTTGCTGTTATGAAAAATAGTTTGCTATTTTGGAACCCCCTGGCAGCCAGAGTGAATCGCCCAGGGCCCCAAGCTCGTTTATCTTGTGTCAGAAGCAAAGCCAAATGAACGCCACCTCGCCCAGCACCTGAAGAATGGGAAGAAGCTCGGAGAGAGTAAAAATAACCAAGGGCTCAGGGAAATGGTGCCGAGATGAGCGGCCTGTGCAGGTTAAGTAGGGCTTCTCACAGCCCACTCAGACTTTTTAGAACACTTTGAGACAGGAAGAGGAGAGCTTTTCCCACAAAGAAGTGGACTTTGTAGGTCCGAGGACTGGGGTGCAGAGGGCTGTGCTTGTCCAGTTTCATCCAGTCCCGGGGCTCTGATGAGAGGAACTGGAACTCCTAGGGCATCCAGGCCATTCTGTCTGGGAGTCCGCCTGGCTTGGACTGCAGGTGTGGAAACAGATGAGTGACATTCCTAAGACCAGCCTAAGTCAGTCCATCCATGGACTATTACATTCCCTCCCCCTCCTTCAAGCCACAGAATGCTGAGGCTGGGATCAGGAGAGGGTTGAATTAAAAGGAGTTTTGTTTTGTTTTATTTTGTTTTGTTTTGTTTTGAAGGCAGAGAGATAAACAGAGAGAGGGACAGACAGACAGAGAGACAGGTGGAGAGGAAGAGATAAGAGGAGCTGGGGAATGTTTATGGCGGAGACCGAGCTAATATTCGACTTACAAGGATGGACAGGATTGAGATTGGTAAAGAGGGTGAGGTCTATTAGTCGGGAGAAGATAAAAACAAATAGGTAGCTGTGAGAATGGGCTTGCTCTGCACAGACTTGAGCATTCTAGGTGAAGTTCTAGGGAATACATTAGATGTGCACATTCTTGGACTTCATGCTAGACCTACTGAATCAGAATCAGAGGCGGCCAGGAATGTATGTTTTCCATGTTCTCCAGGCATTTTTTGTGGACACTAAGTTCGAGGTAAGGGCTGAAGACAGAAGATCAAGAGCTGCTGGGTTGGAGAAGAGGACGGCCTGGGGAGACCCAGGCTGTGCAGACATGAAGCTCAAGCTTGTTCAATCAGACAAACTGGTGTGAATCCTTAGCTCTCCACCTGCTTTGTTCCTTCATGTCCCCATTGTCATCTTGAGGAAGAAGTTAGGCTCATGAGGAAAACCATTTCACAAAAACTGAAGCACAACTCAACAACAAAGCAGTGATGCTGCTTTTTTTTTTCTTCCGTCCAGTCTCAAACTCTATGATATTGGTTAAGTTGTAACAGACATGAGAAAATATTTGGAATTTTGTACAAATGCTACTGCCCTAAGATGACAATGGGTCAGCAATTCCACTCAGAAATTGATAAATACGTGATTTTTAAAACTTAGCTCTTTTCAAAACAAATCTTCCCCCAAAAACCCAATTTCATGAGAATTACGACAATGATTTCTTTCTAAGAGTTAAATCATGTAGATTCTTAAAAAAATGGTAAGTCCTAGCACTTAAAGACTATGCAGGTTCAGGGAATGAGACAGAAACTGACCTTAACCAAGGCGCTTGTCAGCTGGCTAGGTTCATGAGGAGCCCGCACTGCCCTTTGCCATCTCAGATACTGAAAGCTCTCATGTTGAGAGAATGGGAAACAATCAAAAAAAAAAAAAAAAATGATGAGAATCCTATGGATCCAGGGGCAGGAACTCTCTTCAGAGGAAAGACTACCTTCACATGTCTGGGATAGTAATGATGGGCAAAGTACTTAATTTCAGTTTTAGTTTCCTCACATATTTAATTTTAAAAAATAAGAATAACTACTTCTAAGGGTTGTCAAAAATGCCTTAATAAAGATGAAGTAGTTAAAACAATGCCTGGCACACCTTAAGTGTTTTATTTTTCTTGATTTTCACATCAAGCCTAGAAAACAGGCGCAAGTGTCATTCCCATTTTACAGATGAGGAAAAATGAAGCTTAGCAGGACTAAGTAACTTGCTTGTGATCACAGAGCTGTTGGTCATACGCAGGGATTATGCTCTTAACCACCTGCCCATATTGCCCCCTCACCACCAAGCTCCTCCCTTACAAGAGAAACCCAGGAAGTTGAAAGTTGGAACTAAGTCCAAATAATTATCACATATATTGTGCTCAACTATAGAGACCATTGTTCCAAGAGGGATCTAGAAACCTTTCTGCAAAACTCAAAGGGGGCCCTTAGTGTTGATGATGGCTGTCACTTTCCATAATTGCCTAGAAAAGATCAAAGCCTCCTTAAAGATCTCTCTCTAGTCATCCACTACTTTTCCTACTCCTTATATATCCTGACCAGATCATTTAAATCCTAACACCCCAGCCAGGAAATACCCAGCTGATCCAATACTTTGATGCTTTTTTCCTTAAGATTTAAGTGATTATTTTATTTTATTTCATTTTATTTTATCTTAATTCTGGTATAGTTAACATACAGTGTTATATTAGTTTCAGGTGTACAATATAGTGATTCAACAATTCCATACATCACCCAGTGCTTATCATGACAAGTGCCCTCCTTAGTCCCCATCACCTATGTCACCCATCCCCCCACCGACCTCCCCTCTGGTAACCATCAGTGTGTTCTCTACAGTTAAGAGTCTTATTTCTTAGCTTGCCCTCCACCCCCTCTCTTTCTTCCTTTGCTCATTTGTTTTGTTTCTTAAATTCCACATATGAGTGAAATCATATGGTATTTGTCTTTCTCTGACTTTGATGGTTTTTTACTTTTTGTTATTTTTTTTATGATGCCTTCCTCTCATGGGACTTGTTCTGGAATCTGACCCTGGAGGAAAGTCCCTTTTTACAAACATGTAATTCAACCGTATTTGGTGAGACTCCTGCCATATTCAATGCATGGCGTTCTGTGCTGTAATCCATACTTTTCATGCCTTTGTCCCCATCTGGATTGCCATTGTCACTCATGGCTCTATTAAAGTTCTGCCTGTCTCTCAAGGCCCAGGACAAGGCCCAGTTTCCATTTTTTTTTTTTTTCCCGAGAATATTCCAGCACGCCATGCCATTTTCCTAAACACAGACCACTTTAGAGTAGGATCATCAAATGTACAGCATACTCCAGGAAGCTGCTACCAATTGCTTGGTGCTGATAGGAGAGGTTTGAAATGCCTTTCCCATCTTTGATTGAGGGCCTCAAAAGCAAATTATTTGACAATTATTTTTGTACCCTCACTGCACAGCATGAAACACGGGGTTGTTAATTAGTCCAAAGGAATATAATACATGAGTCATGTCCTTGGGTAGTTGATATTCCAGTTGGGAGGCAAGTCATAGATTCTTGAAAAGTTAAAAATTGAAATTAAACATGAACACAAGAAATGGCACAGAGCCCTCCAGACTTGCGAACAGATAGTAGGTAAATCAGGAGTGCAGAGAAAGCAGAGTCCTTCTGACAGTGGGGAGGGTTTCAGAGGAGGAGCATAATTGAGCTTGCTCCCCAGCAGTAATCAGTTTGCAGAGAGGGTATGACAGCTTACCTGGAATTCACGGTAAGAAAACCAAAGCAGATCACTGCTAACGTCCTTCCCACCTGAGATTCTATCATCCTCTGGACTGGACTTAAACTAGAAGATCAGATACCAAATTGTATCAGCAGGATGCATTTTTCTACAAAATTCGAAAGGATAAACACATTTGGACCACCATCTACTTTAACAGACAGATACTTTGTTTTCCCAGGTTGTGCTGCTGATTCATAAAATTCACCACCAGATGGTAAAACCTGAGTCAAATAAGTTACCAGGGTGGAATGTTGTATTGAGACTTCTCATCAACTTAATTCTTAGGGTACAGGAATTTGCCTGAGCTTTTTCTGGGATTGGGCTGTCACTAAGGGAGGAGAGTAACAACCGGCATTTATCAAGTACTTACCAGGCACAGGTACATTTCAAAAAAATTCAATTGGCATTATTTTATTTAATCCCTACAACCTCATAAAGGAGATATTATTATTATTCCCCTTTTGTAGATAATGAAACTGTGACACTGAGAAATTAAATAATTAATTAATTCTCAGGATTCATATCCAAACCTCTATCCACCTGTCTCTATATTACATTGAATAAGAGCCACTTAAAACTATAATACGAGCACTCTTAAAAATTAACAACTACCAGTTATTGAAGATTGGTTATGTGTCAGACTCTGTGCCATGCACTTTTTATATATTATCTTTTGTCACAACTCTATAAAGTAGGGATGATCCTCATTTTCAATAAATAAGGAACTCAGAGCATAGAGGATTTTAGGGTACGGAAAATACTCTGCATGCCATTATAATGATGCATACATGTCAGCATACATTTATCCAAACCCAAAGAATGTACTACACTAACAATGAACCCTACGATAAATTATGGACTTTTTAGGATATGTCAATGTGGGTGTATCATTGGTTAAAAAATGTATTATTCTGATGAGTGGTGTTGATAATGAGAGAGGCTCTGCATGTGTGTGGGCAAGGAGAATATGGGAAATCTCTGTACCTTCCTTTCAATTTTATTGTAAACCTAAAACTATTCTAGGAACTCAGTTCAACAAGTTTAAGTGACGGCTAGTAAATCTTGCTTTTAAAATTCACAGCCAGATATTTTGGTTCCAAAACCTGAATACTCAAGTTCTGACTGCAACTTACTTTTTGTAGCCTTAGGTATGTTACTCCCTTAATAAACTCCAGTTTTCCTCGTCTTTTAAAACAAAGGAGGGACAAATATTCCTACCATATACAAGTCAGTCACTACAAGGATTACAGTGGGAAAGTGAATGTGTCTAACAAAATGCCTAACACAGAATGAAGGCTAAGTAAATGCTGTCAAATCATGGAGGTAGAGTTTTGAGAAAGAGCAGTATCCCTGAGAAGAAAAGGCAACACTAGAGAGGAAAGTAGAAATCATGGAGGAAGTCATGAACTGCCTCTGGTCTGCCAGGAACCACAAACTGAAGCCACAAGTATATTGACCTGTGAGACCATTAGCTTCCTCTACAAGCAGTACATTGTTCTGGAATTATCCAAGAAAAAAAAAAAGGAGCGTATAGGGCTCCAGCACATTGAAACAGAAACAAAGTCCAACAATAACAACAACAAATCAGAAATGATGCTGGGTTCATTAACACCAGAATTTAAGAGTGTGCTATAATTTCAGATTCATGTTTCAGCATTTCTGGTGTCAATCATTTACAATAATTAAGCAGAGAGATAACACCGAGATTATGTAGGCTAGAAATAAAAGTGCATCTTCAGGAAATGACCCAAATCTGTTACAGTCGAAAGGTACTGGAAGGCACTGAGATCTTAAGGCATGAAACCCCTCTTCAGCTTTAAGAAAAATCTAGCCCAAATCAGCAGAAATGGAAAGTTTACCATCTGCTTGTTGGCTTCTGACATGGTTATTTCAGTTCAATTCCAAAAGGAAAGTTGTATCCAATACAATTATTTTTAGAATATCTCAAAATTATCCTTATTGGGGATAAATAAAACAAGGAAATGTTATTCAGCAAAATTTAGCCCATTACTTTCAAAGACTGCCCTATCTTTCTGCAAGCAATACAATCTGGCAATAATAACAATCCTTGGATTTGGGGACCAAGGACATGCAACAAGGCACTTCAATGTTTCCAAATGCCCGAAACAGTCATTCCTGTAGAATAAGATGTGTAGGGTCTAATGTAGCCAAAAGAACTGGAATATGTTGCTTGAGGCAGACCTTCAATCCTCCTCAGTTGCAGGTGTGGCTGTGAGTCAGCTGTGCTTAACAAATTAAGTACTGTTACAATGGAAGGGTGTAGCTTTTTATAGGCAAAGCCAGGCAGCACACTTTGAAATGTCATGTGCATGCCCCAGGCATTCAGAGTACAGGTAGGCATTCATAGGAGGACCATATGTAACAAGGTCCAGCTCAGAAACCCCTCACAGTTTTCCTGACAGCATTTTCAACATATCATCTTGTGTCCCAAACCAGTGTGATGGTCTCAACCACATAGGATACCTATGACTGTTCTTTTCAGGGTTACACAGATGACTTATTTTTAGAACAGGGTAATATCCACTTCTAGAAATAGTTACCTAAAGGAAAGTTGCCTTAGGTGGTTGTTTCCAGAGGGTATTTCTGTGCAACTCTCTATTGTTATGGGTCTCCTGGGAATTCTCTGCAGGTATTCCGTGAATGGATCCTCAGAAAAGCC
Organism: Ursus maritimus; assembly: GCF_017311325.1. NCBI lineage: Eukaryota > Metazoa > Chordata > Mammalia > Carnivora > Ursidae > Ursus > Ursus maritimus. Next base: position 13,085,107 of record NW_024426119.1, on the reverse strand, counting down.
AGTGCAGCCAATAATTCATGGATAGTGACCTGTGACTACTCATCTATCGTGGCACTAGGAGCTTTATCTTACACAATCAATGGTTTCCTTCAGGGGGATACATCCACGATAAATTTGTCTCTGATCCTGAAGTACCTGAATTAGTTGAACACTGTTGGTTTATCCTTGACTATACTTAACTTTATATTTCAGATTTCCTTGAAAGGTTCTTTTGTACTCAAACCTTTTGTTTTCAGATGAAATGCAGAGGAATGCATATGTAATTTTATCATCACACATGTTGATTGCTACTATTAGATGTCGGTCCTTATGCCAATGTCTCTTCACTCGTTTGGTAGATTCCTTAGCTCTCCCCTAAGTTCCTGCATGTATATAACGTGTTGCTACAATCCTTATACATGAAGATCAGTATGCACTGGCTGGCTATAATCTCCTTGGCTAACTATTTTTGTCCTTGAGTATCCCAAATGTTTTTCTCCACTGTCTTCAGATAATAAACCATTGTTTTGGAAAGACCATCTGATTTGTTTTCCTGTCTTGTGCATCATGCAATATCATGGTCTGGATGCTCAAAGAAGTCTTTCCTTTCATTTTTAAGACAGTTTGGCCACACTGGATTGATTTTCCCATAAACAATATGTTTCTCTTCAGTGTATAGGTTTTTTTTACCTTTTATTTCAGAAAAGTTTGCTTGAATTTTAGTTTTTCATATTAATTCTATTCCATGCTTTGGTTTCTTTTGGGAGGCTCTCCTATTATACATGTATTGGATCTTTACTGAGTATATTCTGTATCACTTTCTATTTTATTTTTTCTTAATTTCTTTTTGATTTAAACATTTTCCCCTCTTTTCCATCTTCTATTTCTCTTAAGGAATTTTCTATGGTGTCTACTCATTCTGGTATTCCTTCTCACTTAGTCGTCATTTCTAAAATACTATTTTATTTTAAATAATTTTCTAAGCTTGGGTAGATCTTTTACCAAACCTTCCTTTTCTCTTTTCTCCATTTATACCACTTTTGAGTTCTTCTAATTCATTTTTGTGTTGTTCTTTCATAGCTTTTATTACTTCCTTACATATATTTTAAAATAATTAATTTACAATTTTCATCTATTTTGTGTGCACACTGCTCTGGTTTCTTTGATTGTCTAAAGACAGGGATGTTGTTTTGGTTTTGTTTCTTTTCCTTATAATACATGGGATTTTCCCACAAGCATACTTCCTGAGATCTGCTGGCTCTGCTCCTCTTCCCTGCTTTTTGCTTTTTGTTTGGACTCCTACTGTCTCTAACCTAGCCAATTTGGATTCTACTTACAGAAGTTTCTTCTCCCTGGAGGAATCATCTTGTAAGGGAGATTTGGACAGTTAGTATCAGAAGTACATAGGTCCCGGACTTCTCTGGCAACATCAGCCTCACTCATGAATTCTAGTCTCCTAACCTCCTTTCTGGATTTGGCAGCTCTCCTTACATTATTAGCCTGCTGAGCCTTCCAGCGAGTGTCCGTTGTCCTTTTGGGAATTCTTACTCAGTTCATCAGATACCCCTCTTATCCCCCTTCTGCTTCCTTCTTCCTATAATGGTCTAGTTAATACTGTTCATTTGTTGGCATCTGTGAAGATACCCTTTCATTTAGTTTTCTTATATACGTTGTACATGGGTTTTTAGTTTTGCTTTCCTAGTTACTCTGATTTTTTTAATGGGTGAATATAAAGAGATTTAAAAGCTTTGGCATCACCACTGCCATCTCCCAGAGTCCATCCAATACCATTTTAGCTAATGTCAAAAAGTAATTCTGGGAATACAATACATCAATCAATTAAAACAAACTACTGACACATGCAACAATATGGATTAATCTCAAAAAGAGTATGTAAGCACAATAAGGCAGATACACCAAAAAGTATGCACTATGTGACTCCTTTTAAATAAAGTTCATGAACAGAAAACTAACATATACTGGTAGAAGTTAGAATATGGTTAGTTCTATAGCAAGGGTAAGTAATAGGAAAGGGGCATGAGAGAAATTTCTGGGGGGGGTGAACATAAAACTTGATCTGGGTGGTAGGTACATGGGTACATAAATATAAAAAATTATCTAGCTATACACTTAAGATCTACACATTTTATTATAAACTATACCTCAATAAAAATTAAAAATAAATTTTTAAAGTAATTTTGATTGCCCCCCAAAAAATTTCAAACCATATCCTAGCTTCCTTCAACTTAGCATTATGCCTGCAACATAACAGGAATGCACTAAATAACTTAATAAATGAATGAAATAATGAACTACTCACTGAAGCCATGGATGACCTCATCTCTCACTACCATGTGTCAGCATCTTTTCCAAAATCCAATCTCTCCATCTCTTATTAGATGACTTGTTGATGACCACAGAAAGCTACAGTCATTTATTTTGTTCAATTTAATTTAGAGAATTTGCATTCTGTATCTACTAAGTTTTAGGTATCATTTCAGGCAACAAGTATAAAATCATGAATGAAACTATTCTTAACCTCCAAGTTCTTACGACAGAGCCCAGTCTTTTAAACAGCACTTTATTTATAGGGGCACCTGGTGGCTCAGTCGTTAAGAGTCTGCCTTCGGCTCAGGGCGTGATCCCGGCGTTCTGGGATCGAGCCCCACATCAGGCTCCTCCACGGGGAGCCTGCTTCTTCCTCTCCCACTCCCCCTGCCTGTGTTCCTTCTCTCTCTGTCTGTCTCTCTCTCTGTCAAATAAATAAATAAAATCTTTAAAAAATAAATAAACAGCACTTTATAAATCTCAAATGGGAAGACCCTCTTCTCCTAATACATATGAAAAAGGTTGCAAACTAAACAATGGATTTAAAAATCATTGTTTCCAAAAGATATTGATCAATGCACAGCTACAAAACAAAACAAAACAAAACAAAAACAAAAAACTCCAGCAAAATAGTAGGCATCATTAGGAAGGAAATACTAAGCAGGAACAAGGATTTAGTTATCAGTAGTACTAGCTGGATGATAGTAACAAAAAAAATCACAACATTGGGAGGGAGACATTTGCTCCAATTCTCTGACAAACTCAGCAGCCCAAAGACTAGCAACTTTGGAAACAACAGGAGACAGTATCACAGGCATGGTGTTCTCATGATGACCACCTTTAGCAGTGGCTGGAGCATAACCCACCCTTGTTCGAGTATATCCCCACCCCTGGCCTAATTAAACCAGCAATACCAGGATTGAGAATAGTACATGTAGTTCTCACAAGTGTAGATTCAGAACAAATAGATGAAAGGAAATTCTTCTTCATATAGGCAGGAGTCAACATAAAGAGCTTACTGAATCAAGATGAGATATTAGCTGAAATTATAACCTACAGAATAATATTTGAACATATATAATGAGGCTGTATGAAAGGTTGCTGAATTTCTATTCCAACCATTTTGGTGTTAGCACTGACGATCCTGAAGCTGCTGTCAGAGCACATTTTCAGCGGGATGGAGTGTATGTCTGACCCTAGATCCCGTGTCGTATGCTCAGTTAATATTCCACGGGTGATGTGAGACAGGAAATACTACGAGAACAGAAAAGTAATATTATCCCTCCTGCCATCAGCTCCCAGAGCCTCTTCTGAAAGGCCAAACTCGCATGTTTCCCATTCCACTATTCTCCTCGAACATTAAAATCTTCAATATGGCCATGAAAGATGAAGAACACCTGTCGAAGTTAAAGGTGTCTTTGGTGACTTTTTTCCTGGATCAAGGGGGCAAAGTCACTTGGGGAAATAAGCTAACAGATCAACAAGGCTCTAAATCATTCTTCTTTTATTGAAGTACAATTGACATACAATATCCTACTAGCTTCAGGTGTACATCATAGTCATTGCTAAGTCAGTACTGCAATTAATTTACTCTCACAAACCACCAAAATATTTATAGCTATTTTTCCAAAGCTTAATGCATACATAAAGTAGTTTTTACAAATAGCAATTAAATACATCACTGATGTTAATTATAATGATTTGCATTAATAGAGAGGAAGTAATTTTAGATTTCCTAACCAAAGATCATAGACTGCTGACTATGTTCTATACTTTAGGTTCAAAGTATCTCTTCAGCATGCACCATGAGGGTCAAGTGGCTGATATGAGTTTTAGAATTTATGACTGATTAACTTGGCTAGTTACCAAACTTATAAGGAGATCAATTTCAGGGATGTGAGCTCACTTAAGTCAGTTAGAACTACTCCACCTAGACAAAAAGAGAAGAGACCTATCTTCTAATCTTGATTCTGCCACTTTCTAGCTGTGATGAGTCTGGACAACATACTTGACCTCAGTGCGCCTTTATTCATAAGATGGGGATAATGAGAATCCTTTTAACTTCTTGTAGATTCTTTTGATGTCTACTTTCAACTTTATATAAGCCTTTGATTCCAACATACTGACCCTCAAAAATACGGTCAGCCATTTTGAAAACGTAGCAACAAGGGATGCTGGGTGAGCTTAGTACAAATCCTTGCCTTCATTGTGAAAGATTTCAAAGCCATCTTCCTGTACAGAGACAGCATTCTGGGATGGAAGGAATAGTTCTTTCCTAATTGAAACAATGGAGTTAATTAGTGAGAAAAAAATGCAATTCCCCAAATTAGGTTCTGGCAAAGAAATTTTGATTCAGGATTGCCAAGAAATCCTTAATGGTCACAGAAAGGCTATTTCTACACTAGCAAAGCAAAATGTACCTTGGCAAAAGCTCCAGAGTAGTGACAATGGAGGTATTTTCTCAAAACATCAGGCCACACACTGGAGTGTTAAAAAAAAACAGTTACCAAAAAACTTTTTGCATATATGCCTCACTTTATCACAGAAATAATCTCTGCTGAAATATAAAATCACCCCAAAAAGGTTATTCATGCTACATAACCAATCATTATATCATATTAAGTTTATTGGTATACTTTCACTAATTACTCTTCTTGAAAAACAAAAGTACAACCTCGCTGGCCTTGGTTTACAAATATATCTCATCTTAAAGGAACGAGAACAGAGAAGTGTGTGATTCTCAGCAGCTGTTTGGTGGTAGCAATAGCACTGAGGCAGGAGTTAACAGACAGACTATGGTGACTTTCATAATTAACACAAAATAGTCCTAGAATTTGTGTGGGCACTGTGTTAAACTTGAGAGAGATACAAGAGAGAAGTACCCACATTCTAAGGAAGTGATCATCTATTTAGGGAGATAGTATCAATACGCAAGAACTAACAGACAACAATATTTAATAAGTATTACTTCCTGACATGCAAATTATGAGTCAAAGATTCTACAGGCTTTTTCTAAGTAGGAGCCCCTTTGTATTTGTTTATCAAATATACAAGGCTTTGAGCACATTCAGGTTTTGTAAACTCCTGCCATGGGAGCCTATGAAACAGTGCAAGGGAGAGTGAAAAAGATTGTGGAGGGTGGGAGGAAGGAGAGGAAGAATCACATGAGGCTCATCGACCTTGTGTCCTGCCTGAGTCTTACTCACGGGGCCAGAAAGGCCAGGAGAGGAGCTCCGCTTTCAGGGACTATGCCAGGCCAGAAGAGGTGGCCTGACAAGCTTGCAGGCTGCAGGACTAGATGAGAGATCAAGGAAAGAAACCAAGGACCAGAGCCAGAGAAGTGAGGCCAAGTAAGACTCAGATTCAAGGGAGTGCATCATGACACAAGAAGCTGGTAAGATCAGAACAGGAGGTGCTAAAGACAAGGTGAGTCAGGCAATTTAATTCAAAACTGAGATCCCAAACCATGTTGGTACAAGGAGGCCTATCCCAATCTAGTACCCGCTTTGCAGCCTCAGGGCACATGTAACAATTCTAAGAATAGAGGAGCACTGAACAACCACAAGTAGAAAATCTGCAAAGAGCAGACAGAATAAAATATTTTAAAAATAAAATCACAACAAATGCAACTAGGTTTATCTAATAGAACATTTTGGAATAAAAATCTTTTCACTATCTAGCTGATCTTTCTTCTAGCTCTTTTTTAGACTTCTTCATTGTTACATGGATTGACATTATTTTTGTCATAACTTATTTTCCCAACCTACTCTCCATGCAGACCTGAATATATGGAAAATCATATGAACTGTATTCAAACAGTATCGCTGTGGTTAAAGGACATCCTAATACAGTGCAACACCTGGGCCAGATGGAGTGGGGGTGGGGAGGGAAACCTAGAGCTGCTTTGCCTTATGAGGTGGACTCCTGTCCTCTGGCCTCACTATTGTCTCATTCTATCATTTTTGTGTAAAATTACTTCATTTTATTTTGTCTATTTTTTGTATATTCTCTGCAAGTGATTCAACAAGGGACCAGTTTCTGGCTTCCCAGTTCCAGACATAAGGGAATATTTGATGTAATCTAAGTCACCTACTTAACTCTATCATACCTTCATTTTATACCTAAAAGCAGACTCTGATGTAGGTTACAACATAAGGCCAAGGACAAAATCTAGAGAATAAATCAGGAGGGTTCCAGCTCATCACACCCAACTCAGAGCTATATGTCTTTTTGAGCAGATTTTATAGAATTTCTAGCACTTGCATAAAGATCATCAAGTATGTCAAAAATGATTCAATCTGACAGATTCAGTGCCAGTTATTAAGGTTAATGTTGAACATAACTTCATCATAAAGTAAAATCACATTTGTTTCATTTGCTTAATGTCTGGGCTCTTCAAGTTAACATACATTGAACATCTACTATGTATCAGGCTCTGCTAGACACTGGAAGCAAAAATATGAATAAGACATTATTCCTATCCTCAAAGCACTCCAAGTCTTGCAGAGGTAAATGGACCCATAAGCCAATAACTAAAATACAATGAAAAGTTATTACTATGGAGTAAGTAATAAACAAAGGAATATATATATATATATATATATGTAATTGTGTATATATACACAATTATATTTGTGTATATATATTTGAGAATACATATAAAGAATCAACTTTTGGGGCACTTGGGTGGCTCAGTCAGTTAAGCCTCTGACTCTTGATTTCGGCTCAGGTCATGATCTCAAGGTTATGAGATCAAGACCCGAGTCCGACTCCAGGCTCTGTAGGAAGTCTGCTTGAGATTCTCTGTCCCTCGCCCTCTGTCCCTCCCTCTCTGCCCCTCCCCCTGCTTGCACATTCTCTCTCTCTCTCTCAAATAAATGAATCTTAAAAAAAGAAGTATCAACTTTCAAATTCTATTGGTATCTGCCTAAAAGAAAGGAAAGAAAACCACAGGAAAGGAAACAATATCTGTTCTTCTCTTGTTAAATCATTTCATCATCTTATTGATCAGACTCAATCATTTCTATTTTTTTAAAGTGCCAAAAATTTTTGCATACTATAATACTGCAAACATGGCGCTTTCTAATAAGTTATCTTATTCCAAGATCACAGCAGCCTTCTGGGTTAGGTAGCTGGAAGATTATACCCATTTTACAGATGAGACTACAAACAGGAGAAGTGAACTGGAGTCTGGGAATCAAAGCAAATCAAGACTGAAATATGCCTAATTCTGCCTAATTCTGCACCATTCTGAGTTTCCCTGGAAAAGAATGGTAAGGAGAAAAAAACCGTGTGAGTCCGGACTCTGCGAGCTGTGAGAACAGATTACCTCCCTCTGCCATGATGGACCATCAGACCAATCTCACCCAGCCTGACTTCTGTTAAATGTTCCCTGCCACCCCAGGTTTTAAATTATTTAAATAATTAACAGGCTCTATAGATGTAATGCTGTGAATGGCCTTGTGATCTGGGAAGACAGTTACACCTTTGGAGATCTTTAGCAAATAAACTGAAAACTCGGCTGTGTGAATTTTCTCTCTGCCATAATTAGCAGCAGATGGACGACTTTTATGGAGCCACCTGTNAGCAGGAAGACTCTCCTTACAGTTTCTAGTTTCTAGAAGGAGCGGGATTAAAATAGACCAGTGCCGTTTGCTTCAAGTACTCTTAAGGGTCCCAGATGTAATCGGATCTGCCAGAGACTGACAGGATTCAAGAGGCAGCCACTCCTCGTGGTGCTGGCTCACCTGTGAGGCATGAGGCAAGAATAAGACAGAACATTATTTCTCAGCAAGTTTGGGCAGCCAATCATTTCCGAAAACTTGGAGAGCAAGCCGGGAGTCAGCCTGTGCTGAAACGTTCCATTTTACTAACCTTTTTATCCAATTTGGAAATACAAATAGAGCTCTCAGGGTGTAATTAGCAGCAATGACTCTTAATACCTGCTTTCCAAATTTGACCTTAATGGACATTCATTAAAATGGGCTCTGACTTCATAGCCGCGTTAGCAGAAAATGGAAAAGTCCATCTATCATTGTCAGTTCCCATTTTCTGCGTAATCATTCCTGGAAGAAAGAGGCCTGCAAGTGTGCAGAGGGGTGGTGGATGTAGCTGAAGAGGAATTGCAAAGGGCTTCGCCAAGAGCTGGCACTTGAGTTTCCCTAAAGATCACAGGCGCCTTCGGAGAGGCGTGACCCAGAGTTCTGGCCTGAAGATTGGGACCTGGGTGCTAGTTTCTGCTCCATCTTGGCTTTGCCGTGTGAGCTGAAGGGAGTTACTTGCTAAGACTGTGCTTTTATCGCATCTATTATTTTTTTTAAAAAAGGATAATAATGTCATGCCTGCTGCACAGGTTTTATAAGGATCAACCGGAATCACATTATGTAAAAATGCCTTGAAATGCATAAATTGCTATGTAATTGCAAAGACTGTTCCTTAAAAACAAAAATGAATGACAGCATCAGTGACAAAAGGTGTAAGTTGTAAAACAATCATAGGTTTGGTAAGTCCACTCAAGGGGAGGGTGCACTGATCTATTTTGCAGCATGGATTTGGGGTGGTTTCCCTGTACCAGAAGTGAAGTGGCAACTGTCCAAGACAGATGAGGAGTCAGGCAAGGTGGCTCCTGGCTGAAGTCTTCAGGAGTCTGATGGGGCAGGTATGCTCTTCCTGAGAGTGCAGGTAAGAGGAGACACCAGGCCTGGGCATCTGAATATCAAGTGGTAACCAAGTAACTGAAGGAAGGACAAGAGCACTGGGCCAGGAGTCAGAAGATGGGGGGACCCTCCCAGCTCTGGCAGTCACTCACTGTCATTTTCCCAGCCAATGACTTTATGATTTCCTGACATCAATTGAAATCAACAGCAGATGCTTTGTGGGACAGGGACAGGGCTAAGAGCAGGAGGGATATTAAGGAAGTTGAAGGCAAGTTGGTTTGTATTTTAAACAGGCCCCAGCATGGGGCACCTCAGTGGCTCAGTCGGTTGGGCATCTGTCTCGGCTCAGGTCATGATCCCAGAGTCCTGGGATCGAGCCCTGTGTCAGGGTCCTTGCTCGGCGGGGCGCCTGCTTCTCCCTCTCCCTCTCCCTCTCCCTCTGCCTGCTGCTCCCCTGCTTGTGCTCTCTCTCTCTGTGTGTCACATAAATAAATAAAAAATCTTTAAAAAAAATCTCAAAAGGCCCAAGCAGAGGACACTTAAGGCAGATACTGACATGCAGCCTCCTAGGGACCCACTTCTTCAGCCCACAGACTTGCCATCTCCTTGTGCCAATGAAGAATTAAGGTCCATAGGGACAAAAAGGAGTCTGAGAGAGGTAAATGTTGGATAGATTAAAAAGAAAACAACTCTGCACAATGGGTGGTCTAAGTGAGGCAGCTAAAATACTGCAGAGTCGGTCCAGCATCAAAATCCACCTAAAAATCTGCAGGGTGGATTTTTCATACAATTTAATTTGGATAATTGAAGAGCCATCTGTTCTGAGCCATGCTGCCTGAACCTTATCTGATGTTGATTTGCTAGAAATTCCTGACCCCTCTCCAGCCCCTCCAAAGTCAGTTCCGGCCTCATTCACTGAGCACTTGTTATACATTAGGCCCTGTACCTCGTGCTTTCATGAACCTCGCTGACATTAATCTTCTTAAGGAAACCATAAGGAAAGTATTTATGGCTCCAGTTTTACATGGGAGGAAACTGGAGCTCAGATAAGTTAAGTAACTTAACCAGAACCAAAATGCAGAATTTAGACCTAGCTACCCTGGTTTGCAATCCAATTCTTTTTCCGTCACTGCACAGGTAATTCCAGCAAACCTGATTTTCCCTTCTAAGTGGCCAATTTTACAGCAAAGCCATTTCTTGCATTTGCTAAATGTCATGCTTTTTGTCAGTCGCTTGATCATTATACACATTTAAACGAAGCTTTCTATCATTTAAAGGCAATATTATTTGAGAGGCACCTGAGCCACCTGGGTGGCTCAGTTGGGTAAGTGTCTGACTCTTGGTTTTGGCTCAAGTCATGATCTCATGGGTCCTAGGTTTGAGCCCCACATTGGGTTCCATGCTCAGTGGGGAGCCTGCTTAAAGATGCTCCCCCTCTGCCCTTCCCCCACTCACTCTCTAAAATAAATAAATAAATCTTTTTTTAAAAGGCAGTCTTATTTGTAAGTATCTTGATCATCTGATTCTCCACTGATCATCGTTGCATTCCCAGAGCTTAGCATGAAAGGGAAAACTCGTGTTTGATAAACTCGTGTTTGATAAACGAATGAATGATGGGAAGAAACTAGGACTACAAGGTTGCCCAGGCACCTGGCATGGCACCTGGCGTGGCACCTGGGTGTAAGGCTGAGAGGAACCAGGACTCAGGTACATTCTCATAGCTGGCCACCTGCAAGGCCCTCGGCGGGTTTGCTGAATCTTGCTTTGGGCTTCTGGCCCCTCTGAGCCAGGTCAGAGAAAAACAGAAACTATCACATTGCCAGGACGCAGCTGAACTCAGGCAAAGCCCTGGTTTTCCTGATGTCGGTTCTTGGGAACATTCCTTCCCAACTCCTTAGGATGGAGCCTGTGTCCTTAACTGACAGCATTTTTGTCCCTGGTGTAAAAATAGCTGAACTTGACATACTGTGCTCATTTGAGTTTAATGACAACTTCAGTTTACAGAAGCGAGTGCCAAGTCCAGGCTCAAACATCTTTGTTTGTGTAATGGCAGCATCTAAATGATGCCAAACACAGTCCTGAATCCTGTCCCTTAACTGATTAGATTTGTTGTCGTGGAAGAAAAAAAGGAAGTAGCATTTACTAAACACCTACCATGGGTCAGAAAATTTACATGCATTTTCTCATGTAATCCTTCAAGGGAGACATTATTAACCTCATTTGAAAGATGAGAGAATGGGAGACCTGGAAGGGTAATCTAGCTTGATCAAGATCATTTGTCAGTGAGTGGTGAGTGTGGGATTCAAACCCAGCCTGAATACCACAGCAGAAGTTTCTTCCAAATTCTAAGATGCCTCCATGGCTCAGATGCCAAAAGAGAACAGATGTGAGGAGGAGGGATTCAGGAAGGCTGACCTGAGGACAAACAGGAAGAATAGCAGGTTCCCATAGATCATGGAGATACTAAGTTCAGAACCAGGAGCTGTGCAGAATGGTCAGGATTCTGTGCTAACAAAGGTGTCGTCTGGGGAATGGCCACAAACCCCCCAAACATGGGGGATGTGACAGAGATGATAGTGTTCAGACTTTCTCTAGTTCTCTCCCTCCCCCAACTACTGGGGAGAATACCCCTTTTTCAAGATGGTAAAATAGATAAGAAGCTTCAGTGTCTGTAGTGCTTATAGCTAGGTTGATGTTTCCCTAGAAAAGTATAAAGGCTTCTGCTCCTTCATGTCTGGCTGGCCTCTAAACCATTTGCTACCTCTGAACCTGAAACCACTAGCCCTGACCCAATGTCCAGTTTCAGCTCCACCCCCATGGGAGATGAGGGTAAGAACAAATGACAGAAGGACTGAAGTAAGGGGGGGGGTGCTTTAGGCCCAGGCTGTTCTGATCAGTGGAGGGCAGTCAAGGCACCAAAGGCTTAAGCTGGCTAGATAGGTTACATGATGGCTTCAGAGTCTCCAGCAGGGTCTATGGTAAGATGCCATCACCTTAGGAAAGACACATGTATCGTCCACTTCATTGTCCCTTCCCTTTTCATCTACTGCAAGTCCAATTTGTTTTCCTGAAGTAAGGGAAGGGGGGATTTTGACCCTACATAGAAGATGTCACCTCTGAGCATTCTTGTTCCTGTTCCTTAGAAAGTCATGAGCAAGACTTTAATAATCTTGTCCAGACTTTGAAATGTCATTGCATTGTCTCTGCCACTGTGGTTTTGGCCAACTCAGATCTCTGTGTTCGGAATTTTCTGCTCAGCCTCCAAAAAGGCAAAAAAAAAAAAAAAAAAAGGAGGAGGAGGAGGAGGAGGAGGAGGAGGGGGAGGAGAAGATGATAAGGTCTTGAAAAGCTGGTCAGTAACTTTCCTCTGAATCACATCTGAAGGAAATTGAGATGAGGCATTACCTTGTCACTGGCCTTCCACTAAGAGAAACTGACTGAGGGAGCAAATCAGGCATCTCCGCAAAGAGGCTGTGCTCCAGTGGGAATGCTCTCTGCCTCCGAGTGCTAAAGGCTCCTCTTTCAGAAATAGCATCCTCTGAGGAGATGCCTCCCGTGGACTTCCTGGAGTTTCAGGGGATTGTCCTGCCCGAGACTGGATCTCCCTTCCAGCTCCAAGGGTGTCCTCTGCCGAGCTGCAAGAGCTGATTATTTATCCATAAAACATGAGATTTGTGGAGAGGGTGGTGGAGAGGCAGAACAGGGGAGAAAGGGAACACTGGTGAAAGGGAGCATAAATAGTTAATTTGATGATGATTTAGAATGACTCTGGTTGCTGTTTGAGATAAAAAAGCTGCAGTGAGTTCAGAAAACACTAAAATAGGGCCTCATATAGGCATTTCATTTAGATTTAATAAGACTGATTATTAAGAGCATATTTCATGACGATTAAGAATTCCGACAGTCTCCCATCCACCAACTTTAATGTGCACCGCAAAAATTAAAATACTTATTTATACAACTAAAGTGCTAATAAGTTCATTTTGAGAAATTCTCTGAACTTGCATAGGCTTTAACTTTTTATAGGGGAAGGAGTAAGACTTTGAGATGGTAGGATCTAGAAACCAAAGAGAAGCTTGGGAGAACGGCAGTGAGAGCCCCTGCCTCTATCTCGGTTATCAAAACAGAGAGCCCAGCCCCCCATCTTCTCCACAGCCTGATGAACACACACACACACACACACACACACACACACACGCACACACGCACGCACACTACTGAACACATACTTGTGTTTGCCAGCTGTTGCCTTATTTCCTTGACTTCCTCTAGCTTCTTACGGCTGAGTGCACTGTTGCCCATTCCCCCAGTCCATTCCTTTGCCTTTAACCTGCTCGTGAGCTGATCTTACTTTGAAGAATCCACATGGCTCACTCCTTACTTTAGTGAACTCCTAGACAGTTTCTGCATGCCCAAGCCCGTGGGCTACTTCTTTTGCAAGAAGCCTGGTTTGCTGCCTCCATTATTCCACATACAAGGTGCAAGCCGTGAGGTCCATGAGAGCTCCTATGCATAACCCTTGCCATCTCCAGTGCCAGCTTGGGCTCCAGAACTGGCCTCTGCCTCAATCCCCACCCAGTAGTCCAACTGGCTTCCTCGACTAATTTCCAGCTTGAAGCTCTACCCTGAAACCCAGATTGCTTGACTGAGGCTCTACTTCCTGACATCTCCCCTCCTCTAGGTGCTAACTCAGTTTACCCTTGTACTCCTAGGCACTGGACGAGCCCTGCCAGATAGGGGCAGATTTGTACCCATATGCTTAGGCAGGGACTAAAGGGAGAGACACTGAACTCATGGCCCAGGATGTGAATACCAGTCATGCTCCTCACAAGCCATGAAATGAAGAGAAATTCCTGAACCTCTCCGAGTCTAAATTCTCCTTAAAAAAATGGTGCCCACCTCATGAGTCTATTGTGAGAATCAAACAAGATAATGCCACTAAAAATGTTTAGCACAGAGCCTCTGATACACAGTAAGCACTCAATAAATGGTACCTATTAATACTACTGATGATATTATTTATCAATGACAATGATTAATTCCACCTAGCCTGCCTTGCTTACTGTTCATTGCTTTGCCCTTTGTTGAGCCATATTTGGATATTAAACCATTTCTCTAGTCACCATCCAACCCCATCCTAGTTTCCTGCCAGCTTTCACTGTTGTGGTATCTCTAGAGCCTCAGTATGCTTGGCATCCTGGGCCCACTTGAACTATTATCTGAACTATCAAGGGCCCTTTCCTCTTGGTCATTCCTCTTCCTAGTCTGCAAACCAAGCATTGGGTCAAATATCTTGGCTTCCTTTTAGGACCTCGGAGAGTAGAAACTCAATACATACTGGCTATTGACAGTGGGTATCTTCATGTGGTCCTCATCCCATAGCCCCGGTCCCTGATGTGCCAACTGTGGCAGCTCTCCCATGAAATGTTCCACTCCTTCTCTGAAGCCATTGCCTGCTTTTTCTCTGAACAGTGTGGTTCTTCCCTATGTCCCTTTTGCCTGCATCTGTTCCTTAGCTCATCCAATGGTCTCCTGAGCCCAGTTGGTGGCATGAAGGACTACGGTGGGCTGAATGGTGGCCCCCAAAAGATATATCCAGTCCTAAAACCCAGAACCTATAAATGTGATCTTATTCAGAAAAAGGTCTTCACTGATGTAATCAAGTTAAGGATCTTGAAATGAGATCATCCTGGATTTAAGCCCTAAATCCAATGACAGGTGTCTTTAAAAGAGAAAGGTAGAGGGAAGTTTGAGACTCAGACACACAGGGGATAAGACCATGTGGAGACAGAGGCAGAGGTTGGAGACATGCAGCCCCAAGCCACGGAATGCCTGGAACCACCAGAAACTGGAAGAGGCAAGGAAAGATTCCTCCCTAGAGACGTCAGAGGGAGCCTGCCCTTGCCGAGATCTTGAATTCAGACTTCCAAATACAACTGTGAAAGAATGAATTCCTGTTGTTTTAAGCCACCCAGTTGGTGGTAATTTGTTATGGCAGCTCTGGGATGCGAATATGGGAGCTAAAGAAATACTGGCCAAGAGTCAAAAGCTGTGCTTACATGCAGCTATGACACACCCCTTCTCCCCGCTCACAAAAAGCAGCTGAAGGCAGCTGTGGAAAAGCAGGGGAGCTGAATCAGAGGGCAGAGGGCATTGTTGTTGACCCTGACTCTGGGGTGTAGGGTCTTGCTATGCCACATTGGTGCTCCTTGTAAAGAAGGCCCCAAAGAGTCAACACGAAGTTTAACTTTTAAATATTTAGACATATGGGATGTGGGTCTCCATTTACACCCTTGCTCCTGGTCTCCACAAACATCACGGTGGGGCTGGCTGTGAAGATAGTAGCAAAGCTCAGGCTTGGAAACCCCATACACAGGTGTTTCTCTCTGCTCTGCCTCTGGTCGCTTTGTTAGTTTGGGTGAGTGACTTCGCCTCTTGGAACTTCAGGTTCCTTATCTGTAGAATGAGACAATTAATATTCTCCTTTCAGGTTAAAGGTGCGAAACAGCAAAGGACCTAGCCCTCTACAGGTACCTAGGGTCACAGAATAAGAAATATTCTTTACTATATTGTTAATATTTTCAGGGTATAAAGACCTATAAATTCTTATACTCTTTTTTTTTTCTTGCTCCTTCCAAGGAAAAACTAGAGAGGATGGCGACTGAGAAAGTATTAATTCTACATTAAGCATTTAAGAGCAAATCCTTTGTGGATGTCACCCATGGCATTATTAAGCGCGACAGAATCATGGAATGTTAGTGCCAGCGGGTCTTTAGCAACTACCTAATTCAAGCTCTTTCTTGTGCAGATGGGGAAACTGAGGCTCGAGTCGTTCAGTGTATCCTCCTAACCAAGCTGGTATGAACTGGGCCTTCTGATCCCTTCCCCTAACTTCATTTTATTTCATCGGATTGTGGGAGTGCAGCAGCTACTGGGTCCGGCTCTCTCTCCTGAGGATGGGGAGAGCCTCTGTCTGGCAAGCGAAGGCCATGTTAACACAGAAATTCAGCTGTGTGAGCCAGTGTCCAAGAATCCATTTAAGATTTGCTTCCTATCCCACTGAAGAGATTAAAATTTCTTCTGAAACATACCTACCATATATTTATTAGAGGCAGAAAATTTGTGTTTCATTTTAATTTGTATCAAAGACTATTGTGGGTGAATTCGTTGGGTTTCATCTTTTTAAATGTTGGCCCAGATGACCCGCATCTGTGTAGGCGTGTGAATATAAGGTTATAACAACATTTGAAAGGATCCTAGAAAAGTGGTTTGCCACAGTTAGAGTGTGATCAAAACATATCATTTCAGGAGTCACAATATTTATCATTTTAATATTAATAATGCCATTTTGCATAAAGCACCATACAAGGAATAATTCTATTAGGACTATAAAGATTTCCATGCTGGAAAAAAGTAAAATAATCAGAATATGTCAGAGAGAGAGAACCAGCAGTGTCACTAACACAGAATCCAATTTCTTTTCTTTGCAGATATTTAAGGCAACCATGCACTCCCAAAGATAGGGACAGAAATTGACAAGGAAAAGGAGCAATTTATTTATGAGTCATCTATCCTGCAAGTCAGTAAATGAAACTTACCCAAAAAGGAACTGTGCTTTATGGCTTATGGCCCTGTATATTAAGCTTAGTGGAATTCTTCCAGGATGCTTAGAACAAAACCTTCTGAATTAGCGGCTGGTCAAGGAGAACACACTGATGGCATTTCCCACAGCCTGATATGACATGCTTCCGCGGTATCTTTATATGCAGGACAAAATGGAAATCAAGGGAAACACTGGACCAACCAGATGGTTTCTGTGAGAAACCAGAAGCATTGGTCTCAGTGGGAACAGGGGTTTTTCAAAGAGCTTCTGGGATAGGTTGTTTGAAAGCTCGGCTGTGTGGCCAGGTGTTTCTATCCACAGGTTTTAGACTTGGGCTGCCCAAGTAGCACTTACTGGCTACATGAGCACGGATAAATTATGGCAACTCTCTCCCTCAGTTTCCTCTTCTGTACAGTAGGAGTAATACAAGCGCCTACCTCATAGGGTTGTTATGAGAGTTAAATCAGATAAAACCTCTGAAGAGTTTAGCACAGTGCTCCATATATTCCAGTTACTATGATGCTAATTATTTGGGCTTCACCTCATTAGTCTCCATGGGACCTATGGCGGGTAGGTCAGATGATCAGACCTGAGAGCCGACACTATCATCTAAGCAATGCGACAGCTGTTTCCAGGTCTTCATCTGTAAAATTAGAATAATGCAAAAGGCATGGTACTTGAAAACAGGCCCACACTCAAATTCTAACCCTGCCACTTACAAGTTGCATGCCCTCACCTCATCTCTACAGTAGGTTGAGTAAAGCTTGATTTGCAGGCTGCCATAAGAATGGGTAAATTACTGTAGGTGGATGCCCTGTGTGGTTCAAAGACTCAATAAAAGCTACTTCCCATCCTCACTCCATTCCCTCCTTTAGCCACTTCAAGGGGAAAAGTCTTCAACTCTCAAATAATACACACAATTTTTTAAAGTAATATCTTCATCTTTAGAATGTTTCCTAGGAAGAAACACCCAACACATATTTTTACTTTATTTTCATGGCTTACATCTAGTCTTTATTCCAAACGTCACAGAATGGTTACTTTCTTTGACAATGGTTCAAGCATTTGGTGTCTTCCAGGCACATTCTCCATGCTAAGCAACTGCCAGAGCCATGAAGACATTTAAAATTTCTCCACAAGGTGGGGGCGGGGGGGCTTAGAAGTTCAGAATTGTTTCCACTATCCGCTGCACTAAGAAGTCTCAAACTCAAAACATAAATGTTGCATCTTAAAATAGATTTTTCCAAACGTTTCATAAAGCTTAGCTTCCATTTGCTTGCTTGGGAAACTCCCTGAGTAGTGCAGCCTCAGCCATAAATGATGCAGAAAGGGAGGAGAACTTCTGGATCTCAGTGCTTTGTGGGGGTTAAGATGTGGAAATCCTTCAGTTCAGTAGGAAGCAAGTTGACCGATCCCATTATAAAGTGATGACCAAAGAGAACCCATGTCAAAAATGGAAGCGAGCAATAGTTTCTGCCCCAATGACAGTTTTCTGATTAGCCAACTGGCAACCTTTGTTTAAAATCCTCATCTGTACAACTGGAGATAGAAACCAGAGGCTAGACATGAGAGGGCAGTTTCTGATGAAAATCTCAGGATGCAAACTGCAGGTGAAATCAGACTACATCCTTCCTTTAAAACTCTGATTTCCCACTCAGTAAGTCCTAAGCCCTCCAGCAAAGCATTTCAATTCTTCATGGCTTGGCTTCACTCAGCTTTTCCAGTCATTTCTCCTAAGACTTGAAGCTTCTGTCATAGCTACAGCTGACAACTGCCAAGGCACCATGTAAACCTCCACCCTTTCCATGACTTTCATCTTTGCCTATTTCTCGTAACAGTTGAGCTTCTACTCATCCTCCAAAAGTCAGCTCCAAGATTTGAAATCTTCCCTAATCTCCCCAATCAAAATGGCTTATCATGTTCCTGCTTAAAACATCTCAAAGACTTGGTACTGAACTTAAGATAAAGAACACACCCCAACCTCTCTTAACAAAGTTCCTCACAGTCTGACCTGTCCTCATTTTGCACAGTGCACTTCACTTTCTCTGGATTCCAGCCTCACTGAACTTCCTTTTATTTACTAATATGCATCAGGCTATTCCCTGTCACTGGGCTTTTGCATGTGCTATTGCTAGTGCCTGGAATCCCCTTCCTGTCCTTACCCTTTTGCCTAGTTAACTCCCATTTTTCCTTATCAGGTGTTATTTCCCTAGGGAAGGCTTCAGAGATCTCTCTGACAAAGCCAAATGTCCCCTGTAATACTCTATTAAGGTACCATGTCTTCCATCCTTAGAGCTCATATCTCAGTTGCAATTTTACATTTGTGTGTGTGTTGATTTGACTTAATTAATGTCAGCCTCCACACTAGCCATGGACCCTGTCTGCATTTGCTTGCCCAAGAATTCCTAGTACCTAGTGCAGTGCCTGATAGGCACGCCATCAATATTTGTTTGATGAATGAATGATGAGACCTAAGGACACAGGGCAGGCTTACTTTTGTATAACATTAGTGTTACAGTACAAATTGAACAATATAAAGGTCACAAATCTGTACTGTTTCCTTTTTATTGCTTATATTATGAGTTATATTTCCTAAGTCCACTGGACAGGAAGCCTCTGAAAGGCAGGGGCTATTTGTCATATTTGTTTTATCTTCTGTCACCTATCTACACCTGAGCTCTAACACAGTCATGGCACCAACAGGTATCTAGTAAAGTATCTGCTGAAATGCAAGTAGGTTGAGTTACCTGACACTTGTTCTGTTTGTGTAATTATGAAAGTCCTGTCAGTGACCTATAGGTAACCTAGGATTTATAGCAGCATCGACAGCAGGTTTCAAGGACTTGGCATCCCAAAGAGGGAAGGAAGAATCACAGAGAAGCTACAGCTTCCCAGAGCAAGAGGACCAAGCAAAATCAAGGTCTTGCTGAGGAAGCAGTATAGTCAAGTGCCTCGGACCAGTCACAGAAGCCCAGGAGGTTCACAGGCTTGCCTGGGCCCCTGTCCAGTTATCAACTGTACAGTGAACTCTGATGGCCAGGGAGTTTATTCTGAATGGGATTTATGCAGTTCACAGAGACCAGAACCCACTTTGTGGTTTAGAACTTTCTTCCCTATAAAAATGCACATATGTAAACAAAATTTGCTTCTAATTTCAGGGAATTTCTGGACCCTTAGAGCATACTCCCTGACCCTGCATCTCCATCCTAACGGCCTATGCTGTATAGGTTAAGAACTCCTGGTTTAATGTATAAAGAAGACAAAAACCCAAGACATTAAAAGACATTTAGAATATACAGGGGTTACTTCTATAGTGCACATGAAAAAGGAATCAAGGTTCCAAAGTCAACTTTCCAAACCACACACACGGATTCCGTGCAGAGCCTCCTACAGGGGGGCTCAGTCCCACCCCAGCCTTTCCGTCCACACCAGGCCCTCTTGCTGAATCTTTAGCAACTTTTTAATTTCATGGCTTTATTCTATAGATGGGGAGACTCAACAGTAAGCCTTTCCTCTCTAATTCATCTTGTGTTTTGCTGCAAAACTTAAAAATATTTTCTTAAAAGCATGCATTAACTCAAAAGCATCCTCCATTATCTAGCTATCAAAGACTCCTGACATTTCATTCCAAATATGCTGGTCCTGGCACGTCCTGAATAGCCACAAACGGGGAAGGGCAGCTTCTGAACCAGTCAATATCAATGCGATTACTCTTCATTACAAGGTGTACTAGCTGAGTGAATTCTGTACTTAAACAAAGCCTCCTCTTTCATAAATATCTTCCATGCCAAGTGCTTTCATATCCATTACATTTTAGCTCTCACAACAACCCTTGTAGGGTCATTGGTCATTATCCTTATTTTACTGATGAGGGAACTAAGGCTAAATAATTTACCCAAGGTGACATAGGTCAATGTGAGGATTTTGAACTTGAACCCAGGCAGGGCCCTCTGACCCCAAGCCCCTGCTCTTTTGTTTTACCCTGAGTCTTTAAGCTGTTAAAGGTTGTTATATGAAAAAGGTGTCCTGGGGTCAAGTGTTTAGGAAAAGCTGCTGACTTGATTGCAGAATTTCTCAGGGACTTCGGTGTGCTGGTGGGTACCCCCAGCCACTGTGAAGCCTTCTACAGTTCCACTGGCCAGACCCCTTTTGGAAGCATCTCAGGAACCAGCGGTCCTCAGAATGCAGCAAAAGGGGACTGCTTCTCCCTGCCATGCCTCCTCGTTCTGGCGGTTATGCCCACTCAGTTGTGCTCCTCCTCTCTGGGATATTTCCTCTTTCCTCAGTATAGAGTCCATCTGGGAGGCCATCTGTGGAAGAAGCACCTTCTTCTTGAAAACCAGACTGGACCTGGGATGGGAGCCTAGGGCTGGGGTTACTCTGGTCTTTGGGAAGATGTTGACACATGATCTCACTAAGCAACCCCAGACAAGGGGTTGGCGGGGGGAGGGGCATTTGCAGTTGAGGAGCCGGCCAAAGCTCAGGACAGACTTTTGCCACGAGTACCATTTTCCTGGGGGCTTAGGAGACAGAAGAGGAATGGAGATCATGCCCTTATGCATCTCACAGGAAAGGGATTTACCTCACTGGCGTTGTCACAACAAACAGGGTGTCAGGTGCTGACAGAGGATGCACAGACCACAAAACCTGCAGTGCTACTCAGCAAGAAATACACTGGTCATTTGATGAAGGCAGTCAAGTACTTTTTACAGAATATAGGGGCAACAGTAGGACACCAACACCGATGAGATCTTAAAAACATACAAAAAAGCTGTTCCCTCTTAGGCTTACACATGCTGACAAAAATAACCGTTTAACAGAGACCTGTATGTCCTGAGCCAAAGGTAGGGCATATTGTCTGACTAGGGATTTATGCCTTTTTTTTTTCTTTTTTTTTTCTGGGTGCCTAAGGCAATGTAGAAGATGGTGTTTATATGCCAAAATACTGAGATTTTCAGTACTCAGTTTTTGTCAGGACAAAGAGACATAATATTTAAAATTAGGGCTGCCCTAGAAAACCTGAGCCACATGATTATCTTCATTAAACTAAATCACTTCAAATCAGGTGGGTATACACCTGGATTGCTCAATGAACTAGTTGATTAAATCTCAAAGACTGTCAAGTTGTGAATGTGGGTATAGAGGCGGGGTAAAGGGACCACAGTCAGGGATGAATTTACAAACCAAGTCAGGGAGAGGCAGGCAAAGCCATGAAGAGAGGAAACCATCCTGGGGTCCCAGAGTTGAGCGGAAGGGCTGGTGGTTAAGGAGGACCCAGAGGCCAAAATCAGAAGGGCACAGTGAACGGTCAAGAAACACAGATGATCTAGGGGAAGATGGCCAGGGTCTAATAACAGTGAAGTATCACAAGTCAAGGTAGGGGGAGGGTCTGAAATCAGGCCCAGTGCCAAAGAGCTGTCAGAGAGTGCCAACAATAGAGGAGACCCAGGGAGTGGCCTAGACCCCAGGGAACCACACTGGAAAGAGATGAGGTGGGAAGGAAATGGCCTGACAGACAAATCCAGCTCCCAGGGAAAAGAGGCATGCCTGATTGGGGAGGCGGGGGGGAGGGCAGCACAACATCTGAACACTTAGTGGATCTCTGGCACCCTTCTCCCCTACAAATAACCAGCATGAAATCATGAAATTAGTTTGGCTTGGAAGCCTGGCTTTGTCACTAACTAGCCATGTGACCTTGGAAAAGTCACTGAATATTACAGATAACCCAGTTTGTACCAGTCAACTTTTTTTTAAGAAAGCATTTTATCCTCAATAAGAGTTTTTGAGTGGAATTATTTTATAAGTCTAAAATACAATAAAACAAGTTTCTCAGACAATAAGTACTTTAAAATACATACATGTGTGTAATTGTAAGTATTTTTAGCACCCCCTTTTACTCTTAAACGTGTCCCAGATTGGATGACTTCATCTCTAAGTCTTGGTGTGCCTATCTAGAAATAAGAAAATTGATTCTTTTGCAAGTTTTTTATGGATCATGTATATAAAGAACCCAGCAGAATACTTATAATTCTCTTTTTCATGTTAATTCCCTTCTTTGGCTTTCTTAGAAAACTGAGTCTGAGGGAAGGAGAAGATGTGGTGTCGGGGAGGAGAGAGGGGTACAGAGAACCAGTGCTAAGCCCCTCCCTAAGCCACACATTCCCCCAGGCCCACTGGCTGTCCACAGGTTCAGCTTCTATTTGAGCTTAAAGAGATAAAAAAGCTCCTGGGGGCAGAGATGGAAAGGCAGCCAGCTTTTCTAACAAGTTCACCTAATCCTGAGGCTGGGTTCACTTAATCGGACACCAGGTCTCTGACACTCCTTTGGCTCCCACCCTTCCAGACACCATACCCCAGACAGCCTCATTTCGGAGGAGTCCCTGCACTCTGAACCCTCCCTGACACCAGAGACGGTACCATCCTTCATTCAGCAGATGGATTCAACTCACTTTTTCAGAGCAACAATAGGAGTTGCCCATGCCAAGGAGAGGGTGGAATCCCCAATAAGGATGTCACTCGTGCCTGGGCAACGCCCAGGGCCATGTTCTGCCCATTGGCCAGGCTCGTCAGAGTCAGGTGGGTAACAACATGGTGGACCTGGATTGGGGACAGGATCCCAGGCTATGGCTAAGGGTCTTGAGCACAGTCTCAGTGGGCAGGGGACTTTTTATTTAAATCATTTCTTCACAATAGTGCAGTAGCAATGCAACTTAAAATCTTTCAGCCTCCCAGATGACTAAGGGAAGAGAAACCCGTAAGTAGCTCTTTGAAATTAGCAGTAAACATCCCGCAATGTGTGTATTTGGAAGATGAAAAAGAAAAAGAATCTGAGGATTAGGCAGATTAGATGATCAGATTTCTCATAAACCATTCTGAAAATACAGCCCTTGGAAGCCTCACAAAATGAGTATTCAGGTAACAGGACAGAGCTATAGGCTGGTCCCTTGGGGAGCTGGAATTTCCTTTCCCTGAGAAGGAAGTGAGGTCTGCCCCCATGCAGAGGATTGTTTTAGGGGCAGCCTTGGAGAAGAAGGTCTGCCCCAGCTTTCGTTCAGAGCAGGCAGAGCTCTAGAGAGAGCTCTGGGTAGGGGTTCTGCTGGGGGCGGGGGGTTCCCATGCTGATTCTGGGCTTTCAGTGCTATGGACTGGCCTGCGGGCCCCCAGCTCCTGGCTGAAATCAAGCTAGGGGAGTGCTCCGGGAGGAGGTAAATACCTGTGAGGGTCACAGAGCCTAGTGTCTGCTGTTATCCAGGGACAAAAGAGAGGCCTCCTTCACTGAAACTTAAACCACTTTTTGCTTTGAAATCTCCACAGCAGTCTCGGTCTTCCCTAGACCCTTCCCCCACAGCTACAGTTCTGCTCCACTGAATTTGCAAGCTAGCCTGAGCAGGTGAGGGAGCATTTTAGATGTCTCCTCTCCACTGGAAGGTGGGATCTGAAATTACTCAGCTGCCTAGACTTGGTCTCCATATGCGAACCTCTTTAGCCACACTTTGCCTACTCCGGCTGGACTGGCTTAGTCTACACAGCTGGGCTGCTCCTCCCATGAACCCCAGCCCATTTTCCTGTGACTCCGACATTTGGCCTTGTCTTGTCCAGCCCTCTTGTGCAGGTAGGTGAATCCTGCATCCTATAACCACTGCCTAAGGGCCTACTCCAAATGAACAGGCCACCAACACCTAGCCTGGAATACCACTGAGGACATTTTGTGGCCCTGCAATACCAATGCAGCCTAAATCAAACCCAAGTATGCCATGCCCCTTTGAACACCAGGACTTGAACTCCGGGGCCTGCCTGAGGCCAGCCTTACCCCTGGGACAGTCCCTGGCTTTGGTCCATACTTCCTATCCTGGCCCACCAGGTGCCCACAGCCCAGTTCCTGACTATTTTTCTTGCCTCATCTCTTACTCCCCCCACCCCAATCTCCACACCCAGGAGTACAGAAGGACTGCATGAGCATGAACATGAGCATGCTAGGCTCTCTTGTTCCTTCACCCTCTTCTCTCTGACCCACTCATGTAATCACCTCCTACAGGAAGACTTTCGACCTTTTCCCGAAGTCCCCTTCCCCACCAAAGAACTGACCTCTCTGTCCGTTCTACTGACACCGACTGCACAGGGCAATCACAGCTCCTGAAACACTTTGCGGCACACTTGCTGTCGTGCTTTTCTCCTCTAATTAGATTGTAAGCTCCTGGGGGACAGGCACTGGTCAGATTCATCTCTTCTCCTGTCACCTAATCAATACAGAGAGTCTTCCTTGCTTTCTTCCTTCTTTACTGCTTCTTTCTGGGTAATCTGGAGTCAAGTAATGTAAAAACGCATCCAGAATAGGGACTTGGAGCTAGGGAGGCGGTCAAGCACCAGGAAAAAGTAGAGCAGTTGGTCAGAGAACTGGAGGTCAGGATCAGGTTGGGGAGAAAAACCCAGGCAGCAGCTGGTGGGGTCCCAAACAACAATGCTGGGGGAAATAGCACTGGGAGTATGTTGCCTACTCCTGATTAGGACAGAAGCCTGCCCACCTGTCCACTCGGCTAGAGGGACTGTGGAGGCAGAACTCACGGGCAGATTCAACCATCACTCCTTCAGTGAAGCTTAATATTGTCTCACCCACGGGGAGTGCTCACATGCCCCATGGTGATTGTTACGGTTTGGGACATGTGACCAGGAGGATAGTCCAGGGGGTTCTACAGAGGCTGCACTGTGGGGACTGTGGAAAGCCCTGACCCCAGATCAGTCAGAACGGGAATGGTGGATGACATCAATATCTCATGTACCACAGAGATCAGGAGCCCTGCTTAAAGACGAGGCTCCAGTACGGCTCAGAGACAAAAGGCTGCACATTTAAAATGACACCTCATTCAGCATGTAAGTGTATTGAATCAACACGCTACACACCTAAACTTATACCATATGACAATGGTATCTCACCAGACCTGGCACTGGTGGAGGGCAAGAAAATGGCACGTGGCTGAGGTCAGGGAGGTCTATGCCACACAAATCTATCAACTGTCAAAAAAAAAAAAATAGTAATAATACATTGAAGAAGACCTCCTTTCAAGTCTCCTAAGGTCTCATGATTTCCCTTTTTTTGGCATGGGAGAAAACACTGCATTATTCCATGACAGAGAGCACCACAGAAATGGGTTACATTCACACCTAAGAAAATCGACACCGAAAATCCTCATATTTGTATATGACATTGTTTATGGAGAAGGAAGGCAAAAAATTATCCATTTTTATCAGTGCCCCCAATCCTCTATGAAAGTAGGTTTCCTGTCATTCCTGAGGTCCCTGAGAAGTAGGGTTTTGTTTGTTTAAGTCTAAAGCTCTGGCATGGTCCTCTTACGGGCTTTTCTGCCCGGTTGCCTGAACACAGCACAGCCCCTGAGAGATCTCCGGCCTACCCCTTCTACAGAAACAATGTCACAGCGTCCTACTTAACACCCTGCCTGTTGAATTGTCCCAGGCTGGTTTGTTCACCAAAGTCATTCACAGCCCTGAGAGCTTTGAGAATTTCTCCACAATAACACACTCTGCTGTCCCCAGCCTCTCCTCTGTTCAAGCAGCCCACCGCCACGCCAAAGGCATCAGCAGGTAATTTCAGACTCTACACTGAAGAAAAGTGCCAAGTTCAAGCAAGTATTATGATTATGATTATTGCTGCTTCCACAGGAAAATGGTCCCCACGTGAGGGTCAGCACACATTCAGCGTCTCTGTGGTGTGTCTTCCTTCTATCAAAAGGCTGCTT
Source organism: Ursus maritimus (assembly GCF_017311325.1). Taxonomy (NCBI): domain Eukaryota; kingdom Metazoa; phylum Chordata; class Mammalia; order Carnivora; family Ursidae; genus Ursus; species Ursus maritimus. Next base: position 13,058,789 of record NW_024426119.1, on the reverse strand, counting down.
CTCTGATCCCATGAAGAAAAGGACTGGAGAAGGCGGAGCTGGATTTAAATGGAGAGAAAATTAATGAAGTGATTTCTCTAAGGAGTAGAAAAACCTTGTTCCTTATTATTTCCCATCTGTAACCCTCTCCTTTGGCTCACCCTCCACGCGAACTGCAGGACCTGGTGTGAGCCATTTAAACTTTCTCTTCCTGGGCTTTTTATCTGTCAGATGAGGGTTCAAACATTTGCTCTAACTACCAAATGGGGGCAGATGCAAGAAGACAAGGTCACAGGAACTGCTTTTGAAGACATGAGCACTGCAGAAACCTAATTCTTCATCATCATCTTCATCAGGTGCAGCCTCATATAAACGGCCCTTCTGTTCAAACAGAAACAATTCTGTTTCAAAGTAACAAGCAGTTATGTGCCCGCTCACTAGGCATGGAGAAATGAGAACCCCACAGCCTCTGCCATCCTTAAGTTCTCTGGCCACTTACAAACAAATAATTGCCACAGAGAGACAAGAGTAGCGGGGAGTGTGGAGGAGGATACAGTTCATCCTGCCAGGGAATTCAGGGCAGAATTTACAGAGAAGGTGAGATCTGAGCTGTCTCTTGAAGGTGGAAAAGATGAAATTTTTATTTAGGTTAAAATATTCACTAAGGAATGAAAGGCCACTGAAGGACTGTTAAAGACGGGAGGGATCGGTGGGGTCGTGAAAGAACTAGAAAATTGAGGTCAAGGTTTAATACCACCAGTCTGTCATTACAACAGTGATAGCAGAAAGCCAAGAAACTGGATTCTCGAATTATCAGCTGCGGCTACTAGCAGCCACCCTGTCCACCCTCTGCAGGGTGCTGTACTCACCGATCGGGGTGGAGAGGAATGCCTCCGTTTTTTTAGAGCACTTGGCACTCTTCAAAGGGCAGGCATTTGTATCATTTGTTCCTTAAAGATCCCTTCCTTCCATCAATACCAAAAGTATTTACACAGGATACATATTTATCCTGGAACAAATCATCGCATTTGTCAAACAACTCCAAGTTTATTAGGACTGATGTTGCAAATAATTTCCTAATTATGTAAATGAATAAAATCTGTTTTTAATTAATCTCTAGGCTTTACTTGCATTATTAGAATAAAATCTGTTTCTATCTTATTATGGGGTTGCTATTTTCAACAATTACCATGAAGGCAAACATTGACAATTATCAGATATGGCAGAATCAATTCTTCTAACAAGGTCAATGGTTCAGTGGCAATTCTAGGAATTCAGCAGGATCAAAAAAACTCCCAAACTCATGAAGTACAATGACCCTAACACAGGTAGAAGTAGTAGAATTCAGTTCAGCTTTAGTTTAACTAACTTTGGTCAGTATGTTCTGCTTTTCAGGTAAGGCTTCTGCCCTGTATGACATTCTAGTTCCTTCTTCACAATGTGCACGTTTATGATACATATAGAGATATAGACACAGATATATCAAGATGGTAAAACTGTTCCCCTTTTGTATATGTACCTTAATATTTAACATTTCCTTTCCTCTTCATTCTTTCTTGTACCTCAGACAGCCCTTCAGTAATGATTTTTCTTTCAATGGTACACCATTTAGAAAATCCCGAAGTGAGGGTCTATTGGTAGCGCAATCTGTCTTCTTCAGTTTTGCTTTGTTCACCTGATTTACGAAATTATTATTTTGCTCCCATTCCCTTGGTTTTTAGTCCTAGGTTGAGAATTCCGTTCTCTTCAAGGCACCGATGGTATCATCCTTTGCCTACTGACTTGGAACATTACTCAGTCCAATCGACAGTTCTGTGCAAATGATCACTGTGATCATCCTGGTGCTTTTAGGATCTTTTCTTTGTCTTTGGCCTATAGTTTTAGGTGTGGATTTCTTTTCTTTATCTTGCTTGGAGTTCATTAGACATCCTGCACCAAAGGATTTGTGTCTGTTTTAGAAATTATTCAGCCACCGTACCTTTTAGGGTTCTGCATGGACCTCACTCTAGCTTCCATGTCTCTTAATGTCTCTGTCCTTTTCGTGTCTCTGCCTCTCTTTGCTAAATTTTGTATATTTCCTTCAAGTTCCAGTTCACTAATTTTCTCTTTGGTTGTGTCTAATCTGGTCTTCAGGGTCAAAAGAACTGGAAGATAGGGCCACTGAGGTTTTTGTTGTGCTATATTGAGGTTTAACACCTTTATCACAGTAACAGCACACCCCTCTGATGACATTACACAGGCATACACACTCATGTACTGCCAGCACCCCAACCTGCCCCTTCATGCTCCTTCTCAATCAATACCCTTCTACAGGAGACAGTTGTTATTCTGATCCTCATAGACCACTTTAGCTGTTTCTGAACTTCCTATGCGTGGAATCATATAACACTTGTACTCTTTATCTGGCTTCTTCTGCTTCACAGTATAGCTGTGAAGTCTCTCCACGTTGTTGGGTTAGCTTTAGTTTGTTCTTGTCCACTGTATTGTACGAACATACCATGGTTTATTTAACCCTTCTGCTGTTGATGGAGTTCTGTATTGTTTTAATTAGGGCTATTATTTTATTTAATTTTTAACTTCTACTATTATTTTTTTTATTTCCAGACATTTATTTAGTACTTTTTCAAGTATCTCATATCAGGTCATTTTTGATAGGCTCATGCTCCTTACTTATATTTTCACTTTCTTCTCTTATTTCTTTAAACATATTAAATGTGTTAAATGTGTGAGGTCACTGCTGTTACTGTCTCCATTGACTCTCATGCATGATGCTTTGTTTCATCACATGTTCTCTGACCTGTATTTATGAGTACATGCTCACTGGGTCTCAACTGAGGGGAATTCTTTGCAGTATGGATTAAATGTGGATTCCTCCAGAGATCTGTATTCCTGCCTACCAGGTCTGCTTCAAATTAAAATTCTCAGCTTGTGGTTATTAGGTTATGACAATACCATGAATTCGGGCCCCAAACCCATGTAAAAATTTACTCATTGCCATGTTCTCCACCATCGACAGTCAGTCTGAATAGGTCAAGGTTCTCTGTTGTCTGTCTCCATGGAGTGGATATTTTTTTTAATCCACCTTTTTCCTGAGGATATTTCCTTTCATGAGTCCCAGCTTCACTTAGGAGTCCCCAACTGGCCTAACTCCCTACACAGGCTTTTTTGCCTGCTTCCCTTATACATAGACACGGCCAGGGAAGCTAGAGCTCCTGGTCGCCTGCAATTTACGGCTGGTTGATGATAAAGTAGGCAGCAACTCCAGCCCTCACTTAACTCTTTGGACTCCTACTCCTGTTCCATTCTTTACATTGGAGAATTTCCTCCTTCTTTTTGGTATGCTCGTTCTCTTATTTTAAAATTATGATATAATGGACATTTTGTTAATTATCTTTAGATAGTTTAAATATTTTGTCAAGCATATTCATGAAGTTTACAAAATAACTAGTCCATCGTCTCTCTCCAGACATAGTAGTCCAGTTAAGCTTTCTAAACCTCAATTTTCAACAAGTCAGATGGAATGTCCCTCAATGTTAATTTTTTTTTTAAAGATTTTATGTATTTACTTGACGGAGAAAGAGAGAGAGAGTATAAGCAGGGGGAGCGGCAGGCAGAGGGAGAGGGAGAAGTGGCTCCCCGCTGAGCAGGGAGCCCAATGTGGGGCTTGATCTCAGGACCCTGAGATCATGACCTAAGCTGAAGGCAGATGCATAACCAGCTAAGCCACCCAGGCACCCCTTAATTGTTCAATCTCTAAAACATCCTTTAAGCATCACCTCTCTGATCTCCTATCCCACACACAAATTAATCCCTCTCTTCTAGGTACTTCTTGATGTCTTTATTTCCTTGGTATTCAGTCAGCCCACAGGCCTGCCTCTTTCACTGACCTCCATCAGATTCTAAGGTCTTAGAGGTCAGGGCTGTGTGTACATATGGTCAGGCTTATACTCTGGCATAGAAGGGGCTCCACAAATGCTTATTGGAATGAATGAAGTTGACGGTCTAATTTCAACAGCATGTCCCTAGGGAACCGAATCCTGGAATCTTCAAACCCTCAATCTTCAAACCCTCAAACCCACTCTATGTGGAAAGTGAAGGAAAACCACATACACAAAAGAGGCCTCTCCATACAAGGCCTGTGGAATCAAAACTGAAGTCATAACAGGCCAAAATCCAGGACTTGATTACACATAGCAACGGCAGCAGTAAGCAAGACTGAGCCCTGATGGCCTTCATCATCTCATTCCCTTGGAATCTTTTGCTCCAAGCCTCAAGTTTCAGGGTACCAAAGTATTACTATACTATTTCTTAAGATATTTACAAAGAGGTAAGGAATTTTCCCTGTGTTAGCGGGTTGTATTATTATGCCATCATTTATATTGAAATTACAGGAGGGAAAGAAGCACTTTATAAAAAATTGTTTCCACCAGACTCTTTATTGTAATTTCCCAGGACAACCCGCATTGAGTAATGGGTTCTAACATTATGTGTGTCCGGCTTGATACCAGATACCAAGGTCCTCAGATACCCTACAGCATTTTCTTTCTTCATGAAATAAACTATGAAAAACCACTGATATGGTAACTAAACTGAACGTTCAAGCCTAAAGCTTATTAGCCCACAGAGTTTGTGTGATGATACCACCATGATCTGATTTCAAGGATAAGTAAGATCAACTTAGTGGCTCTTTGGAATGATAGTGATTAGCGAGGCCTGCAGATGCCTTTGCCAAGGTATTTTAGGGGTTGTATAAATTCTAATGGATATAACAGTTATTTCTCCAGGCCATGCCAGCCTGGGGCACAGTGAAGGTAGAAGATAAAAATAAACCAGTCATTCTGTAACTCAGCTCTCACCATCTACTAGAATGCTATCTCTGACAAGCGCCTCCTTCAGATTAAAAAGCTGGGCATGGGGGTATGAAGGGAACAGCTTGGGAGCATGTGGTCCCTGATGTGTCATGTCACCTTCTGGTACCATCTGGTACCATGGTCACATCAAGAGGATGCCTAACTGCTCCTAAGTAAGCTAGATACCAAGAGCCACTCCACAGTAGATGCCCTCCTCCACTATCCTTCCAAGCCTATGCCAATACAGTTGTTCTGTGGAGCCACTGTGTCTGCCTGCAAAGTCTGAATGGTAGATTGTTACAATAATGCACTCAAAATTTTTGTGTGCCACTGACTCTGGGCTTGGACATGTGACTTGCTCTGGCCATTGACACAAATAGCAAACATGGAAAATGCAGAAACTTAACAAGTGTTTGCCCATTGGAGTTTGTCCTCTTTCTTACGGTTCTTAGAACTCTTCCACTACCATAAGAACGAGTCTAAACTAGGATCCTAGAAAATGAGAGATGGAAGGAGTTGAAATGAATCATCCAGCTGAATGAACATTGTATCAGACCAAGTAGCCCCATCAGATTTGGCAGCTGACTTCAAACATAGAAGTTAGACTAGCCAAGACCAAAAGAAGAATCACCTAGCTGAGCCCAGTTCAATTTGCCAATCCACAGAATCATGAACTAAATAAATGAAAGCAGTCTTAAGTTACTAACTACTGGGGAAGACTGTGATGCAGGAAAAGCTGATTTATACAGCTTTTCACAAAGATATGGAAAAAATAAAATATGTTCATGGAATGGATGGGAGAAGAGTATGCATAAAGTGAAACTATGGACCTTGAGCAAGAGGTTATAGGCCCTTGAAAAGGTATAATACCCAAGTTTAGGAATCAATCCCGTGATATAATTTGAAGAGGTTATTACAAAGCCCACAAATTCCAAACACCTCTCTCACCAGTGAACCATGGTATCAACCTCCTACCTACATCAAATCTGTATAAAACTTGCAAAAAGTGTAGTAGAAAGGGAGACACTGAAACACTGCAGAGTTCAGAACTCTGGAATCAGACAATGGAATCAGCCGTGGAATCCTCAGTACCATCCTTCATACATTAGGGAGGTAATAGCACCTACTTTATAGAGCTGGTATTGTAAAGATTAAATAATGCATGTGCATTGCTTGGTAGAAAGCCTGATACTTGTAAGTGCTCAAAATGTTAGCTTGTCTTATTAGCCATAAGGTTGGGAGTTAATCAAAATAATTAGCTATCACTTATTGACTACTTACCATGAAAAGGCACTGTGTTAAATGCCCCGTATACATTACCCCCTTAGTCTTCATCATAGTGAGTAATGTACGCTCCCATTTTAAACATGAGGAAACTGACAGAGAAATTAAGTAATTCATCTAGTGTCACATAGATGGGACGTGGCAGATACTAATTTCAACACTTTGCATGCCATGCTGCTTCCCATCCCATCATTGCCCAGTGGTTACAAACCAATTACAAAGGCTTTTCAAAATGTGGCCCCATACTGCATTTTCACCATTTTAACAGGTTTCCAGGACTGTCTATACTGAACACTGCCTGGGATGTTTTCCCCATCCACATTCCTTTCCCACCCACTTAAAAAAATCCTTATCATTTTAGGTCCAGTTCAGAAACTATCTCCAGTTGAAATGTTCTTAGGTTTCCTTAGTGGGTAAAGATGTGAGTTCTGGATTCAGATGTCATCTGTTGAAATCCCAATTTCTGACACCTACTAATTATGTGAACTTGGGTAAGATATACCTCTCTAAATCACTAAATCTTGGTTTCCTTATGGGTAAAATGGGGGAAATTATGCCTATTTCACAAAGATAGAATCAAGCAGAATGTACTCAGAGTTAGCACTCAGTGTTACCCATCATTTTTTTTTTAGAGATTTTATTTATTTATTTGAGAGAGAAAGAGAGAGTGACAGGCAGAGGAAGAGGGAGAAGCAAGCTCCTCCCCGAGCAGAGAGCCTGACATGGGGCTTGATCCCGGGACCCTGGGATCATCACCTACGCCGAAGGCAGACGTTTAACTGAATGAGCCACCCAGGTGCCCCCACCTACCATTTTTTTTATCCACACTGGGCTCCCATAACACTTTTATTTTAGGATATTTACATGTATAGTTAATTATATTCCTCTTTCTTTACTAGGTCTTGCAAGCTTTGTGGTCAGAGATCATGTTTCTTGGTCCCTCTCTCCTTACCTAGCCCCACAATAAATACTTGCTACATATTTGCTGCAATTCATGTAATCCAACTGACTGGATTCCTTAGTTTAGGCACTTAATCTTTCTGATGGAACTTCAGTTTGCTCAGCCACGATTCAAACTTAAATGTGTTGGACTGTATCAGTGATTTTTAAAGACTGTCGTTCACTGTTTACCATGACATTCTTTTCTCAAACAAAATTTTACATACTAAAATAGGAAACAGATTCTCTGCAGAGCTGCCGCACTTGAGGAGGGCTAGGAAGGGCAGATCTTACCTATCAGACCCCCTCAATTTCTCAGGCACTTCTGAGAATGCCTGTAGCTTATGAGCACCCTCTGACAGTTCAGACTTCTCCATAGAGCAGGGGCCAGATCCCCAGACTCTCCGTGGCCCCAGATGAATCCAACTCTGAGTGTTAACCTGTTAAGGATGAGGAAAGATATTCCTGGAGGGAAAAGAAACCCTCCAATTATGGGAAAATGCTTCATGATATAAGAATGACTAATGCTCATTTGACAGCACTAACACAGAGTTAAGTATGAGGTTCAAACAAGGGGATCTGGAATTAAGTCCTCTTGAATTGTCCTCTCCATTATAGGACACAGGAGAAAGTTGGTCCCCGTTGGCTATACACGGGCCTAAAGTTTTGCAGCTGCCAAGCAGAGTGTTAGGTACCAAGAGGAACTGACAACAGCTGTAGTAATGCGGGTACAGGAGCTATTTGAGTATTTCAAGAAACCAAATGGCAGTGTGCAGGCTGAGACACCAAGCTCCTTTGCAACTGGCAGGAATGACATCACTGGGAGAACTCAAGCTCATTGGAACTCTAATTGGCAGGTGTACATGTCTTTGATGAATAAATAAATTATTGCTTCATAAAATGAAGTTGTTTCTTAGATAATTTAAAAAAAAACAAAGCATCTGTTGAGAAATCATAATAAAAAATGTTTACCAAGTGCTCACTATGTGCCAGATGATTTATGTTCATGACTCATCAAGCCTGTGATTACCAGCTTTACAAACAAGGAAACCAAGTCAGGAAGGTCAAGTTGGTTCCTTATTGTCTGGCAGCAAACAAACAATGGCACAGGATTTAAACCTGTGACTCCTTTATTCCTATACTTCACACCTTACTCTCCACTGGACCACTTCTCTGCTGATTAAAAGGCTGTTAATATCCCAGCCTCTAAGAGCTACAACTGAATGAAGAATTTGATAACATTACTTCTTTCTTCTTGGTTCTCACAATGCATAGGAATCAGCTGGGGAGGGAGGAGATTATGCTAAGTGAAATAAGTCAAGCAGAGAAAGACAATTATCATATGGTTTCACTCATTTATGGAACATAAGAAATAGGAAGATCGGTAGGAGAAAGAAGGGAAGAATGAAATGGGGGTAAACAGAAGGGGGAATGAACCATGAGAGACTATGGACTCTGGGAAACAAACTGAGGGCTTCAGAGGGCAGGGGGGTGGGGGAATGGGATAGGCTGGTGATGGGTAGTAAGGAGGGCACATATTGCATGGAGCACTGGGAGTTATATGCAAACAACGAATCATGGAACATTGCATCAAAAACTGGGGATGTACTGTATGGTGACTAATATAAAAAAATAAAAATTATTTAAAAAAATAAAATAAAATAAAATAAAATAAAATAAAATACAAACAGATCCTTGGCCCCAGAGATTCTGAGTCAGTAGGGCCTGAGAATCTGCATTTTAACTAGTACAGGCAGTAATTCTAAAGTAAGTGAGCTGCAGTCCCCTACTTTGAAAACACTGCCTTGGGGATACAACCAATGTTATCAATAAAGAGGTTGTTCAGAGAGCTTTAGGCTTGCCTTTTATTTTACTATCTGAAAAGTTTCAAAACATTTAGAAGCTTCCAGAACAAGAGAGTTGCTCCTTAGAGTTAATAAGGACAGAACGTGGTTGGTATAGAGGGCAATCCTAAATTTGTTCCAGTCCCCCATCATCCAGCGAGGAAGATGTCACTAATCTTCAGGGCTAGCTGTCCCAAGACAGTGCTTGAACAGGAAGAGAAAGAAAGGGCACCCCTGTCCTTCCTCTTTAAAACATAAAAGTAAAGACCGCAAGGAGAATGCTGATGGTGACAGATGTAAGAAGTTTATTATATATTGCAGAGATCCAGATTAGGAAAAGCTTTCTAAATCCAATTTTTCTGCTTAAAGCAGAAAGCAAATAAGGCCATCCTTGTGTGCCACCGGTTTCACGGAACTCATTGACAGGAAATGTGCAGGCTGTTGGAAACCTGGTTATGGTGCCAAATGGACGGAGTTTTGAGGAGGTAATCATGGACCTCATCTTTCTCACTTAAAAGAATCTGATTAGGGTGAAGCAGGGTGGGGAGTTGTTTTGCTGAGATGAGTTTCAGGCTAAAATGACTGGAGATGATGGGATGTGAATGGGATGGGGAGCATCCTGGCAGGCGAGGACAGACATGACTCTGTCTTTGAAGTGATAACAAATGACACCCACACTCCTCCTTTTCTACTTTGTCTCCAAATTTAACATTAAATTGAGTGTCAGATGGCAAGGTGCTGTCAAGATTAAGTGGAGAGCTCAAACAAATACCTTTTACAAGCTCCCACTTCTCAGATGATCAAACAAATCATTTTATCTGCCTGGCTGATAACTTAGCTCTCTTTCCAAGTTTGAAAATAAAATCTAGAGAATTCTGTGAAGATGGCTAAGTCATGAAAGTACAAGGAAAGCGCTCTCCCCATTACTCCTTCAAGTATCTGTTAAACCTTATGAAAGGAAACTTTTGTAAAGCCACATGAGAAGCAAGAAACAATGGTATGTGGATGCTGGTGGGAATTTGGGAAATGATGGGTCAGATTAAGAATCAGCCCCTGTCAGAGGTAACTCTGAGTCCCATGTATCTATTTTCCCCAATTCTAATGAGCATTTGGTTCACTATCCCCAAGCATCTGTATGTTATATGCTGGAAGTCCAACTATTCTTTGATTGATTCTGCACTTCCCAAACCAAAAGACCTTTCTCAGTCTCTCCTAAAGCTTCCTTATGCTTCTGTGTACTAAGGGTCTTCGAAGACCAGGAGCTGCTGACTGATATCGCCCTTCTCAGCTAGATTCAGAATGACTCTTGCAAGGGATATTTTCTCCTTAACCTGAATGCTTTGAGATGCCAAGAGCACTGCTGTCTAATGCGGTAGCCACTAGCTACATATGGCTATTCAAATTCAAATTTAAATTAATTCAAGTTACATTAAATTTAAAATTCAGGTCCTCAGCCACATGCCACATTTCAAGTGCTTAATAGCTACATGTGGCTAATGGCTACTCTATTGGACAGAGCAAATATAGCACCATGATGATATAGTATCATCTCAGAAAGTTCTACTGGACATTTCTGGCTCGCGGGGCTGGAAGAACTTAGAATTGGGCACACAATTATTTTTATAAGACAAGAACTACTGTGACTGACCTGAGAGACAGAAGGCACAGTGCTCAGGCACAACACAAAGGGGCTGATGGCAAGGCTCACCTTTTATCTCTTTGCCACCACTGAGCCAACATTTCTCCTAGCTCAAGAACAAAAGGAGTAGGAAAAGAATAAGATCAAGTGAAGTCCATGATAATATCCAGCACAAGGTAATAAGAACTAATTCCTGCACCATCAGGGAAAATTCTTTCACTAAAATAGATTTGCTCCAAAACCATACCAGTATTACAAAAAATAACTGCTTTGTGTTTTCAGTAAGATACCATTGGACATGGCTTTTATTGAATCAAAAAGAGTACTTCAAAATAAAATTGCAGTAGCCATGTAGTAACCATCTTTTGATTAATGAAGCAGAGAACAAATCTGAAAAGCACTCTTAAAATCCAGAGAAAGCGAATGAAGAGAGGAAAGAGACTGTTCTGTAGAAAGGCCCACAACGGAAAATAGAATAACAGTTCATTTCACACATACACACACACACATATGCACACACACACACACACACATACTTATACACCATACTTCTTGAAATCTGCACCAGCTGTCAAGCTTGATTGATCTCAAAATATGATATTTCTGCTTATGAAAACTTCCACTCATAACCCAGGAAAAAAAATTATGGCATAAATGAAGAGACCAACAGTTTAAAAGAGAAGGACAATCTGAAAATGTTGAGGCAAGTAGTTCCCAAAGAAATAGACTGGATTCAGGAAATAATATATCATACCTCTTGAATATACATATTTATATATTCAATAAAACAAAAGCAAATGTAGCAACTGGAAAATATAGAAGTGTTATTAGAACATGTTATAAATCATCCCCCTCCTTTTATTTTTTTTTAAGAAACTGAATAAAGACAGTGAATAGCAGGAAAGATATGTAAAAAAAGGAGGGAATATTTTAAAAGAGTGGCTCATGAAATTTTTGTAAATGTCAAGAGAAGATATAAGAAGTAAGGAAGATGGATTTAATACATCGAATTCTTTCATACCAGAAGTTGAGGACAGAAAGCTAGCAAAAATCAGACTTCTTATTAAAAAAGGAAGTATGAACACATGCATTTAACAATACTAGAATCCCATTAAAATGACAGTAAAGAAAAGGATGAAAAGTAAACTTGAGGAATTCTCCCAAAATATAGAGCAAAAAAGTCAAAGAGACAGAAAATGAGGGAGAAATATGAGAAAATCAGAAGACCAAATTGGGAGAATGGAGACCAGGAGGTGTTGTGTGTGGTAGGAATGGGGAGGGGGGCTGCTAAAACAACTTCCATGATGGGAATGTAACAGGCTCGAGATGTAATAAAATAAGCATGTTATTGAAAAAAATGGAGGTTAAATAACTAAGATTTGAAAGTAGATGCCTGTGGAAAACAGAAAAATATAGGAAAGGGGACTGGCTCGTCAGGAGAGGGATGTTCTTCATAACGAGCCTGAATACTTGACTCTTTAAATAATGTGCATGTAAAACTTTGGTAAAAAGAAAAGCTAAATTTTGAGAAGCCATAAGGTTTAAAAAGAACAGAAGAACATTTTCCCAAGAAAGATTTTATTCTTCGTATTGAAAAGAGCTGACTGGGTTGAAGGCAAGATTACTGCTGAAAGAATTGACCTGGCATAATCAGGGGAAATGATTATCTACAAAGGGAAGAGAAAACTGATATCAGGGTAATTTCGTTTAGTAATTCTTCTGTCCATTTCCTAATAATATGTGTGTGTTTGTGCGTAGCTTTTGTCTTAGACAGTAGAATTTATTAAATAAAACTAGTATTTCGGTATTTTTAAAAATAAGAATAAAATATGACATATGAAGTCAGGGGGAAAGACCTAGAAACTTTTTTAATGATAGAAACTGTTAGCAGCAGACACATATGTTATAGGAATGAAGGAATACTGTTATATTTGAAAACACGAAAAAAATTGGTAACATTTGGAAAAAATACTAAAATTGATGCAAGATAAACCCTGAATAGAATAATAAAGATAAAATTTTAAAAATTTAATATCCCTCCAAAATCTCTGGCATGAGTTGCTCTTACTGGCAATTTTTTTAAACTTCTTAAAGAAAATAAAGAAAAAAAGACCATTAAAATTTCCATAAAATTTGATGAATACAAAGATATTAAAAGCTACACAATTCTAAGCATATATAAAAGTGTCACAAAATCTAAAGTACATAGAATAAAGACTTATAGAATCAATATTATGTATAAATACAGACATAAAAATCTCAACTATAACAGTAAATGAAATTCAATAGTTAATTTAAAGACCTAGCCATTATAATCAATAGGGAGTATTTCTGGAAAGTAATGACAGATCAGTACTAGAAATCGTAATAATTTCACCACTATGCCAAGTAAGAAAAATCAGACTTTACCAAAACATAAAGAGATATTAGGTAAAATTCAATACCCACTATTCATAAAATATCTTCAAATGGTGGAAACAGAAGCATGTCTCACTCAGTGTACAAACATTTGTTTTAAACCAACAAATACCACCATTGGAAAGGAAATAGGAAAATTATACTGTTTATAGAAATCCATTGAAGAAAGTATTTGAATTAATTTTTTAAAATCAATAAAATTGCTAGATAAAGATATAGAACATTTCATGGGGAAAAAAACCCATTCCCAATAGAACACAAAATATAAAATCTGAAGATAGAATCTTAATGGGAAATGTGTGTGACCTAGATTGGGAGAGATGGGGGTAGGAGCCTTGAGAATTTCACTGAGAAATATAAAATAAAACTTGACTAATGGAAAGACTCAGCATGTTTCTCTATGAAAAGTCTAAATATTTTAAGAATGTCAATTTTTTTCAATTAACATATTGCATTAAAGCAATTTAAATAAAAATCCCAGTAGGGTTTTCATTGTTGTTTAAACTGGATAAAACTGTTGTAAAATTAATTTGGAAAAATAATTGAGGAAAAATATTTTCTAAGTATATTGAAACATAATGTGAGGGTGAAAGAAACCCTTCCAAAAGCCAGAACATACGGTAAAATTATCAATAATTAAAACGGTCTGGTACTAATTCCAAGATTATCAATCAATAGAGAAAGAACGATTGCTCAGCAACATACTAGCCTTCACTGTGGTTGCATTTATGCCTCCAGAGAAACGGGATGACTTGGATACATGGGACAGGGAAGCTTCCTTAGTTTGACTTCACTGAGTGGGAACTTTCACATCCTTGGCCAAGTGCTTCTCCAACATCCTTCCTCAATATCAAATTATCAAGCTTCATTTCTACCAGAATAATTTAATGCAACTGAAAACCATCACTGAGGCTTCAGTGACCCACTTCTCTCAATGCAGGGTTTTATCTTCTGAATCCTTTTTATCTTTTTGATCCCCTGTCCCATCCCATACCTTTTGACATTTACTAATAAAATAATGTGATAAAGGGGTTAACTGTTTATATGTTTTATATCATGCCATGGGGCAAGATAAATTCTGGATGAATTAGTTGGCTAAAAAATTTTAGAAAAATTACAAAGATAAAATTGGATGTGCATAAGGTGACATGAAGTGCTGAATTATAAAAGGATGGATTAATCACAAAGTAAAAGATCAACAAATATGACTACCTAAAAATCTAATATATATCTAAAACATTGTGTGAAAGAAAGGCAAATAATAGGCTAACAAAATATGTTGAAGACAGCACAGGATGAATAACTTTATTATATAGTGAGCCCATAAACTGGATTATTTTAAAGCCCTAATGATATCTCAATAAATATGTAAATAAAGTACATAATACCAGTAAATAAATGTTTATAAAAATATTCAATTTACTGGTATAAAAGAAATAGAAATTAAGACCAGTTACTGTTATAAAAGTAACAATTTTTTTAATGGCAATACCAGGTATTGGCAAAGCTTCAGGAAAATTGATATTCTTTATATTGCTAGTGGCAATAAAATTATTACAGTGTATTTGTAAAATAATTTGGCACTCTTGATCAAAAGCTGTCACAATGTTTTTGACCCAGTAATTCCCTTTCTGGGAACCTAGCCTACGAAAACAATCTGAAGGCTGGAAAAATATTGATGCACGAAGAAGTGCAGCTCAACATTCTAATTGCAAAAACGTAAAAGTATATACAAAGTAAAAAACAATGTAATAAATTATGACAAATCCACTGGAATTAAATATTAAGCACCATTCAAAATCATGGTTATAAAGATTAGGCGGCAATGTGAAAAATATGCATAATTTTAGCTGATTACAACTCTAAAAAAACATGACAAGAGACACATGGCAAAGTATTATAAGACCATGAATACTGATATTAATACTACTACTAATAATAATGATAATATATTGAGCACCAACTAAGCCAGGCACCTTACAAAAATAATCTTTAATCTTTACATCAACTCTAGGAGATAGAGAAGCAGGTAACTAGATAATAAACTAACAAGAGCTGCTGGTTTCTCCCACAAAGCACAAATGTCCCACCCAGATCACCCATCATGCAGCTGATCCTAGTGTCTCAGCCATGAGTGCTCCACAGAAACTGCCCTCAGCTGAAGAAAAAAAGTCACTCAAGGTCACACCCCATTCCTATACCCAGTATAGAACAACCGATATCTAGTATCTAGTCATCGCAGAGGTATAAAGGTCCAGCTCCCCAGCTCCAACTGGGAACAATACTGAATGACCACCCCAGACTTTGAGCTCTTGTGTGGTCAGCTGAGGACTCTGTTAGGACTGCTCTGCAGCCTCCATTCTCCTTCTACCCCATCGTGCCGCCTACCCTTCCCCACAGGTGTTGATCCTTAGGCTACCCTCTGATAAAATCCCTACAGTTATAGGCATCTCTGTCCCAGAGCCTACTTTCTGGGGGATCTCAACCTGTATCAGTTAATGCCAAGAATGGTCCAAGATAGCAACATTAAGATGGGACTGGGAGCCCAATCAAGGGCACCACTGCCAGTGGTAGGTGAAGCACAGTTTGCAGCTAGCACAAGCTTTCAGTGCAACTGTTAAAACATTCACAAGTGGTAAACTGGGGTGTTATACCCATGGAAGGAGTGCAATAGGCCAAACATTTAGGAACTACAGGGGAAGTGGAAATATTAAAGACAATAGATTTGGGTGGCAGTTGTGGGGGATACCTGAGACTTCAGAGGAAGGTAAGGAAATGCTGAGAATGGTGAATCATCAATTCAAAGCTAAGTGTGAAAACCATTAGGGCTTCCTTTGGGGATGGAAAGGTAAAACTGAGGATCAGGACTAAGACCAGGACTTGATCACAAGAGCAGCAGAGCTCCAGAGAAGGTTCAGTTCTCCACATAGGCATGTCTACTATGCTAAGGTTAGGGCCCTGATGAGGAAACGGGGAACCCTGAAATATATGGCAGATCAACTAGGCTAGTGCAGTAATGTATTTTGATCCCTAGATTCCCCTGAACCTTCTTGCCTGAAGAAGTATCCAGCTCCTTCTTAATGAGGGCCAGTGCCCCCCATCATCTGCCCACACGTTGTAGAGGCTCCTCCCCTCTGAGACAGTACATGCACCCCATCCCCAGGATCTGCCTCCACTTTCCTTCATGCCCAACAAACAGGATTAGGTCAAAATATAACCCAGGATTTAAAGCTAGACATGACAGTAAGAAATAAAAAATGATAGTATATGTAGATAAAAGGGAAAACAAATCAAGAACATATAACAAATGGTCTTATTTGGTTCTCTTTGTTTCTCTGAATCTAAAGAGTCCTACTGGCTCATTTACTCTCACTGCCCTCTCACCCATCCTATGACTGGCCTCTGGCTCTGTCCTCCTTGTCCAACCTGCTGTCCATTTAATTAAAAGGCACCCTCCCCGCCCCCCTGGAAAATCAAGTATTGTGGTCAGAACCGTGTGCCCACACTAAAAGTGCGCAGAGCCAGACCAAAAAGGACAAACTGTGGCACTGAAACTTAGCTCTTTGGCCTGTGACCCTCCTGCACAATGCTGTCTAGATCTGGTCAGGAACGATAAGTTTTATTGGCAAGTCACAATTATGGGATCAAATAGTGCTTGCCTTTTGAAAATTTATTTTCTTACAGACCAACCTAAGGTTGCACTGAAACGACTACAGTTCGCATTTAAAATAATTTATCATCCATATGTTAACAGTAATGGCAGTATTTGCTAGACAGCTTAATATCAATGTAGTCTGCCTTAACTATTTCAAAGTTTCCTTCATCCTTTTTTTTTCATTGCTATATAATCCAAATCCAGATGCTCCATTAGTATTAGAGATTGCATGAAAATATAAAACAAAGAAAAGTCAACAAAATATCTAGGGCGGACTCAGAAAGATGGCACGCAGTGATGCTACATTAACGTCAGGATAATCTGTGCTATAAGAGGGATGGATTTTAAATAACTGCTCTTTCTTATTTTCTAATCTGACAGCTCCCCTATATGAATTTTGCGCTTAAGTTTGTGTTGTTTATTTCCCTCTACTCATGTATGTGCCCCCCAAAATGACTTACGTGTTTGAGGCTTCGGACAGTCACTGCATTTAGAAAATGCAGTCACAAGAGTAACAGGTAGCCAAGATTCAGAATGTTCCAATATGGAGCTCATGTATTATGGGACCAATACTGAAATCTAGCTTTGGTTTGATGCTGAAATCACTCCTCACTGCTCCAATCAGCTGACAAGATCAACTGGGGGTGAGGGAGGAGAGAGATGGATATGCAGTTATCATATCAAAGAAGCACTACTGGTATAAAAGTAGCCATCCTGTTGACTCCTATGCTAGAGGTCTGGGGTCCATGGTATAACTTTTGCTCTTCACTGTGGTAGTTACAGAATTGGTGCTGAATATATAGGATCAGCAAAGCAAAATGTGATATATTTTATGCACATAATGTATCTTATGTAATAAAGGAAATAACATATTCTTGACCTCTAAAAAACAGAAAATGGGACGCATCTTAATTCTAAAATAGAGTCTTCAACATGTTCTGACTTTTATTTAAATTGTTAAGAGGCTTGGTGTTAGGGGTGCCTAGGTGGCTCAGTCGTTAAGTGTCTGCCTTCGGCTCAGGGCATGATCCCGGCGTTCCGGGATCAAGCCCCACATCAGGCTCCTTGGCTGGGAGCCTGCTTCTTCCTCTCCCACTCCCCCTGATTGTATTCCCTCTCTCGCTGGCTGTCTCTCTCTGTCAAATTAATAAATAAAATCTTTAGGGAAAAAAAGAGGCTTGGTGTTAATAGTCGATCTTCCAATAAAATCTTTAATGTATCCCTAAAAAATGTTGAAAGCTGTCAATGGAAGAGTAATCATCCAATAGTTCTGCCTACAATTGACTTAATTGTCTTCAATCAAGTTACACAAATTAATAAAAAACAAAAAGAATATATAACAACCTACATGTACCTCAGAGAAGAACTGAGTCATGGTGGATACCTTCATTTTAGCATAATGAGACCCTAAGAAGAAAATCCAGCCACACCATGCTGGACTTCTGACTTACAGAAACTTTTGTGCTGTTTTAAGCCACTACATTTATGGTAATTTATTACACAGCAAGAGAAAACTAATACAGAACACTTTCAAAAACACCTAAGAATAAACCTAACCAAAAAGGCAAAAACTCTGTACTCGGAAAACTATAGAACACTCATGAAAGAAATTGAGGAAAACACAAAGAAATGGAAAAACACTCCATGCTCATGGATTGGAAGAACAAATATTGTCAAAATGTCTATGCTACCTAGAGCAATCTATACATTCAATGCAATCCCTATCAAAATACCATCAACTTTTTTCACAGAGCTGGAAAAACACAATAAAATACAATTTAAATAATATTTGTATGGAACCAGAAAAGACCCCAAATAGACAAAGCAATGTTGAAAAATAAAACCAAATCTGGGGGCATCACAATCCCAGACTTCAAGCTCTATTACAAAATTGTAATTATCAAGACAGTATGATACTGGCACAAAATCAGACACAGATCAATGGAACAGAATAAAGAACCCAGAAATGGATCCTCAACTCTATGGTCAACTAATCTTCAACAAAGCAGGAAAGAACATCTAATGGAAAAAAGACAGTCTCTTCAATAAATGGTGTTGGGAAAATTGGACAGCCACACGCAGGAGAATGAAAGTGGACCATTTCCTTATACCATACACAAAAAATAGACTCAAAATGGATGAAAGACCTAAATGTGAGACAGGAATCCATCAAAATCCTAGAGAAGAACACAGGCAGCAATCTCTGTGACCTTGGTCATGGCAACTTCTTGCTAGACATGTCTCCAAAGGCAAGGGAAACAAAGGCGAAAATGAACTATTGGGACTTCATCAAGATAAAAAGCTTTTGCACAGCAACGGAAATAGACAACAAAACCAAAAGACAACTGACAGAATGGGAGAAGATATTTGCAAATGTCTTATCATTTGGCTACTATCCAAAATCTATAAAGAACTTATCAAACTCAACACCCAAAGAACAAATAATCCAATCAAGAAATGGGCAGAAGACACAGACAGACATTTCTCCGAAGAAGACATCATACAAATGGTGAACAGACACATGAAAAAATGCTCCATATCACTTGGCATCAGGGAAATAAAATCAAAACCTCAGTTAAATACCACCTCAAACCAGTCAGAATGGGTAAAATTAACAAGACAGGAAACAACAAGTGTTGACAAGGATGTGGAGAAAGGGGAACCCCCTGACACTGTTGGTGGGAATTCAAGCTGGTGCAACCACTCTGGAAAACAGTATGAAGCTTCCTCAAAAAGTTGAAAGTAGAGCTACCCTACAACCCAGCAATTGTACTACTAGGGATTTACCCCAAACATACAAATGTAGTGATCCAAAGGGGCAACTGCACCACAATGTTTATAGCAGCCATGTCCACAATAGCCGAACTATGGAAAACGAATGAATAAAGAGATGTGGTATATATATACAATGGAATACTACCTAACCATCAAAAAAATAAAATCTTGTCATTTGCAATGACATGGATGGAACTAGAGAGTATTAAGCTAAGTGAAACAGGTCCATCAGAGAAAGACAATTATTACATGATCTCACTCATAGCTGAAATTTAAGAAACAAAACAGGATCACAGGGGAAGGGAGGGAAAAATAAAATAAGATGAAACCAGAGAGGGAGACAAACCATAAGAGAGTTTTAATCATAGTTTTAATCATAACAAACTGAGGGTTGCTGGAGGGGAGTAGGGTGGTGTGATGGGGTAACTGGGTGGTGGACATTAAGGAGGGCATGTGATGTAACGAACACTGTTATTGTATAAGACTGATAAATCTCTGAACTCTACCTCTGAAACTAATAATACATTATATGTTAATTAATTGAATTTAAATTTAAAAAGAACATGTACAGTTTTACGTAACACACCAAAAAATTTCAAAAATTGTTACCCAGTTTTAAACATCTTAAATATCTAATAAATATGTAGTGTAATAAATGTCACATGGGCTTTCTTTAATTTTTGGCTACAGAATTCCATATATCTTCATTAGATTATACCCATTAGTTTTGTTATTCAAACCATCCGCATCTTTGCTAACCTTTTTGTCTGTCTGATGTATCAATAAACAAAAGAGGTGAGTTGAAATTCCTTACTATGATGGGGGCTTTATCAATTTATCCCTATAGCTTTATCAAGTTTTGCTTTATATATTTTAAGGCTATTTTATTAATTACATAGATATTTGGAATTGTTATACTTTCTTGGTGAATTATATAGTGACTCTTTCAAACTGCGAGGTTGCTTTTTTGTTTAAAACCTACTTTTTCTGCTACTGATATATCAATTTTCTTTTGGTTAATATTTACATATCATTTCTCATTCTTTTACTTTAATTTTCTATTTCATTATGATTTAGTTTCCAATAAAGAACATAAAACTGATTCTTAAAATCTATTCTGGCAATCTCTGTCTTATAACTTGAGAATTAATTTATATTTATAGCAAGTATTTATATATGAGGATTCGCTGCTAAAATTTAATTTCTAATTTCAATTTATTAAACATTTTCTGTGTTCTTTTAATCTCCTTTCTTGCCTTCTTTTTAAAAATTGATCTATAGCTTCCTCCTAGCAAAACAAAAACTTCATCTGGCTCTCCTATCCCTTGGTTTCTCTACCTACTCACATAATCCATTCTAATATATATATGTGAATATATACATATTAGCATCTATTGGATTTTTTTCTTTTGTTTATTTGACTACTTTCTTCAAAATTATTATCAAATATACCACTTGGAAATATATTCTCCCATTCAGTAGGTTGCCTTCTCATTTTGTTGATAGTTTCATTCACTACACTTTGGTTTAGTCCCAACAGTTTATTTTTGCTTTTGTTTCTCTTGCCCAAAGAGACATATCTAGAAAAATGTTGCTACAGCCAAGATCAAAGAACTTACTGCCTATGTTTTCTTTTAGAATTTTTAGGGTTTCAAGTCCCACACTTAGGTCTTTAATTGATTTTGAGTTTATTTTTATATATAGTGGAAGAAAGTCATCCAGTTTCATTCTTTTGCTGGTAGCTGTCCAGTTTTCCCAACAGCATTTATTGAAGAGACTGTCTTTTCTCCACTATATAGTCTTTCCTTCTTTACTGTAGATCATCAACCCCCTGTCCCACAAATACTCTGATTTAAAATGGGCAGAAGGGGCACCTGGGTGGCTCAGTTGGTTAAGCATCCAACTCTTGATCTCAGCTCAGGTGTTGATCTCAGGGTGGTGAGTTCAAGCCCTGTGTTGGGCTCCATACTGGCATGGAGCCTACTTAGAAAATTTTAAAAATTAAAATTAAAAATGGGCAGATCTGAACAGACATTTTCTCAAAGAAAACATACAGATTGTTAACAAGACATGAAAAGATGCTAAACATCACTAATCATCAGGGAAGTGCAAATCAGACCCACAATGAGATATCATCTTACACCTATCAGAATGGCTAGAATCAAAAAGACAAGAAATAACATGTGTTGGTGAGGATACGGAGACAAAGAAACCCTGGTGCACTGTTGGTGGGGAAGTGGTGCAACAACTGTGGAAAACAATATAGAGGTTCCTCCAAAAATTAAAAATAGAAATACTATATGATCCAGTAATTCCACTACCGGGTATTTACTCAAAGAAAACTTAAAAAAAAACATTAATTTGAAAAGATACATGCACTACTATGTTTGCTGCAGCATTATTTACTATAGCCAAGATATGGAAGCAACCTAAGTGTCCATCAATAATAGGTGAATGGAAAAGATGTGGCGCACACACGCGCGTGAGCACACACACACACACACACACACACACACACACTGGAATATTACCCAGCCATAAAAAAGATCTTGCCATTTGTAACAACATGGATGGACCTAGAGGGTATTATATCAAGTGAAGTAAGTCAGACAGAGAAAGACAAGTACCATATGTTTTCACTTATATGTGGAATCTAAAAAACGAAACAAAGAAAAACAAAAACAGCCTTTTAAATGCAGAGAACAAACACGATTGCCAGAAGGGAGGTTGGTAGGGGGATGGGTGAAATAGATAAAAGGGATTAAGAAACACAAACCTCCAGTTATAAAATAAAGATGTCACAGAGATGAAAAGTGTATCATAGGGAATATAGTCAATAACATAATAATAACATTGTTTAGTGACAGCTGGTGACTACACTTATCATAGTAAGCCCTGAGTATATATAGAATTGTTGAATCAATATGCTGTACACCTGAAATAACATAATTGTTAATTATACTGCAATAAAAATATTTTTAATGTGGATATTTATATTTGAAACCATATACAGCCTTGTAGACCTGCAAATACTATTGTTATGTCTTCATATTTGAATGATAATATAGCTGGATATAAAATTTAAGGTTTAAAATACTATGAGTCCTTATAAGAGAAAGGATAGGAGACTTAACATATAGAGACAGAGAGGGAAAGTCTATGTAAAGATGAAGGCAGAGACTGGACACATGCAGACCCAAGCCAAGCAACAGCAAGGACTGTCCTCAGTCAAAAGCTAAGAAAAAGGCATGAAAAGGATTCTTCCTCTGAGCCTTGAGAGGGAAACAATTCTACCTACACATTGATTTCAGACTTCTGACTTCCGCAACTATAAGAAATTCTTGTTGTTTTGAGCCATGCACTTGTGGTATTTGTTACAGCAGTCAAAGGGAACTAAAACATAGGGGTTAATTGTTTCTTCCTGTGAGAACAGATCCCATTTTCCTGGCTCCTAATATGTTGAGTGATTTTGAATTGTATTCTAGACAACGTAAATATTAAGTTGTAAAGCCCCTAATTATGCTACATTTCTTCAAAGACTGTTGATATTTTTGTTTTAGTAAATAATTTTCTTGGTTAGCCTCAGACTAAAACTGTCACAGATGAGGTGGGGAACATTCAGATTTCAGTTCAGTTCCTGGCTTTAGCTGCATTATGTTTCCAATTAGTTTCAAGCATTCATGATTTAGAGATTAGTCAGGAACTTGGGCTGTGTTTAAACACAGAATTTGGAGTTCCTCTTCTCTAGCTCCTTCCTTTTCAGGATTTCCCCTTCATACAATGGCAGCCCTGATTGACCTGGGCTCCTTCTCCTAGTTCCTCTGTCCAAAAATTCAGAGAGCTTTGTATCACAGTTTTAGCTGCCACTGAGCCACAGGCTTACCTCATGGGAGCTGCTTGCTTCAAGGTTCAATTCACCTTCAAAATCTGCCTACTTTATTTCAGTTTCCAAAGCCCTCGAGGAATTGTTTTTGGCATTTTGTCTAGAATTTACAGCTTTAATTTCTGGGATAACTGGCTTGTTAGATGTCTGCTTCTCCAAGTCAGAGCCTTCAACATCAGTGTGCTAGTGATCCCAATGCATATGGTAGACAGCCTATATTCTCAGGTTTAATCTCTGGATGACTTCAGGGGTAGGAGCCCGTAGCCCATGTCAACTAGCCAGGTAGGCAAGAACTAGAAACTAAGCAAGAACATGAGCTCATTTAATTTACCTCTGATTCCAGAGCTGAAGCTCTCAGAGACTATCTTACAATTGGTTGAAATTGAAAGTAACTTCAATTTTAGGATGCAGCAGTTGTGTAAATATTGGATCCTTTTTAGAAACTAGGACTCAAGATTCTGTTTCCTTCCCTTTAAAACTAATTTTATCTTAATACTAATTTCCAAAGTAATATGAATCATACATTTATTCCTTTATATTCAGAGCTCTATCCTACCCATCCATCAAAAAAAAAAAAAAGCCAACTTGTGCCTTTCACAAGCAGATAGTCCTCTCTGAATATCAGAAATCTGTATTTACAACTATGCCATTCAGAGCAGTTATGAGCAATATGGTGTGTGATAGTGTTAAACTAGTTCAGGCTGCATTTATCAAATGGCTCGTAGTAATTAATAGCCTCCATGTGAAATCTCATTTTTTTAAATAGCAGAAAGAATTTTTCCCAGATCCCCTAGAGGCAACTTCATCAACCATTATTTCCTTTGTCACTTACAAAGGAAAATAGTGAGCCCAGGCAAACTCCAATTTGAATCTGTTCATCTCAGCCCCTGCCTTGCATTAGAATTGAAAACGTAATTTCCAACCCTTCTTCACAAATGGAATTGTTGTTATTATTCAGTTTTCCATATGTGAGAAGCTGTCACCTCTGTCAGCTTCAGCGCATCTCCATTTGTAACTCCAAAACCAGACTCACAGGTCTGAACACACACTGTGCATCTCAAGTGAAAAGGTAATTTCTCTCCTAACGCACAAGAGCCCTACTGATAAAAGCCAAGTCCCTGGTTTGAATATTTGTTCCCATCATCCCCTAATAACATATTAATGCATCTAATGTCCTCCACATATGCCAGACATCCCTACTCTTTGGATAGTTCCTGACAGGGGATCCAGGGACTGTTATTACCTCGTGCCAGAGGGACGCTACTTAAAGCGAGATTATATTTGATTCTCAGTCCTCCTTCATGGAAACTACCCTCTGGCTGCTATGGTCTTGCTAAGACACCTCCTCTCTCCCTAACTATGAGCATGACCGTCCTTTCCTACAGAGAACAAAGTTCATTACTCTGTAGTTCCTACCTCTCCGGAGACTGACCAACCAGAATAGATCTGATATTAGAAACAGTCTGAGACCCAAGAGGTAACTTCAGAGGTGGGCATGAAGTCATTAAAGGTATCCCACTCAAAGGACTTTAGCTAATAATCATCCTAAGCATAATGGGTCAAAACAAAACACTGTGACCATTTCCGAATTCCAGGAGTAAAAAAAATTATCTCAGGAGTGAAGATAATTTTTGAAGGTTAGAGGCTTGCAGTGGGTTTTCTGCAAAGAAGGGGAGAAACTGAAGCAAAGAACTGAACTGATCTGCATGATAAAACAGGTCCTTTGAGGGGAGAAGCTATTGCACTATAAATTGAGTTGAGGTTTCCCTGAGATATCAGAAAGAGGGAGTGTCAGAGGAAGGCAGAATTTAAGTAAGAGAGAAAATGAGAGGGAGGATTCAGATCTGAATGAATTAAAGAATGGGCCCTTAATATCATGGAGGGAGGCAGGGCTTAATGACAGGTCCAGGAAGGGCTTCCAGTGATGGCGCATGACTAGTGATAGGCTTAGGGGCGAGAATATTTGGCTGTGTTCTGTTCTTATCCCCCTGGCTAACTCCAGTCCTCAGTCAAGTATGTGAAACACAAGTATTAAGACACAGTGGGAAAGCTGGTGTCCAAACTTGAAGCAATGAGGGATGGGGAAGGCAGTCTTGTTTTTGCTATCCATCTGCTGTGCCTAGCACGAAGTGGCAGCAAAGTATCCAGAGAGAATGGGGGTCTCTCTCTCAAGAATGGGGGTAGATTAGCGAGTGCTGGGAGTTGTAAAATGACGAGGAGAAAACAAGCCACCCTTTTTCCAATATACCAGAAGGTCAAGCCTCGATTCTCCTATAATATGTCTGGGACACAGGCAGGTAATGATAACTAGTTATACTGAATACAGTTTGTGAGCAAGGATGTGTCATGGGAAGTGAAACACAGCACATGAAAAATCTGAGACCAAGCATGGAGTCTCACATGCATGTCACCTAATTAATCATCTGGTGCTGCAGTATTTTTATGGGCTCAGCTATTGGTAAATTTGACCTTGCCCTGGGTTCATATTAAAGGTGCTTCTCTTATAATGGGCAATGTTCTTCTTGATTTGTGTATGGAGTATCTTCTTACTCAAAAAAGATCTAGTTAAGGCCAAAAATCTCATCCTTCTACATTGCAAGGTCCCTAGCCATCAAATTCATTGAATGCAAATACTGAAGCACCCATAGCAACCCTGGGATTACTGAATCAATTCCAAAGAAGCCCCTCCAAGCAATCGCTGTAGAGAAGCAGCCTCTTGTTTCTCATCAAAGACTGCCTGAACCTAACAGACAGACATAGCAGAGCCAGATGTTCTAAGAAATTACAAGTATCGTCAGATAATAAGGATCTTAATTTGGTCTAATTCTAAAAAATTAGAAGAGAATTTTATTTTAGCCATTCTGACAGGTGTAAGGTGATATCCCATTGTGGTTTTGATTTGCATTTCCCTGGCGACTAGTGATAAGCATCTTTACACATGTCTAATGGCCATCTGTATGTCTTCTTTGGAAAAATGTCTGTCCAGGTCCTCTGTTTATTTTTTAATTGAATTTTTTGGGTTTTTGGTTGTATAACTTCTTTAGAGTTTAGAAATTAACCTCCTATCAGATTTGCAAATATCTTCTCCCAATGGCTAAAATCAAAAAGACAAGAAATAACAAGTGTTGATGAAGACATGGAAAAAAAAGGAACACTTGTACACTGTTGGTGGGAATGCAAACTGGTACAGCCACTGTGGAAAACAGTATGGAGGTTCCTCAAAAAGTTAAAAATGGAAATACCATATGATCAAATAACTCCACTACTAGGTATTTACACAAAGAAAATGAAAACACTAATTCAAAAGGATATATACACCTCTATATTTATTGCAGCATTATTTACAATAGTCAAAATATAGAAGAAACCTGAGAGTCCACTGATAGACAGATGGATAAGGAAAATGGGGGGGGGTGTATCAACGTATATATAATGGAATATTACACCGCTATAAAAAAAGGAAGAGATAATGCCATTTGTGACTGCATGGATGGATCTAGAGGGCATTATGCTAAGTGAAATAAGTCAGACTGAGAAAAGATAAATACTGTGATTTCACTCATATGTGGAAGCTAAACATAAAGAAATAAACAAACAAACAAACAAAAAGCAAAATCAGACTTGTAAATACACAGAACAAACTGATAGTTGCCAGAGGGGAGTGGAGTGGGGGATGAGCAAAATGGGGGAAGGGGACGAGGAGGTACAGGCCTCCAATCATGGAATGAATAAGTCACAGGAAGAAAAGGTGCAACATAAAGAATACAGCCAATGACACTGTAACAGCATCGTATGATAACAGGTAATAGCTACACTTGAGGAGAGCACAGCATAATGTTTAAACTTGTTGAATCACTATGTTTTACACCTGATACTAATGTAGCATTGTGTATCAAATACACTCAGATAAATTTTTTTTAATTAGAAGAGAGTTAATGTTTATTGAAGTCCTACTGTAGGCCAGGCTAAGTTAAACATTATCACATACATGTGATCACCCAATCCTATAATTCCCCTGCAGAGTAGGCATTATGAAGAAACAGGAGCTTAAACCAGATTGGGATCATGTTGGCCCCTGGTCTAATCCCAAAGCCCATGACCTTTCCACACTGACATCCTGCCTCAGAAGGTGCACAGGTCACAAAGGTACAGCTCAATGACTCTTCGCAGGATACCCTGATATCTCTGCATGCCATGGAATATTCCAGCAGTTCCAAGCTGAGGGTTATAACCTATTTGTGCATCATGACTTCAATTTAGTGGGTCTTAACAAACTTTAAAAAAGTAGACTAGAATGGAATGGAATAGTATGAATTGCATCATTATGCAATATATGCTTTTTAATGTGAGTTTTGTTCAAAAACATTTGAAAAATAGTAATATAAATTAAGATAGGAATTACTGAATAAAAGCATCTTAGTAAATTTTATTGGCTTCATGGTGTTCCTTATGCAGTGGGAGTCAGGAAATACCCTAAACAAATCTGACTCATAGAGGCTTCAAAAAGAAGTCTATGGCCAAAATTCTCATAACATGCTACTCTTCACATTACTGGTTCCAATCTGTGAGCCCATCACCATCAACCCTGCTTCCATAGGGTAAAGGAAGAGTGGGTAGGTGGATCTCATGAATAAAGAGGCCACTGCTGGACCTAGGAGGCTCTGACTTCACCTTCTCCACTGGCCATAGGCGTCCTCATAGACCTCTGCCTATGATATACCTGGCCCTCTGATATTCCAAATGGGCCACAACCAGGAACCACGGACCTAACCTCAAAATTCCTTAAAGCCTAACACCTTTATGTGCCACATAGGAAGAAAGCAGATGCTTCTCCCCTTTCTCACCAATGACCTAATTGGCAGCCACTGGGAGGTAATTAGCAGAGGTATCCCGGCTCTGTCTGGACTAGCTAGTAGTATTTCACAGTTTGTCCTGTCAATGCCTTCCTGCTTGAGACACTCTTTAGCAATGACTGGGGAGGGGAAGAGCTTTGGAAGATGTTCCACCTCCCTCAAAATTTATCATTAATTCTGCTTTAATATGACATATCTATATGCTATTATAACTACAGTGAACATTTGCTTTCCATCCATTATACTCTCCCCACCCTTGAAGCATGTCCAAGCAAGCTTCTTGGCAGTATATGATATGGACAGAAAACAGAGGAAATGATCCTTGCTCAGAACAGTAATTCCTCACAATTATACACAGCTTTATAATTAACAAAACACATTCAATGCCTTATCTCAATTAATCATCTGTACAGTAGGCATTAACTTAACTCTCAGAATTGTCAGAACCTCAGAGATCACAGAGGCTAAATGCCTTGCTCATGTCACAAAGCCTGTGTGCCAAAGTCAGAACTGAAGTCTGACACTGCTAATTCTAAATGCCACGCTCTGACAAGAGCCAGCAGGGCTCATGGCAGACAAGCCCACCATTCTGGGACCTTAAAAGTAACAGTAACAATCCCTCACATGATATAGAGTCTATACTGGGTTCTGCTCCATGTTAAGCATGTTCCAGGGAGCACCTTATTTGTTTTCTACAGCAACTATTTAAGTTAAGGAGTCTTGTTTTGTCCTATCTGAGACCCCTTGGCTAGGAAGGACCAGCTAGAACTTGAGCTGGGGCAGACTTGTGTGCCACATCATCTCACACACAGTAACAACAGTCTCTGGATTCTCAAAATGGAGTAAATAGCCATTTCTGAGCTGTTTTAAATTTCCCTGAGCCTCAGTGTATTAGTTTGGCAAGGGCCGCCATAACAAAAGACCACAGACTGGGCTTAAACACCAGAAATTTATTTTTTCACAGTTTTGGAGGCTAGAAATTTGGGATCAAGGTGTCAGCAAATTTGGTTTCTCCCGAGGCCTCTCTCTTTGGCTTGCAGCTGGCTATCTTCTCCCTGTGTCTTCATATGGCTTTTTCTCCATGCATATGTATCCATGGTATCTCTCCCTCTTCCGGTAAGGACACCAGTCCTCTTGGATTAGGGAACCCCGCCATGGTTTCATTTAACCTTAGTTACTTCCTGAAAGGCTCTGTCTCCAAATTAAAGGTTAGGAATTAAACATATGAATTCTGGTCCATAATACTCAGTTTCCTGATGGCTACAATTGGAACACTACTGCACCCCTCACCCACACTCTTCTAACTATTGTGAGGATCAAGTAAGAGAGTGAAAAAAAATCATCAGGCATAGTGCACAGCTTAGGGCAAATGCCTGATCAATGATCGTTTGCTCCCACCCTGCCCTCCAAGTAGGGTAGTGAGGAGAGGCTGGAGGACTGAAAAACGTGCTAATGCATCATGGCTCAGAAACCAGAGTCTTGCTGGTGTCAGGGGAATAACAAGTTCTTGAGAGTAAGAAAGCAACTTACTGTTCGATATGCTTCCAATTGCCACAGTTGGCATATTATATTAAAGACACTTAGAGTCGGAGAGGAGAAAGCTGCTTTGCAGGCAGAAAGAACTTTATGGAAGTGGAGATTTTAGCATGCTTCATGTTGATTGACAGGATGTCTTCTATTTAAGTGAGAGCCTGTCAGGCACCATATTGTTAAGAGCTTATCAAATTTGTACACAGGATATTCTTTATTGCATCACTCCATCAGAGCCTTGCAATATTCGTGTAAAAGCCAATGGAGTCATGCAAAATGCTGGACACTATGCGACAAGCTCTGCATTGTCAGGTGAGGACAAGTCTCATCTTTTTATTTTCAATGACCAAATGACCTGCACTATGAAAATGTCACAAACCAAATAAAACAGGACCTTTTCTTGGGTTCTAATGCTTGTCTAGTTGCCCTTCACCTCCATTTTAAAAATAGAAGTACAAAGCAAAGATGGATTCCAGTGACAGTGGACACATTAAATATGTGCTCATGAGTGACCACGAGCCACTCATGGGGAAAGGAGGTGCAGGGAGAACATGAGCCAGGGTTCCAGCATGACTTCAGCCACTGACTACACGTGCCCTTGAACTCCCCATTCTCAGTTTCCTAACTGCAAAATGAGGTGGTACACTGAATGATCTCCAAGATCTACCCAACCCAGACTGTTCAAATGATGCTAAAAAGGTCACTCTCCCCCACATGCAGGCCTCTCCGCTTCCCTCTTCTCTGTCTTCATCCACCTCATCTCCTTTGCCCACTCACTGTGGTTCTCAAGTCTGTCCCTTCAGCCCTGACCTCACTTTTCAGCATCAGTCCCATGTCTCCCGGGGACCTTTAGTAATTCCCATTGTCACTGAAACTCAAGATGTTTAGAAATGGACTTGGGTCTGTTTCTGCAATCTGTTTACTCATTCTGACTTCCCCAATTCTCTCCCCAGATCTGTCACAGAATAGAGGGAAAACCATAGGCCATGGAATCAGATCTGAGTATGAAACCTGTGTCCAGTACTTCCGGTTTCTTCTTTTATTCCCAATGACTGATTTGGGATTTCCCCTGTGCCAGGACGTTTTGAAGATACAAAGATGAATAAGATAACCCCATCCTTCAAGGAACTCCATGTCCAGCTGTGGGACACTGAGAAGAATAACCAATCTCTCTGAGGTAGAATGTCTCATTTTTTTTAAGATTTTATTTATTTATTTGATAGAGAGAGATAGCAAGAGAGGGAACACAAGCAAGGGGAGTGGGAGAGGGAGAAGTAGGCTTCCCGCCGAGCAGAGAGCCCGATGTGGGGCTCGATCCCAGGACCCTGGGATAATGACCTGAGCCGAAGGCAGACGCTTAACAGCTGAGCCACCCAGGCACCCCAGAATGTCTCATATTTTAAATGGGAAAACACCGACCTCTTAGGGCTGCTGTGAGCTTACCAGCTAAGTTAAGCACTGTGTTCCTTTTTGGCATTTTTGCTCCCTTACCAGCCCACATGGATTTCTTCCTCTGCTTCCAGGGTTGTAAAGCCTGACTACTCTCTGGCGTGCCACACACTGCCTGGCCTGCACTCCTTGGAGAGAGGCTGTCGGATCTCTCTAGATCTCTCATCGCTCCTAACACACATAAGGTGTTCAGGTAAGGACTGCAGTTACTATACTGTAAGGCTGACAGACTTCAGGCTGGAGAGCTTCTGAGCTCTCCAAGGACAGGGGATTTGTCTTTCTCCTCTGGCCTCAGTGCAAAGCACAAAGCCCAACACATAGTAGGTTCTTAGAAAAGAATAATTTTCATCGTACCACAGAGAAGGCAAGGCCCCCAATGCTCACAATTCTTCACTTAAATACAGGAACCCTCATCTCCCTCTTGCATGTGTCAAGGAAAATTAACAACACGATTTGGATGAACAACAGGGAAGCCAGCACAATTTCCCCTGACTTCCCCATCACAATTAGTAATAGATTCGTTCTCTCATTTCTCCCTCCCTTATCTTTTCATTGTTCAGTAAAGAATGAAATGTGCTGATGAAAACTCACAAAAGGTGCTGAAGCCAACTGAAAAGGCAAAGTGGGGAAAAAAAAGATTTTTAGGAAAGAGGGAAGTACAATAGTAGGAATAATAAACCAAGGCACCAGGAAAATCTCTGCCAGGTGGCCACAAATGATTTTCTATTTCGGTCCTTGTCAAGTGCATCGTAGGATGAGACCACGCACAAATACTTCCTCTCTGACAAGAGACACTTTTGTGCACTGAGTCCTTCATTAGCTCTGTTATATTAGGTGAGCCCATGTTCCTCTGGGCAGTTTTATTAGCACTCTCGATCCTCAAAACCCTTAAACCAAGTCACCATCACACTGATCATTATTAGCATTGCTCAAAGTACACGTTCTAAAAACTCATATTAAAAACGCCCTGATTCATTTCCAACTAAAGAGTTTTTAGCCCAAGGAACTTGGCACATCTGTTTTAGAAATCAGTCATCTATGAAAGGCTTTTCTCTTCTGTACATTCTGTAGGCAGAGAGCAATAACCCAGCAGGCTTTCCTTTATCTTTGGAAAAAGGAGTCAAATTCCATTTATAAAGGAATCCTTAAAATAACTTGGAGAAACATCTGGCTCTCATGAGTGGTCCAGGTCAGGATGGCAGTCACCAATTAGTTAACCATAGGAAAACAGATGGATTCAACTGCCAAAGCTGTGCTAGGTGTCCTTGTCCCCAGGTTAACGATCATATTCCTTCCTCCCCCTCACTGGGAATATGGCAGGGGCAGGGGGGAATCTGATGTGAACAATACAAGATCAGGTGATCACAGTGGAGGGAGTGGCATGCCAGCTTGGACCTGAGAGGCTGGTTAGGAACTGAATACAGGGAGGGAGAAGGGAAGGCACAAGTGAGATCAGAATGTATACATAGGGCCTAGGGTACCTCCGTTCTTCCAACTGACCTTCTACCAGGAGCCTCTGTGGGCAGGCCCAGAGCCAAGAGGACAAAGGCAGATTAGCCATGACACTAATGAAGGTTAAGGTCATATAACTTTATAAAATTGGCAAAAAGTGGATTAACTTCATTTTGTTTAGTGCTGTCTCTTACCAATTCAATTGTCTTTACCCTTCGGAGTCAGCAGCCATTAGAATGGCGTTGAGCATTTTGGAGATACGGCTTTTGGGAAGTTGAGTTGGGAAAACATTTCGTTTAGCTTTAGTGGAATGTATTTATGTAGAACATGATAACTTCTGAGTATAATTAAGTTATTGCTAGCCATTCTGGCTTCCAGAATCATCCCTAATACAACCCGTTCAAAGAGCACTCAAGGTAAGTCAATGAACAGAAACAAGTGAAATGTCCTGAAATCTTACTTCTTATTGGGAAGAAACAAAACAAAACAAAAACTTGATTGGTGTCTGCCCAAACTTGACAAAAATCCTAAGAATTTACATGAAATTACCAATAACAAGTTGTGAAGCTGAATGAAACTATCCTAAATCATGAGTAATAAAAACCAATTTCAATCAACTATGAGAGAGAAAACAGTAGATACTCTATTTTCTCTAGACAATATTACAAGATCATTGTAATAGGAAAAAGTGATCAAAGAAAGTGAAGCAAAAAATGTACAAATAAAGAGGCTTATCTGTTGATTCACTGATTAAAACAAAGAGGAATTTCCCTAAAGTTTGTGACATTTGTGGTATCTGTCAGCTTTTTAACCTTTGTTATTTGCTATGATTCCTTTCCTCATTTTAAACGGATAATTTTATGTCTAATTTTGAATTCTTTTTCCTGAAGTAGATGCCTTAGGATCAACAGAATAACACATGAAATATGTTATTTAAAAAGCATGTAAAGGTACAGTAAGGGCCCAGAGGAGAGATCTCCTAAGTCATCCTGAGGTGCTGGAAAAGAGGGCACACAGGGAGAGAAAGGACAGCATTTGGGCAGGTGACCCCAAAGATGGCAGAGCTCAGTATGGAATAGTGGGTTGAAGGAGGCAAGGTGGCCCACAGCGGATGGCCTGGGGCCTTTTGATGGCCCAGGTGGATGGTTGGGTTGTTCTCAAGTAACTGAGGCCCTTTGAATCCTGCAGCTTCTATCCATGTTTTCATGCCTTGCCATTTTCTCTATTTATCAAAGAGCATGTTTTTACTTGCCAAAAATTTAAAAATAAATGTAATCACTTTTTATACTAGTAGCAACCACGGAACCAATATATACTATTCTAGTATTTGCTCCATTATTAACACTCATGAAGTGAGACTACTTTTCCTCACGGGCTTCCATCACAGACCCTCTGCGCACCCTCAGATAGGATCCTGCTCAGCTCCTGTCTATGCCCTCCTGAGGAAGGACAAAGGGACTGCCCCATCCACCCATGCTCCACAGTGATAACTAGCCCCCTCACAAACATGTTGCTATTAGCTCACTTATCTTTTTCCATAGTATACACAAAAAGGAAATTAAACAAGGAGAAAGTGGATGACTGTATATTGGCAAACATGTCCTTTATAGAAGGACCCTAGATTGTGTCTCTAAAAATGAAAAAAGAACTAACATTTTTTGTGTACCTGCCATGTGCTGCACATTATGCTAGCCATCTTATAGACATTATCATATTTATTTATCATTCCAACCAGCGCAATAGATGTCATTATCCCTGAGAAGTTAATTAATTTGCCTAAGATAGCCTGCCAGAAGTGACTGGATTTGCCGGACCTAAAACTCTGCTCATTTCAGTACATCCATGCCTCCCTAGCCTCCCCTTTCAGGTTTCTCTACCTCCAAGTGGTTGAACGTAAAACAGTGTCACACTTTGGGTAAAAAAAAAAAAAAATCACTTTTCAGTGAATAATCTCAAAAATGCAGGGTAAACGCATTACTAAGATGGTTACTCGTCTTTCTCATTGGCCTACTCTTAGTTAAGCCAAGTCTTTGAGTTGATCTTCTGCTGCAAGTATGGGGGGAAACCTAATTTTGAATCAGCATTTGGCCAAGAACAAGACTACCTTTTCAAGGTTTACCCAACACTCAGTGTTGACGAGCCATCCTTTAAAGGGAGCAGGAATGGCGGGGTTGAGAGATTCTAAACCAGGCACCACAAAGGCTCCTATTGAAAAAGAAGAACAGAATCCCCTGCCTCCCACAGCAGATGCCATTCACTCCAGGGACTGGATGTCAGCACAAGCCCAAGCAGATTTCATTCATCCTTGTCCAACCCCAGGGAGCCGGGGCACTTTATTCAAGGCAGAATTTTCAAAGTGTCCATCACCCCCCTCCTCACCATCTCCCTCCAGCCAGGTGGCCAGCTGATTCTGATTGATCCCAACATGTTTCTTCTCAGGGCTGATTTTTACAAGCCTGTGAGGAGTCTCAGGTTTGGGCTTTTCCCCCTAGCGCTTCTAATAAACTGGGTCCTCATGCTTGCAATAAAGCCTGCTTCAAGAGACTCTTCCTGGCTAGCCATGCAGCCCTTCAGCAGGTGATCCCTCTCTTCAGGGGCTTTCAAAACTTCAGGATCTAAAAATCAGACGCTTGGAATGACAGCCCATGACGTGACCCTGTAGGAAATTTGCTTCCTTTTTTTGTGGGATGTCTGCTGTTTTAGAATTCTCAGAGGGACACTCTCCTGGCTGAAGGACTCTTCAGGGGATGAAAGCAAGGAAGATGGAACCAAGAGATTTCATTATCATCGCTGGCAAGGGGTTTGAGTTGGGGGGGGTGGAATCTTGCCTGGGAAGCCCCTTCTGTCCTGGGTGCCATAATTCTAGAGATTTAACAGCCAGAGCAGACCCGCTGTGATGGGAAGCCAGGATGATCAAGGGTAGGCAGCCTCTGCAGTGTTAGGAAAGCTTTCAAACGAAAGCTTCCTCAGCCTGAAAAGAGCAGAACTCAGAAACAATCCAATCAAAGTCTCCGAAGATAATGATGAAGGGAAGTGAGAAGTTGTACATGGCCTTGTTCAGCTAACCCTACACATGAGGACTGGGGAGCAGGCTCCAAATTGGAAGGAGGCCATTTGGGAACAATTGAAAGGAAATATAACCTCACACAGCAGGTAGGAAACTTATGGGACTTACCAGCCCTGGAGGTGGTATAGGCCACTTATAAATAGACTCAAAGCACGTTTAGAGGCATTTGTGAAATAAGAGATTCACTGTGGATCACTGAGGAGAAAGCAAGGTGTTTGACTGGGGTTTGCCATAATCATTTGAAATTGACCTAACATGCAGTTACTGAAATTTTTTGCCCCATGGCACACAAGATGGATGACATTTACAAACACAACACATATTCTCAAGGTATCTCCAAATTTTGGCTCCTGGCATAGACAAAATATGAGTCGTACCTCCATTGCTTTATCATTTACTCAAGCAATGATACTAGAATGCATGTGAATCAGAATAATACAGTATGGCTACAGCCTGAAATTTTTTGGAACACAGATTATTGGCAAATTTCACTTTAAGAATTCCACAGGCTTCTATCTCATATGCATGTTCTAACTCAAGCACTCATGGCTTCAGAGCATCCTAAGAGCTCTGTGACGAAACCTCAAAAATAGGGGTGTAAACTGGGTCTGAAGTGAGACTGAGATGCTCTAGGAGGAAAGGAAACATGGCTGTGGCTTTTAGTACTGTTAAATTAACATACAGTATAGTGCTCACAAATATTTATTTAATTTATTAATTACCCAGTAACAGTAGTCTCTCTACTGTTGCCAATCCAAGCCCACCCAAGGTAGGCACAAGCAGTGTCAATCATAGCATCCCCAAGAACCTGGAAAAATTACGGTATGATTCAGAGTGAGCTCAGTCTATGGGGAGACTGATCAAACCGCAGATCACCTGTCCACCAGCAAGTCCTGCTCCAAGCAGGTCCTTCAAAATGGCTGCAGCATCACTGCCAGTAGCCAGGATTTCATGAGCAGTGGTCTGGCCCTTAGAAAGAGGCTGGAAGGAAAAAGAAGAGGTGCCAACCAAGTCAACAAACCACAGATCTGGTCTCTGGATGTGGTAACAAACTGGAAAACCAACCAAAACCAAAAAAAAAAAATGTTTTTAAATGGGAAGATTCCTGGGTATTTGGACCAAGGGCCCCAACTGGGGTGAAGCTATGTCAATGAGTTACCCAAGACAGATCAGACACTAGGTCTGCAGATGATTCCAGACCAACTCAACCATGGCAACAAGTTTCTGAAACACTACAAGGAGGTGATCTCCACAGTCTTTATGACCATGAGCAAGTCTCTTAACAATCTGAGCCTGTTTTCTAATCTATAAAATGGGCATCATAAATAGTAACTTGCAGTGTTTTCCTAAGGATTATATAATATGTATAACAAGCCTAGAATACTCTTTCTTATATTGTGGGAACCTGATAAATGGTGGCTACTATTATTTAATGCTTGTCAACTCAGCTGAGCCAAATAATGGAGGTGAGGCCTTGCCCTGGCAAGTCATGCAGCCATGAAATTGACTCCACAGAATTTGACTGGCTTAATTGCTAACATTTTTGGTGGCTATCTTGTCACGTGAGGATACCTACATCAAAAACAAAATTTGGAATTTGAATGAGGGGGTAGTTAGGTCCTTCTAGAACACTGAAAATTTAATTGGTTGTTGTGGGTTGAATTCTGTTCTCTCAAAATTCATATGTTAAAGTCCTAATTCCCAGCACCTCAGAATGTGACCTTATTTGGAAATAGAATGTTGTATATGTAATTAGTTAAGATAAGGTCATACTGGAGTCGAGTGGGTTTCTATTATGACCGGTGTCCTCATCAAAAGGGGAAATTTGTATACAGACATGCATACAAGAAGAATGCCACTGAAGTTCTGCTGCCATAAGCTGAGGAACTACCAGTATTTGGGAGAAAGGCTGGGAACAATCTCTCCCTAGCACCCTCAGAGGGAACATGGCCATGCCAGCACCTTGATCTTGGACTTCTGGCCTCCAGATCTATGAAACAATAAGTTTCTGTTGTTTAAGCCACTCACTTTGTGGTACATTGCTGTTTGTTTGGGGTTTTTTTAAGATTTATTTATTTATTCGAGAGAGAGAGTGCATGCAAGTCAGGGGTGGGGGGGGTCAGAGGGAAAGAATCTCAAGCAGACTGCCCACTCAGCATGGAGCCTGACCTGGGGGCTCTATCTCACAACCCTGAGATCAGGACCTGAGCTGAAATCACAAGTCAGACGCTCAAGGGAGCGCCTGAGCCACCCAAGCGCCCCTGTTGTTGTTACAGCAGCCCTAGCAAATTAATACACAGGTTCATACAAAATGTCTAAAAGCAAATGATTAAAAATAAACTTGATGGAATCATCTTAGGAGTGTTCCCATTAGAAAGAAAGTTAAATTCCCAACTTATTAGCAGTTGAATGCTACCTGTATGGAATGGTTTAGTCTTTCTGAAATCATTAGTGACTTACTGGAGATGGATTGATTACCTTGCATAGCAAGTTAGGATGAGAAATAGCCCATTTTGAAAACCCCCAAACCTTCATACTGAATTCTATGAATTTATGAGCAAGGACTAAAAGTAACTATGGAAAAACCCAAGAGCCTTTGTATTAAGTAAGCATGACAAATGGCGACTATATATAGATGATACAGATATAGACACCCACATACACACATACAGACACACATATGTCCATGTATGTATACACAGACACACATATGTCCATGTATGTACATACAGACACATATGTCCATGTGTGTACATACAGACACACATATGTCCATGTATGTACATACAGACACATATGTCCATGTGTGTACATACAGACACACATATGTCCATGTATGTATACACAGACACACATATGTCCATGCATGTATACACATATACATGTACTCATATAGTATCTTTAAAGCTATGCTGTCTTCTCAATGTTGAAGAAACTCATCACCATGCGAGTATGGGTTGGATGTTTACCCTTCAGCCTCCTGTCCTGCCTTGTGTCTAAGCGGGCTCATACCTGCTGCTTCTAGAGGCACCTATTATCAAAGGGCCCACCCCTCCCTGTTGATCCTGAGGGCCAAACTGCTACCTAGAACATGCAGCCTTTAAAAGTCAGACCTACAGAAATAAGGGCCCAGAAAATAACTGCACTTTAGAGCAAATGATTTTGAAGGGAAAAAAGGAAAGAGAGAGCAACAAAGAGAGTGAGAGATTGATTCTTTCCTCACAAATGAAGTCAAGATTATTCATTCTTGCCCTTTTTTAAGGACAATTAATAGGAATTTCTAAAACTCAGAATGTCGAAATCATTAGTAGCTGATCACTTGAAGCAAGAATGCAGCTGTTATGATTAATGGCTGAATTTTAAATACTTGAGACGGAGCGAGGCACTCTCCCACACCACCCTGCTTGTCATATGTGCCTCCCCAGGATGCTGCAGAGTGTGATGGCATCTCAACAGGTTCTTTCCTCACGAAAATTTTGTATAATTCCCCCTGAAGAAATTCTCACGAAAATTCAAATTCACTCATTCATCAGACAGCATGAGGTAGGAGGGTGTAGTAGAAAGAGTATTTATGAATTTAGAAGGAAAAAATGGCTTTTGGTCTTTGCTTTGCCGTGTTATGCAACCTTGGGTATATCATTCAAATACTTATTTTCTAATCAGAAAAATGGAAGTGGGGATGATAAAGCCTTCCTTTCCTGATATACAGATAATTCATGTACAATATTACATGTTATTCAAATATAAAGTATTGGTACCTGCTATGTGTAAGACACATGATCAACAAACAAGATGAGGGGAGAGGGGAATTAAGGATGAATAAGAGCTGATTCTGACCTCAAG
Organism: Ursus maritimus; assembly: GCF_017311325.1. Lineage (NCBI taxonomy): Eukaryota > Metazoa > Chordata > Mammalia > Carnivora > Ursidae > Ursus > Ursus maritimus. The sequence continues at coordinate 13,019,329 of NW_024426119.1, read as the reverse complement.
GACATTTCAAGCTAGGAGGCACAGAAAGTCGTTTTACAAATAATCAGAATTTTAGGTGAGAAAAAGGAAATAGCACAGAGGTGGTATCACCTCAGGCCTGGGGGATGGTGAAGAATCCAGGAAGGCTTCACAGAGGAAGTGATATTTGTGATACAAGGCAGCTGAGACTTGGAGGTCATGGTTTCCGAATTTTGCTGAGTATGGGGAGCCAGAAGGGAAACCAACACCACAGAGGGAAAGTGAACCTTCCAATTCCCTTGTCAAAGCAGGAACCCAGTGTTCTTGTTAAGCTGTCTGAAAGCATGGCAAAAATAGAACAGGTCAAGCGTGTCTCCATATCAAACCATTTCCATCTCTCCAGCATTACTAAAAATGAAAGTCAGGGCGATCATCTGGATGGGGATGATATGCCCCTGTTCTTGTCTCTCAGATGCTTTAATGCCCCTCCCCCAAAAAATCCTTGCAATACCTCAGATGAAGGAAAAGGAGAACTGCCATGGTGGGCGACTCTTTTTTAAATTTTTCTAAATAGATAATAGTAAAATCTAAAGAAATAGTTAAGAAGAAGGAAACAATGGGGGAGCGCGACTGGCCCTCTTCCCTTGGAGCATGATGAGAGCAACCAGGGTTTTCCATTCCAATTCACCCTCTGCACCTCTCTCAAGTTCAGCTCCTTAAAAGCCAGTTTTGATCACATCACCATTATGCTCAATGGACATGGCTCCCTGGTGCCTACAAAATTAAGCTCACATTTTTTTTTAAATAAAAATCCTCCACAAGAGGATCCCAACCAATTTTTCCAACATTATCTTCTTTCTTTATCTTCATTATCTCTTCTCTTTGTTCCACTTTCCTGCCCCCTTCATGCTCAGACTCTTGTTCCCTGGTCCTTAAAGCCTTTGTCCTCTACCCACCTTTCAAAATCTTAGCCATTGTTCTTGGACCCATTCAAATCTCATCCCCATCCAAATTAAACAATCACAGCACTGAGCTCCTTCCAGGAGCTCCTTCCATTTGTTCACTGAAGATGCAAACATCAAGAGTGCCTGTCCTGCCTTCAAGTTGTTTCCTAAGAGAAGGAAGGACAGTTGCATAAACAACTAATTATAATACACTGTGCTTGTATGTATAATGCATCATGTAGACAAAGATAAACTCTTAAAATATTCATTCTGTATTGAAAACAGATCATGAGAAGGGTCAGAAAGGTGGTGGCATTTCACCTGAGGCTACAAGGAGCAACGGATTTCCAGTGAATGATAAGAAATAAGAGAATGGTGCATGCCAAGGCACAGAGGTAAGTACAAAACATGATCAAGAACAAGGGCAGGCTCAAAGTGGCTGGAGCCCAGAGTGTGTGCAACAGGAGTAGGACATAGGTCTGGAAAGAAATTCTGGGACCTAGTGTGTTGGCTACACCAAAATAAGAGTTTGGATCTTAACCTACGGGTGTGGGGGTTTTAAGGGTCATTTTAGGATCAGTGTCTGATATTACATGTTGGATGTTATCAGGTAACTCTGGAAGCAGTATGGAGGGCAGACTAAGTGCAAAGGTAACAGTTAGGAAGCTACTGTTATAGTCCACACAAGACATAATGGGGAGTTTGAACCATGATAGACGCAGTGTACATAACAAAGAAGGGATGCATATGAGGCTTCTCATCTATTAGGTCTTTCCTAATCTACCTCTCATTTCTGAGCAGATATTATTTCTCCCAGCTATCTCATTTAAACCACAACTCATATCTTTATATGTATTAGTATTTTTTCACTCATATTGTAGTCTTATGTTTTATCCTCCCAATATTAAACCCAAAATTACGGAGTCTGAATTATGGTAGTTGCTCAAGAAGTGGGTGAAAGGACTTGCAAAAAATTGTCTTAGGATCATTCATTTTCCAGAAACAGAATCCCATTCAATATAACTTGAGGAAAGGGAGGTTTGTTATTAGGATACACGCATAGCTCATGGGAAGTGGGGACAGGAAATAGAACCAGACCCCAAGAAGGAACTTCCAGGTTGGGGACAATTATGAACCAACTTTCAGACCCTGGATCTCTCAGTTCAAATTCTCAAAAGAGAAGATCTGACTGACTATCCCAGGTCCAGGCAACTGAGGCCAGGAGGGGCAGAGTCATACAATACAAGCATGGGAAAGAGAGTCTACTCATTACGCTAGGGTTGATCATTGCTTGCCTGTGTAAGACATCTTTGCTAGAGATAATAACAATTTTCAAAATACTTTAGAGACATTAGTCTCAACTCTTCATAAACCACAATCCTGTGAGTCAGCGATGGGTCCTTTTTCTCTTAATCTCCCTTTATAAGCAAGTGAAGAAGCTTAGAGAAGCAAAGGGATTTGCTCAAAATCACACAGCAGGTCATCTGCAGAGCAAAATACCTAAACCTAGGGATACATATTCCTCAAACCCAAGACTGTTCTGATCTGATATGTAATGTTTCAAAACATTCATAACTCATTCATTCACTGACAAATATTTGTGGAGCACTTATCTGGACATATTTATATGAACTAAACCCTGTGCTTGGTATGGGAGGGAATTTCTTTAAAAAAAAACATTTTACTCATGTTGCTCAATGAAGAGAGAAGGTATCTTTCCATTTACCACTCAAGAAATGGGCCAAATGGGAAAGTGGTTTATTAAAGTACTGAAACTTCTCCCCAAAGTTTCTATAATTAGTTCAGGTACTTAGTGATATTCTAAAGTTATTTTATTCGGCAATAATATTTAAGATTAATATATTCTCTCTGGTATCTATAGTAACCGGTCTTTCGGCATAGTATTAAGATTGGGGATTTATTTATATTTAGGCTTCACCCAAGAGGAAGATTTTCGTATAATTTATTGTTACATTTAGAGAGCATAAAACCTTTAGGCCACAATGTGTAGTTAATATTCAGAATTAAGTCAGTTTATTATGCATCAACTGGTAGGTCAAATTCAGCTTTGTGTGCTATAATTTATAATACAGGTTTTTGCCTGGAGCAACATGGAAGGCCTGGAGCAGTGCTGTGAATTATTACAACTAAATCGGGCACTACCTGCCAAAATATACACTATTGCTTGTATTTCTATTGCACGAAGACTATAAACATGATTTCCGAGAGCTCTGTGCTGCAAGGACATCTAAATAAAATATCAGTTTCATGACCGGTGTCAGCATTAAGAAACTTCTTTCCTTTATTTGCAGCTGCTGCAAGTCTGGGTTTCTGTGGCAATTCACTTCTTAGCCACTTACAAAATGGCAGTTCACAGGTTTTACGACTACACGGTGTAAGCATATTTCTCTCTTTTAATGGGTGCACCAACTACGCTGCAGTACACTTATTGTCATTATTAAAAGCGTATTTGAAAAGCAACCTTAAATGTGGCATTTGATAAGCCAAAATATTTTAATAAAAGATTCAGTGCATACTTAAAGTATATTATGAATTTCTTTCGTTGAATACCACTTGTGTTTTTGATCACTGTTCACCCAGCTCCTTGGCTAAGATTGCTAAACTAAAACATGGAGGAGCTCTTTTTCAACTGTGGGTTTCCATTGTCTTATTTCCAAGGGATATTTTATGCGCTACACAAAGGCTAGCAAATGTGGTCACCTCTTGATTATGTTAGAGTGGATTTCCTATTTTAAGTAACTGTAAAAATTATAGAAAACAATTTTAATCTACATCACAAAGTAGGAGAAGGTTAAGTAAACTCTAGAACATGCAGCCTGTGTTTATGGCCATTTACACGATGTTTACAAAAAGCATACAATCAAAAATTTTTAATTGCTGAATTCTGATCTAGCCTCTCCTAGGGAAGGTCAAAGTCCAAAATTAATGTTAGGAAAACACTGAAGCTCAGCTAGTGAAAAATTACATCACACATTCCAGGCACTTGGGAGATGAGGTGGATTTCAGCGATAACTGTCTCTCTTTTCTCTCTGAAAGGGGCTGCCGGACACATGCTATTGGCATCAGTGGGAAAAATTTAGCCAAGGAGGAAAAGACAAGGGGAAACAGATTTGCCCTAATAAAAATGAGATATTTCTTATAGTCATTATTATCCAAAAGTCTTCAAAGGAAATAATAAGGGCAAAGATCCTGGGGTAGGAATGAGCTTATCATGATTAAGGAACACCAAGAAGGCCTGTATTTATAAGGAAAGGAGTTCTAACAAGCTTTTAAATAAACAAGCAGTTCTGCTGTTGGACACCAAATTTTAGTGACCTCTACTAATTTACACTGTAGGAGTCTAATAAATAAAGTCTTTAGTCCTATATAAAAACAAAAGTGAAAAAAGAGAAACTAAGAAAATCTTTCCTATGGATACAACATATGCCCATAAAACTCAAAGAAAAGGACTAACTTTTAAATCAAATCCTTGTCTATCAGGAAGTTGGCCACAATCAAGCTTTAATAATCACAGACAAAACCAGGGCCTTTCACTCTTATTCCCAGTTAGCATACCAGATGTTGCTCATAGTCAGTAAGCTAGCACATTCATGCTGCTGAGCTAGGCTATCTGAGAATGCCCAGGGAGACATTATCCATGGTATGATAATCAGCTGTCTCATGTGATGCAACAGAGGGAAGGCAGAGAAGCAGAGATAGCTGTCCAAGCAACAGTGGTCATCTGGTTAGCTCAACTGGATGACATTTAAGGTCATTTCAACTCCGAAATTCTATACACCTATACCTCCTGCCTAAAAGGACAGGGATGTACCATTCACTCAGCAAGCACGCAATGAGAACCTTCTGCACCATGGCATGCTGCGTCCAAAATGGCAAATTACTTCGAAGCAGTGATTATATTTAATACATGTTTTATATCCTTTTGGCTGGAGTATGAAGCACACAGGTGTGGGAAGAGACCACCCCTTTCAGTCACAGGGGCCCATCCTTGCCCCCAGAGGTGCAGTTGCTTCTTGTCACCAGAAATGGGGACTCTGAGTATGCATCTAACGGTGGAATTTGGCTCATGCCATAAACACTTTTGCTGCCTGACTAAAGAAAACAGGTGTGTGGCCACCTCATGTAAGGGAACTCACTGCTCAGTGGGCCATGAGACTAGGCAGTCTGAAGCAGGTGTGCAGCCTGGCAGGCAGACTCCAGACAAGCTTCTGGAAAGATATAGGACAATGACTGCAATGTGCTAACTGGCTGCTCTTTCATGTTGCCTCACAAGCCATGAGGTTGAGAAGATGCTAAAACCTTTGCTACACCAGCATCAAAGAGAACTGCAGGTAGCAGCTAGTAGGTTTGGGGTCAAAGCCAGATGGTCTTTTGGAAAAGTAATCACCAACTTGGGAGTCTCCATGCTTCAAGAAGTCCCTAAGGTATAATGAGACGCCATCATTCCATTCTTCACATATTCAACAAAGATTTGCTAAGCACTACTCAAAGGAGCTTTAAAAATCTTATATTAACCATCTCTCAGGATTCCCGGATGTACTAAAAGATCACCATATTCTTTTGACTTGGCCTGGGATGGCAACACTTTCTGAACCCCCACCAGCATGTTTGTTCCTATTTTAATATTTTTTAAATCATAAGTCTTACAATTATTTTTTCCCTAAAAATCTATAATGTGGTACACATTAGACATAATTATTTGATAGTATCTTAGCAACTAGAAATATCATATTTCAATCAATTCCTGGGACCATGATTAGCTTTTATGAACAAGAAATTCTGATTAGGGTCGTTTCTTTTAAAAAGTGGGCGAAAAGGAACAAATTACTTGTGCATGCAACAATATGTTGAATCTCAAATATATTAAGCTAAGTGAAAGAAACTAGACACCTAAAGCTACATCCTGTATGATACCATTTACACAGTATTCTTGAAAAGGCAATGCTGAAGGGTCAAGAACAGATCAGTGGTTGCCAAAGCCTGGAGGAAGATTTGACTACAAAAGGGAATATTTGGGGGTGATGGAAACATTTTGAATCATGATTGTGGTGGCGGTGCATGACTGCATAGTTTCTCAAATCTCTTAGAGCTGTACACCAAAAAGCGTGAATTTTTCTGTATGTAAATAAATGAAAAGTGAATAAAAAAATTATTTTCAAGTAATTAAAGAATTATGTTGTTGAGCATGCACAAACAACTGGGGTGGAGGGCTTAATTATTATTGCATTGTGTATGATAGACAAATCCTTCCTAAATAAAGGTCCACAGTAGTAAAATGTTTGAGAACACTAAGACTATAGGGAAGACCCATAGTTTACCTTAAATAGCCTCAGATTATTCAGACAGGACGCAGAGTCATGGAGTTGCTATAGGATGTTTGTAACCTCAGATATATCCAGAGAAGAGAAGAGAGGGAAGCTAACCCCCTTCACCCTTTCTGCATGGGAAGAAATAGAGTCCCCAGCACAGAAGAACAGATTTCAATGTATTAGAAAGTAAACTCCACAAGGGCAAGGAATTGAATTACATACTGATGCATAGCTAGTACTCTAGGAAGCTTTAGACACAAGAAGGGCACTCAAAGACATAGTTTTGAATGAATGAATGAATGAGTTGCAGCTGACCTGCCTACATTTACTCAAGTGATCATTCTCCAATTCCAAACACATGGCTATACCAGATAAACTCTAACAAAAGAATTTTGGATACATAGCAGAGTTTGAAAACAAGGCAGGTGACAAAAATGAAGAGAGAACTCAAAGTCAGTGTGGTAAGCAAGAACAAAAACTAAAATGGCCTGTGTGAGTCTGGGATCTGGATTTCAGTCCTAATAGCTGCGGGAAAGGTTTCTGATGTATGCGGGGAAGGGAGAAAGACCAATGGCTTTATGTTCCTGAAAGGCTAAAACTGATCTTGCCAGGACCCATGAAGGGCTGCCTCAAATCTGAATCGGAGTCTAGAAATGCTTTACCCATTGGTTCAGGGAAGCAGAAGGTAAGGTGGACATCCACTGCACAAGGGTGAAGAGTCACCTGCAAGTGGTTGGAATGTCCAGCTTGTGCCATGTAAATCTGTGAGTCTAAATTTACAACTTTTATATTGTGTATCGTTTATTGTGTAGCCCCCTACGCTAGCTGAGAAATTAACATAAACATGGACCGGAACCCAGGGAGCCCAGATAAAGGCAACCACCAGGTTACTACTGGCCCTCTGGACTCCCACAGAAAGCAAGCCCCACAGAAGCAGACTTCATAACCCAAGATTACAGATAATGCAAAGTAAAACCACACCATGGAAAGAGCCCACTGATGTAATTGTTTTGCCTAGATAAAATAAAGTGATTTGAAAGAGGCTTTAAAGTAATTATGATTGAGATAGTCACAGCAGAGGCAGATGTATTATAAGGTTAATGGAACTAAAGTTTCAGGGCCTCTCACTAACACTGGCCCTTCCCAAAGCCCTGAGAAGGACTCTACCAATGTACTCAAGTGGCCTCATATTTTCATAAAATTTATAAAATATATTTTAACGTTAACCGGTTAAGGTGACTTACTATTCTCCTTTCTGCCTTTATCACATTTCTATCTTTATTTGAAGGCATTGGAATGGCAATGGGCCATTTAGTTTGGACACATTTAGTGTGGATTTAGTGAAACATATTTATGTGGTTCATAGTCATTTCCATACAGGGACATGAAGGTACAAGGGCCAGAGACTGGATCCCAATATAAACTTGTCCTATACAACCTGAATCACAAATAAATAGAAATGAAAAGAATTGAAATGTATAGAGCTAGATGCTAATATGTAAAAATGCTCTCAATTCTTACAGCTTGTATAAGAAAGTAATTAGAGGTTTTCCCAAATTTGACACCAATTCTTAAAATTAATGATATTGCCAAAAGCTATATGTGAAGCTGAAGGAAATTTTTATAAACCACAAATGATCAAATATGCTAAAGAAAAGGCTAAGTTATCTTTTTATTTTCTCCTTTAAAATAATATTATAAACTTGTCATATGGAGAGGAGGTCAACCATAGAGGTATGTTAGCAATTAGTCAACAAAAGTATATTGTTATTTTTCTGGATTTTATGCGATGTTCGTTGTATTTGTCAGCTTTTTGAAATCTTTTGGTGTGTGATTTTTTTTTCTCTTTCCAACTAAATAATTACTATTGCACTTAATTTTGTATTTGTAATTGTATATTCTTGTTCTTAAAGAGAGACCTCTCAAAATGGACAAGCTTCAGGTCCCACAAAACCTTGATCTGCCTCTGGTTCAAAAGTTAACAGCAGGAAAAGAAATTATATGGTAAAAATAGGGCAACAGGAAAAAGAAAAGATTTGAAGAATCAAATATGAAATCTAGAAATAAAAATATAGAGCCAGGGAAAAAATCCAGTGGAAGAGTTGAACAGAAAACTGGACGGAAGCACTGAGAGACTACATGAATTATGAAAATAAATAAAAAGAAATTCTCAGACTGTAACACAAAGAGACAGAAAATATGAAAAAGAGTAAAGATACATGGAGATACAATAATTTCTAACACATATATTAGGAAATCCAAAACATGCAAACAGAAAGAATGGAGAAGAGTCAATATTCAAAGCGATAATACTCAAGAATTTTCCAGACTTGAAGACAAAAGTCTTCATATTTTAAGAACATACAAAATCCTGAGAATAAATTAAAACAATGCACACCTGTACACCTAGTACTATAACAGTGCATTAAATAAACAGAAAACTTTAAAAGCCATTAGAGACAAAAAGAGAAATTAACAAGTAGCAGCAGTGAGGCTGAATGAAGAATTCTTATAAGCCACAACAAATGTCCCAGACAATGGAATATACTATCCAGATAAACTAGCATTCGAGAATGAATGCTAAAGGAGCACTTGGATAGCTCAGTTTTAAGCATCCAACTCTTGGTTTTGGCTCAGGTCATGATTTCAGGCTTGTGGGATTGCACCCTGCATTGGGCTCCATGCTCAGTAGTCTGCTTGAGATTCTTTCTCCCTTTTCTCCCTCCCTCTCTGCTCCTTCCTCCTGCTCACACACTTTCTCTAATGAATAAACAAAATCTTTTAAAAAAATGCTAACAATGCAAGTTGGTACAGCCACTCTGGAAAACAGAGTTGGAGGTCCCTTAAAAAGTTAAAAATTGAGCTACCCTATGACCCAGCCATTGCACTACTGGGTATTTACCCCAAAGATACACACGTAGTGAAGAGAAGGGCCATATGCATCCCAATGTTCATAGCAGCATTGTCCACAACAGCTAAATCGTGGAAGGAGCCGAGATGCCCTTCAACAGATGACTGGATTAAGAAGTTGTGGTCCATATATACAATGGAATATTACTCAGCTATCAGAAAGAACGAGTTCTCAACATTTGCTACAACATGGACAGCACTGGAAGAGATAATGCTAAGTGAAATAAGTCAAGCAGAGAAAGACAATTATCATATGATTTCTCTCATCTATGGAACATAAGAACTAGGAAGATCGGTAGGGGAAGAAAGGGATAAAGAAAGGAGGGGTAATCAGAAGGGGGAATGAAGCATGGGAGACTATGGACTCTGAGAAACAAACTGAGGGCTTCGGGGTGGGGGGGAATGGGATAAACTGGTGATGAGTAGTAAGGAGGGCACGTATTGAATGGTGCACTGGGTGTCATACGCAACAAATGAATCATCGAACTTTACATCAGAAACCAGGGATGTACTGTATGGTGACTAACATAATATAATAAAAAAAAACATTTAAAAAAAATTACCACCAACAGAATAAATGGCAGCATTTCAGTCCTACTAAAAAAAAAAAAAAAACATGCTAACAATGGCATTTTCAGATAAAGACTGAGAGAATTTATCACACACAGATCCTTTTGGAAAGACCCACTAACAGTATACTTCAGGAAAAAGAAAGTGAACCCAGAATGAAGAAAAAGGACTTCAACAAGTAATGATAAGCAAAGATAATGGAAAACTTGTGGATAAATCTAAATAAGCATTGACTGATTATCATAGTAATAATAATGACAAGAATGAGAAGAAATCAAGAAGAAAATTAAATACTGGAGGAAAATAAAATGGAAGGCATGAGTAGAAAGCAAAGTTTAAATTTTGACATTGTTTAGGAGGAGAGTGAAGGTAATGAATGAGGATTAGAGTCTACTAAATTAAAACTTCTTGTTAATATAGAAGCCAATAGGCCTCTATGTACATAATAACCAGTTACAGAAAATAATGGTAGAAAAAAAAAACATTTACAATAGCAAGAGATTAAATACTTAGGAAAAAATTTAGTAAGAAATGTGTAAAATCTATATCAGCAAAACTTTAAAATACTCCTGGAAGCTGCAAACGCAAACAAAATAAATGGAAGAAATCCATAGTTGGATAACATGATTCAACAACATAAAAAATTGTCAGTTCTCCCTTTGATTAGTTAAGAAATTTAATGCAAGCTCAATACAATTCCAACAAGCATTTTTAGGATGTTGGGCAAGTTGATATTAAGTTCACAGATGGAAGTAAACATGCATGGATAGGCAGGAAAACACTAAAAATGAGAGAGAGGGGGAGGGAGGGTGGAGGAGGAGGAGGAAGAGGAGGAGGAGATGAAGAAGATGGGAGGAGGAGAAGGAGGAAAAGAAAATGAAAAGACAAAACTACAAGGGGGAATTAATTCTGTCTGACAGACATTAAAACATAATGTAAAGCCTCTATAATTAAAACAGTGTGGTACTGGCCCATGAATAGACGAAAAGACTGTCCAAATAGAATAGAAAGCCCAGGAATGGATCCAAATACATGTGGAATTTGAAAATATGATAAATTGAGGTATCCCAAATAATGGAGTCTAAGATGAACTTTTGAATAAATGGTGCCAGTGGGAACCAGGTAGCCATTTGGAACAAGGTAAAATTAAATCAATTGGTCATACAATAGACAAAATAAATTCCAAATGGATTAGGAACTTAAATTAGAAAATGGAACCATGTGTGGGTGACTCAGCTGGTTAAGTGTCTGACTCTTGATTTTTTGCTCAGGTCATGATTTCAGGGTTATGAGATTGAGTCCCATGTTGGGCTCTGGGCTGCGTGTGGAGCCTGCTTAAGAGTCTCTCCCTCCCTCTTCACCTGCCCCTTCCCCTCTAAAAAAAATAAAGAAAGAAAAAGAAAAAGAAAATACTAAAGAAAATATGAATGTGAATTTCTTTTTAACCTTAGTGTAGGGAAAGGCATTCTAATGATGATTCAAAATCCAGAGATAACAAAAGAAAAGACTGACAAATTTTTCCATGAAACTTGTTTATAAAAATAAACAAATATTGATTTAAAAAATTTTCTTAATTATTTATGGAAAAGAAAAAACATAAAGTCAAAAAGACAACTAACTACTACTACTTACAACTGGTATCACAAAGAGCTAATATCACTAATACATATAGAACTCTTGGAAATAGAGGGATAAAATACCAAAATTCCAATAGAAAAATGGGAAAAACACATGAACAGACAACTTAACAAAAAGAAAAAGATATAAATACGGCCCCCAAACATAAAAGATCTTGAACTCATTCATAACTAGATAAACGCAAACTTAAAAAAATGAGATACCATTTCTCACCTACCATGTTAGTGAAAGTTTAAAAGTAAGACTATGCTTCTACTGACAAACTTTAGTGAAACAGGAAGCAATCACTCTCAAACACCGCTATGAAAATGGAAACTGCCTTTTGATGCGTAATTCCACTTTCAGGAGTTCACTCTGAAGGTATACATCCAACAGCACAAAAATAGACCTGTAAGAGATTATTCATTGCAGCACTGTTTATAATTGCAAACTACTGAGAACAACCTAAACACCCACATATAGGAGAAGAGTTAAATGGATGATGTACAACGACACATTGGAATACTATGCAGGTGTAAGGAAAAAAAGAAGATTCTTCAAACACTCAAGGAATGATTTCCCAGTTTTACCTACTAAAAGTACTCAGAAGCAATGACACCACGGTAGCAAGGTACCCACCTAGCAACCAGATCTTGATTTCAGAATACAGTCTCCAACAAAGGGAACCAGAAATCCTTGGAGAAATGGCGGGTTTCAGTGCTGGCACAAGAACAGGAAAAGGTGAACCTGGAGCATCTTGTGATGCCAAAAAGTAAGGAAGTTATCAAAAAAATAATGGAGGTATGTCACAAGGACATAAAGCCAGAAGAAACTCCTAATGGCAAATCAGAGAGGTTGTGAGCAATAATATAAATAATGATAGTAATGGATTATGACCCATATGGGGGGAAAAGTGAGTACACAAAGATAGGAATTTAATAACTGAGTAAGTATATATTCAAAAGGGACAGCTCTTCCTCATAGTATATTTCAACCAATAAATGTAAAAGAAGTGATGGAAATAGAAAAATCACCATTTTGCAAACACAGTAATACTAAGTGTGATACGCAAGAGTCATCAATGGATGCTAAAACTGAATGAGTGTATGATGAGAACCAGGATGTTCGCATGCCTCAAAATATACCCCCTCACACACACACAAAATATTTCTCAAATGCAAAGGAAAAATGGTGACTTTACAATAGAAAAGCCAGACAGACATCACCATAAGTGATCAATGTTAACATCACTAGTAATCAAACAAACTGGTATCATGTTGTACTATGAAAAGCACAACATCATACGTGTGGTATACTTCCCAAAAACACATAATCTGAATTTAATTATAAAGAAATATCAAACCCAAAGTGATGATCATTCTACAAAACTTCTCTGGCTAGTACTCCTCAAAATGTCAAGGTCATGACAGATAAAGAAGTGAGGAACTGTTCTCGATTGGAGGAGACTAAAGAGCTATAATAACTAAATTCAATGAGTGATCCTGAGTTGGTCCTAGAAAAGGACATTATAGGGACAACTGGAAAAATGTAAATAAGGCTTATATATTAGTGATTAGTATTGTGCCAATGTTAATTTCCTAGTTTTGATCATTTTACTGCGATTATCTGGGGAATGAAGAAGGATATGCTGGAATTACTTACAGTATTTTTGCAATCTTTTGTAAGCCTATAATTATTATCAAACGAAAATTTAGAAATAAAAAATACATTTAAAAGATCACATATTAAGTTTTTAGAAGTACCACCAAGAAATAAAAACAAAGAAAATAGAGAAAACTAAAGCAATCCAATAGAAAGCAAGAAGGGGAGTGGAGAGAAACAAAGAAAAAGCTTGTCAAATACAAAACATAAAATAAGATGGTGGAAATAAAACCCTAGATATCAGAAATCACAATAAGTAAAATTAAATCCACTAAGTAAGTAAATTTATATTTATATATTATTAATTATATAATTATAATATATAATGTAATAAATTATATATTATTTATATATACAAATAATATTTGGGAAATACTAACAAAATAGGAAATAGAATTTATGGCAAAAGCATAATGACAAGAGTGTATTTCAGGATAATAAACAGTAGCTGCTATGACTAACAAACCTCTGAAATTCCAGTGGCTTAAACCCACCTACTATAGGTGAGGCGGCCTGCCTCCACACTGCAGCCGTGTCATCTGGAACATATGGCCTCCAAGATGATCATAATGGGGGAAGAGAGAAATGAAGGAGGCATCCCAGAGGTGACACATGTCACTTCTCATAGTAGATTCTCCAGGAACAGTAAGATGCCCACAACCTAACAGCAAGAATACAGAGTACTAACTACACCTTCCGCAAAACACACACAAAAATCCACCAAGAAAATATAGCCATCATTGATTTGCATGTGTCCAACAGTATCTTCTCACATAAAGCAAAAAGTGACAGAATTGCATTGATAAGTTGACAAATCAACACAGCTAGTGGGAATTTTTTTTTCACACATCACTCACTGAGAGATCAAGCAAGCCAAAAATTAGCAAATGGATATGAACAGCACTCATATCAGTCTTGGTCTAATAATGATACATAGTGCCCTGTGACCCAACAAACAGAAAATATGCCTTCTTCGCACACACACGGAACAGGCATAGACCTACTAGGTACCAAAGGTTGTTTCCAGAAATTAATAGAATCTATGCCATAGGTCACAAAGTAATTAGAATAAAAATAAAACAGAAAAGAACAAAGCATAAATTTAGAAAGTAAAAATCACTTCCAGGTAACCAATGAGTTAAAGAAAAAAACTCCTAATAGACATTATGAAATATTTGGAACAGAATAACAATGACAGCACTATGTATCAAATTTATGGGAGTCTGTGAAAGCAGAGAATTATAAAGAAATTTATAGTCTTAAATTCATGTATTAAATATTGAAAATAAATGAGTTAAACATTCAATTCAAGAAGTAGCAGAAAGAAAAACAGATTAAACGCAAAGAAAATAGAATGGAATAAATTTTAAAAGATAGGAGGTAAAAGTCATAGAGAAATGTATTAATGATTTAGTTTTATAAAACTAAAAGCTGGTTTTTCAATGGCTAGTAGGAAAGAAAAACTTAAAGCAAGTCTGCCCAATGACGAAAGAAAAAGTGATGAACTGTGCCTATGTAAGAGTATCCTATGAAAAAACAGAATTCCTATAAATTCAAAAAATTACGTGACATGAAAAATTATAGCTAAATAGAAATATAGAGAGATACAGATGTGGGCACATGTATAAATATGTGTGTTTTGACACACACACACACAAATTAGAATGTCTGACTAAACCAATAACCATTAAATAAGCTGAAATGCTACTCAATAATTAGTTTTCCACATGGCAAAAATAAAGCTGAATTCCTGGTTCATACTGTACACAAAAATAAATTCCAGATAAATTAAATGCCTATATATAAAAAAACCAAACATTTATAAATTATTATAATAAAATACAGAAGAATACATTTATGAACTTGGGGTAAAGCTGGCTATACGCATTTGAATGCAGATCATGTAAAGAATTCCTAAAATCGTAAAGAGAAAGACAAATACACTCCTAGAAGAACAATCAAATATGTGGAGAAGCAATTCATAAAGGAAGGAAACATAACATCCCTACTAACCCATTAGTTGCAAATTTATAACTACAAGGTGTCATCAGGTAAGTTAAATAATACCAAATACTGGAGAGAATGTGAGAACACAGCAACTCTCATACAATCCTGATAGACATATAAATCGGTACAATCACTTAGGAAAGCAATTTAGCAGTTAAAAATGGCCTATCTTCTAGTTCAGCAATTCCATTTCTAGTCAAATACCTTCCAATATCTTCATTCCTCCAAAAGAAAACCCCTCCAAGTGGTTTACGGGTGAGTTCTATCAAACCCTCAAAGAAAAAATAAAAACAAAGACAAAATGTCATATATAATCCTTGTATTATCCAAACAGTTTCAGGCAATTGGGGAGAAAATGAAAACTTATGCTATTCATTTTATATGAGATCTTGATACCCAAACCAGAAATCCTCACCCATTTTTACAAGGAGAACGGCACAAAAATGCTCACTGCAATATTATTTGAAATGGCCAATATCCACAAAATGGAAATGCCCGTCAGTAAGGAAATGGACATATCATAGAGAATTCACGGGATGACCTATTATGCAGAAGTTAAAATGAAGAGACTAGAGAGATCTGTATTGACACTGACAGATTGCAGTAGCACAAGATGAGTGAAAAGAGCAAGCTGAGAACCCTCAGGTTGGTATGGTATCATCTGGGTCCTATAAAAGGAAACAGATAAGTAGATGCCACACCGTATTCCTATTAGTGGAGAGGAAAAGAGGAGGCTGAAACCACGGAGGGTACAATGCATTTCTCAACTTAGAGATTTAAAAAAAAAAAAAAGACGGAAACAAAATCAAGTTCCCGTGATCCTTCTGCCCAGGCCCGCATCCCCACTGAGGGTTTGGGACAGTGCTTGCTTTTGCCAAATTTGAATCCTCTGCACCTACTGCATCATCAGCACAGGGGCCAGCAGCCTGTGGACCACCTTGTTGCAGCCAGAAATATTTTACGTTTTCCAACCTAATCCCCTTCTAAGAAAAGCTTGTTTCCCTGCTTTCTGGCAGCCATAAGGGTTCTTTTTAAATTGACTGGGTCCCTGGCAAATGAACATCTGTAGCCATCTCTTTCCTTTTCAGGCTCTGCTTTCATCTTTGAAACTCTGACCACACATAAAAGTTAGTGCGCTCTGCTTTGCTCTACAGGGCTTGAAAATTCCTTTAGGGTATTAAAGCATGGTAATTAGCGTGTGGTCTCTGGAGTCCAGTTGTCAGGATTCCTGCTGTCTGTGTAACCCTGGACAAGGCACCTAACCTCTCTGTGCCTCGATTTCAGCCTCCATGAAATAGAAATAAAAATAGAACCAACCGGGACGTTTCTTGGGAGGTTTGAGTAGTAAGAGTTCACCTTTGTCTCATACTTAACTATGCCTCAGTCACTAGGCTAAATGCTTTACCTCTCTTAACTTAGGGAATCCTGTCAACAACCCTATTAGGTAGACATTTTTCTCTCTCCATTCTATAGTGAAGGAAACAAACAAAGTAGGTAAAATATTTTGTCTACAGTCACACTGGGAGCAAACAGCTTGACCCCCGCTGTTGGGTCTTCGGCCCCTATGCTACACTGCCTTTGTATGTAAGGAGGAAACAGAGGTTCTTCGGTACCACTTCATAGTGCTTGAGACACACAAAACACTCAACACAGACCGGTTGTAGTTGATATCTATACCCAGGCTAGCCAGCATAAAAGCACAAGCTTCACGGAAGTTGCCGGGCACCATCCACCAAATGAATCACTGAGCACATAACTCACTCTTGGGGAGCAAGCCCGTGACGTCAAGACCTGTTTGTGGAGAGAAATGTAAGACAGGGTAAGAAAGCCACGTGCTAGTTGGATAGCCATGGCTCTGTCTCTGCAAACCTACTGCTTGGGCAGTCTGGCAGTGAGAACCACGGCTGGCAAGGAGCATCTGCCCTACACTGCTGGTTTCGTGTGCTGGAGTTTTTCTAGGCCATGTAATACTGCAAGCTCTCCAAGAGTATCTCTGAAGTAAGTCAGATTTCTGAAACATGGTGTTGGTTGGGATGCTGCTTTGGTGTCCAAGAGCCCTGAGGAAGGAATCAAAGGGTAACTCCTCCCTAAATTAAGTCACCAATGCCTAGAGAATGCTTTTGTCAATTAGGGCATGGACATATAAAGGAATATTATAAAGCCAATAAAAATCACAGTTGTAAGGGTTTTAATGATATGGGGAAATGCTTGTGGTATAATGGTAAGTGGAAAGGAGGAGTAATTGCATGTAAATTGCAATCTCCACTATATATAATTACAGAAGAAAGACCACAGGAAATGTAGTAAATGCTAAGTGTTTGTCCCTGAATGGCAAGATCCTAAATGATTTATGATTTGTCTTTAGATTTTTCTGAGTTTTAAGTTTCTACTTAGGACTTTTTTGTCAAAAAGAATGTTAACTTTTTCAGGTTTTCTTCATATATTCCTACCAAATGTAGCTTGCTACAAAAACTAGTACCACATCCATGTTCATCTGCCAAAGACAGCAAAGGAATACAAGCACAAGGGGTCAGAAAGCTCTTTCTGGGACCACACGCTTCCAGCCACCAGTTAGCACAGCTTGGGCAAGGCACTGTGAGCCTCAGTTTCTTCTCTGGACAAATAGGAGTAACAACCCTACCTCACCCAGATATCATCAGGACTATGTGATGGAACAGGAGGGAAAGGGCTGTGGAAACCCACGCACCATCTAAACTTTAGCTGATTTCATTCGTTCTGTCATGATGGCATAGTTTTTGAGTCTTGCCCACCCCCACCCCAGACACACACACACACACACACTTTTCTCCCTCAGTATGCTTATGTGGGAAAGAACCCTTGGTGCACCTGCCTTTTACCTACCTCCATGCTGGGCCACACTCTACCACTGGGATCCTGCTACCTCCCCAGTACTGTCAGCACCTCGCTAGTGACCTGCTGCTGCTGCAGGGCTGATAGCCACACCTGTTTATCTAGAAGGGGTTAGTGTTTGAGCAGGACGAGGGGTGACATCATCTTGGGTGCCACCATGAAGTGGGCACCAGATAAGGGCAGCCTATGGCAGGTGCAGGAAGAAGAGCAAATGCAGAAAAGAGCACACTAGAGTAGAGAAGGAAGAGGGTGGCGTACATTGGCTTCTAAGGCACTGGTCTCTCCAAGAGGACCAGCCAGGGCAGGACAAAGAAAAAGCTTTGTTGGTGGCTGGTTGACTTGCCAAGATCAGTCCTGTTGATCAGTGCCCAATTCATGAAGCTGAGGAATCCTTAATCAACAGCAACATTTTATGGTCCTTAGAGGTGGCAAAATATTTTGACATACATTTCCTCTCTTCATCCTCACAATACATAGGTTTGGAAAATACCATATTCTCCATCATAAACATAGATAAGAAAATTAGATCTTGGATAATTCAAAGGTATCATTCAAGGCCATATATTCTACTATCGGTTATCCAGTTGGATCTCAGCTAATCAAACGGTGCCTGGTCCTAATTCCTCTGGTGTCTACAAGTGGCAGATGTCTTGGGTAAATTTGCTAATACTGTTCCACCCATACTTTCCAGACCCAGCTATTCAGGGGTTTTGTTTGTTTGCTTTTTAATTTTAACCAGTAAGAGGAATTACATCACTACTTGGGGTTAGTCATTCATTTCCACATTTATTAAATGCCTATAATACATCAAACACTGTTCCTTGTAATAGAGGGTTAGAGGGACACGGAGGAATTCTACAGGATTGCTGTCTCACTATCTCCCTCGTCCTCATTTTTGTGGCAGAAGTGCACCAGTCACATCTCTCTCCCTCTTCATCCGCTCTCTTGTGGACTGTTTCAATAGGCTTAGAAAGGTCTCTGAGCCTGCGGCCCCGCCCTGCTCCTGTCTATGTTTTTACAGCTGCTCAGGGCCATGCCTCTCCTCTGCTGTAGCCCTCCCCTTGCTCCGCATGGCTGTAGGAGAAAGAGCAAGACCTCAGGATGGGCTGCAGGGGGGGCGTCCCTCCAGGTCTTTTTCTTCTTTCTGCCCCCCATTTCTCACCATTCTCCCTGAAACTTCAGTAATGCCCCAGCAATAAGCCACTCACAGGCCTCCAACACTGTTGCTTAGCTCATCCCAGCCTCTGCCTAGATAATGCTCCCTTCTTTTTCTTGCCTAGCACATTTCTATTTAGCATTTTCAACAAAACTCAGATATTTCCTTTCCTTAGAATGCTTTTCTGACAGTCTTCCCTGCCTCCCAATAGCCCCATCTGCCCATACAGAGCTGACCCCTGTCACACTGCACACTGCAAACCTCCTGTACTTGTCTGTCTCTTCTTCCAAACCGTGATCTCCCAGAGAGCAGAGCAAATTATAATCACATTTTAGCACCTAGCACATGGCTGCCGGGAACATAGTAGAGGCTCGATAAACAGTTTTTAAGGGAATTAACTGAATAGAGAGAACAAACAGTATTCTTAATCATACACTTACTCTCCATCTAAGAGAAAATCTTCCCTTGTCTTCATATATCCTTTAGCCTGGTAGAGGGTAGGATGGAGAAGGGACCACATGATTCCACATGCTATCTGTTTCACTGCATTAGTCTTAAAACTATGCATTACATCCACATTCATTCCATATTTGTTGAAAGCTGAACGTTGTGTTTGATTTTGTGTGCAGGAATTACAAAACAGTTTCTGAGCATCTACTATGGGCTCTGCCCTACCAGGCATACAGTAGCATTAACTATGCTCTCTACCTGCAAGGAGACAGGTCGTTCTTGAGAATAGGATTGGAGCACTTGGCTGGGAGGATGCTGTACCCATGAGTCCAAACGTGGGGAAGAATGACCAGTAGAGGGGGGCCATCAGGCCAAAGAGGGCAGATGAGGTGTCTGGGGGACAGAAAGCAGAGCTAAAAGCCAAAGCTCAGGCCTTGAGTCCTGGGCTCCCTGAGATCTGAGCAGATGAGGAAGAGCAGCCATTCACGGAGTGAAGCGCAGCCGGGAGGTCAAGGACAAAGATGGTCACATTGGATGACAAGGCAGATTCCCTAAGGGCCATCTGGTTGGACTGTAACTACGGAGAGGCTAGGGCCATTTCTGTAGCTCCTTTTATAGCTCCATCAGTGTTTTTCCATTATTGTGTTTTCATCAACTGATTGACAACATGCCTAAAACAGGCTCGGTGAGGCCCTTAAGCCAGAGCAGATGCATTTCTCTCTATCTAGACGGGAGTAGGAGGGGGAGGGGTAATTTCCCACCCCTGGCCTGCAAAATCAGCTCCCTGCACATTATGAAGCACCACCACATCAGTATTCCAACCCCAGAGTCCCTCCAAATACCCATGTAAACATTCATTTACATTTAGATTGTGCTTCTCTGGATTCAGACTCTTTCCCTGAAAACTCTAACAATCCAATTATCAAGAAAACCAACATGCCATTTCTAAGCCTTTTGGGCGGAGCCCTTCTCCTCCCCCAGGAAACTCCTCTGTTGAGTGTGAAGCAGTTCCAAGTGTCCCTGTCCGGATAGATTTGGTCAGCATCCTAGCACACTCAAGGACAAAATTAAAAATATATGCGCTCTTCCATAGGGAAAGATAAAGGTTGGGGAAGCATGGGATCAAATAATTCCTCTCATTTTGGTGGGCAAAGAGGGAGGGATTGTCAAGGAAAACTTTAAAGAGGAAAAGCCTTGAAGAAAACACTTGGGAGGGCAGAAAGAGTTCTACTCTAGTATTAGAGTTTACTTCAAATCCCAGACTCATGGATTGTCTTCTGAGGTTTAGTTCATCTCCACAGCTCTACACGAGGGAGGGGGGGCAAAGAGTTTCAGTCGACTGGGTTAATATGTACCTTAAAAGGCTTTCTTGATGACTAAAGAGAGCAAAGTATATGAATAACCCTGGCACCAAGTAAACATTCAGGAGACACTATTTTCTTCTTTGTGAAGAGAAACATCCTCCTGGGAACTGGGAACCTCTGGCTCAAAACACAGAGGGCTGGGCAGTGAAGGAATTCATTTATCAGTTCAATGCCTTACCAATTATTGCCCCAGTGAAAACAGGAGCTCTTTCACCACATCTCAGACTAGTAGATCAAGGGCTAAATTTGAGGACAAGTAAAAAGGGAAATACTTCTTCATCCAGCAGGTGATTGACATTAGGAATGGGTCAGACCTGGGGATGCACCAAATCTATTCCCTCTGAGATATTAGCGAGGTTTCCCCACCCTATTTACTAGAACTCAAACCAAGTCAGGTGAAGAAAATAGAGAAAACAGTAGGAGTCAAACAGTTGGCACAAACGCTTCACATTCCACACGCACAGGAGTCAGAGCACCTACACACAAGCAAGCCCTGGCGTTGTCAATTCCAGATCACAAGACTGGCATGCAGTGAAACTGTCAGACCAATCTCTGTGAAGGCTCCACATGGTAAAGGAGGACCCTCTCCAACAGATGTTAAAAGCCCAGGCATTCAGCCAATACCTCCAAAGCATCTGGTGGTCCGAGATGCCTTCACAGCACCCCTTCTTGTCCGCAGCCCTTACAGCCATTTTTGGTGGAGAGAGGATGACTCCATCTTGCTGGATATTTTGGAAATGGGATGAATGAAGAAATTGGGATGCAGGGAAAAATCTGGCCAAGAAGAGTCAAAATCTGATCTTCTTAGTGCTCACCTTTGATGTGGCTTTAAGGTGCCTCATCTCATTACCCCTATTTTCTCATTAGGGCAAGGAAGATGTCATCCATGTAACTTACAAATGTCTGGGTAAGGGGTACTAAGAGCTGACATTTGTGTAGTCCCCAAAAACATATTCATATCTATTTTCTTTTAAGATCTTCACAGCACTGTTGAAAGGAAGGCTGAGAAAATGGCAGTTTCTTCCCTTCACAGCTGAGGAATCTAAAATTCAGAGAATTTAAGTGGCATCTCAAGAGCAAGTCAAGAGTAGAACTGGCCCCAGGCCCAATGCCCATTCCACTCCAGCCCACTGCCAATTTTTGCTGTAAAAATTGATTGTAAATTATTCATAAAATATGGTGTTTCTTTTTATATAATTTTATTGTTTCCCACTTTAACCAAAGTATTGCATATTCATCATAGAAAATTTAGAAAGAACAAATAAGTAAAAGGAAGAAAATCATGATTACCCGTAACTCCACTGAAATACAATGTTGCTTAAAGAAAAAATAAAAAGACAATATACCATTCTACTGAACCACTTCCTATATGATCCTGAGATACCGCAAAGACGAAAGAGTTCAAGAGTTACACTGGGCAGCAGCCAGAGACAGCACTGTTGAGGAGAGTGGCTGTAATGAGGAGTGACAGGGGAAAGCGGAGTCAAAGAGTTTTAATTTTTAAGGCAGATCTGTACGCTGTTGGGAATGATTCAGTGGCGAGAGAAACAGCTGATGTTCTAAGAGGGAAAAGAGAGATGTGCTGGAGCAGTACCCCTGAGGGGTAGTGCTTGAGTGGAGGGGTAGGACCTCGCGGGTTTTCAACCACAGCAGCAAGCAGACGAAATGGTACAGGATGGAAGGGGCTGGGGGGAGATGTGCTGGTGAGTCAGTGGAATTCTTTGCTGGTCCCTCCTTCTTTAAGTTGTTTTTTGTTTGGGTTTTTTTTTTTTTTTTTCAGTGACATAGGAGGCAAGTTCTGATGGAAGAATGAGAAAGAGATTTAGGAGCTTTGAGGAGAAAGGAGAAAGTGAAAACGACTGTCTCAGAGGGGAGGAAAGAGAACAGCCCGGAGAGCTCTGTTGAAGTCCTCACCTTGGTTTTGTGTTTGGCTCCACGTGCAAAGGCGCAGGACTCTGGGGGACACATGGCTGGATTTCATCAGGTTCATGGTTAATCAAGTCAGAATGTAGAAGTGGGAGAGAGCCGAGGAAGGCAGCAGTATGCATAAGAATGGAAATGGTAAGGCCAGAAGAGGAGGCTTCTGGAAAGTGAGAGAGAGAGACATCATGTCGGTGAATCAATGGCTAACAGGCGAAAGGTTTTTGGAGCTGGCACAGGAAAGGATGTAAGTCAGAGAGAAGGTAGAGGTCAGAGAGATGGAAACTTGGAACTGAGGTGGCTGGAGGCACTGCAGTTACTAGGAATGACAAGGGTTTCTCCTTGAAAGTGAATTCGTAAAACAGAATTATTGGCAAGAAGAGCTCAAGGAATTGGGAGGCCAAAATATTGGAAACATCATGTATGTCTCTAATGAAATTAGCAAGAATTAACATAGAGTAGTGTCAGAGACCTTAAAGGGAAACAGAGCTAGAGCTGTGGAAAAAAATGTGCATAGTGACCCAAGATAAATAGCTAGCTTCCAACTACACCAAATAGTAACAATGGAAACGTCACTATCTTGGGACCCTGACAATAGAATGCATTTACAGTAGGGTATTATTGAATTTGAAATAATTTAAGGATAGAGATTTTTTTTTCCAATGGGTAGAAATCAAACTGTTTGGCAAAGGATATAAAATCTTAAAATGCATATATTCCCAGACTCTTCTACCTGGGGAATTCTATCATTAAAAGTATATAGGCATTGTGAACAATGTATCATAGAGCTTCCTCTGAAGAGTGCTGAGTTTTGTCTCTGCAGACATTTAAATTACCAGGGGATCACCTTGAACTAGTGGAAGCCTGGTTTTAGGCTTTGTTAGGGCAGGTCTGTATCAGTGCCTTAGGGTGATCTTTTACTATAACATGTGGTCTTCCTGGGGTTTTGATAACAAGCTGAGGTGTTTACCCAGCCCCTCTATGTCTTGGCAGGACTCAATTCCAAACTGTCGCCCTACAAAGGCAGAATCTCTACTGAGCTCTTGTAGTGATCTCTCATTTTTCCTCTGGGCTCCTGGAATCTCACCTCTGTATGCACAACTCAGGGGGCAGCCGAGGAATTGAGGGAAGCTTGTACACAGCTTTTGATGGTCACCACATTCCAATATTCCTGCCTCGATTACCCATTGCTCTGGCAGCCCTGATAGCCAGTAACAGTAGGGCTTTCCACTTGAGTTCCCCCACTACACCTTGCATAGACTAGGAAGTGCCCGTAGAGAAAAGCTTTAAGATAAGGGCCTTGCTCAATAGTCTTCCCTTATTTCAAATGTCAAGTCCCCTCCAGCTTCTGCCTGCTATATATTTCTTTCCAGTGCCTTTAAACAATTGTTCCATATATCATCCATAGTTTATATCAGTAGGACGGTTAGTCCAATAAAAGCCACTTTATCATTATGAGCACTGACACTCTCAGAATGAGCCTGCTAAACTCGTGTCATATCTTGTTTCTCCTCTACTCAAAACCACCCAGAGTACCAGTCCAAGTTCTTATTACAATTCTCTACATGGCCTACCCTCTGGTAGCAAGAAAGGTGTTTCCAGAGAAGATGTGTTCTTTTTTTTTTTTTTTTAAAGGTTTTATTTATTTATTCGACAGAGATAGAGACAGCCAGCGAGAGAGGGAACACAAGCAGGGGGAGTGGGAGAGGAAGAAGCAGGCTCATATCAGAGGAGCCTGATGTGGGGCTCGATCCCAGAACGCCGGGATCACACCCTGAGCCGGAGGCAGGCACTTAAAGACCGCACCACCCAGGCGCCCCCAGAGAAGATGTGTTCTTAAACTGAGACTTAGGGGAGGTGGGTAGTGAATGTGAGGACAAAATGGCAAACTGCTTTCGGGAATACCACATGCAAAGGTGTAGGGCATGAGGCATGGGAGTTCAGGGAGTGGCAACTAGCTCTCAGCACAACGAACAGAAGATATGACGACAACAGGTAAGAGAGGAGTCTAGAACAGTGGTTCTCAATCCTTAGTAGTACAATACCATCAGCTAGGTTGCTTGGGGAAACATAGGTCCCTCAGATAATCCGACACATAAAAGCTTGGAGAACTCCAAGTCCAGAGATGTCAAATGGCTCCTGAACGGCTCTGTGCATGGTAAAGAGTTTAGGCTTTAATCTCTGAAGGTGTGAAATCACTTAAGTATTTCTCACCAAATTCACCAGAGGAGGAACAAGTGGGTCCCCATAGCCAAATGCATTTCAAAGCCATGTTTGCCCTCTCTTAGCCTAAAAGGAGGGGCTTTCTAACATTACAGGAAAATATAACCTTCCTTTATATCATCACTAGACATTAAAATAAAGACCTAGCATACAGTAGGTTCTCAATAAATGTTAAACAAATTAATGAAATGTAAAATGGTTTATATAATTAACTGTCACCTCCACTCAATAAATTTCACACTTGATATCTCCCTCTTTTAAAGGCCTTATTTATATATTGTTAAAGTCCCTTTTCAAGCTCTAATCCCATTCAGAAAGCCTTTGGATTCAGCATGCCTTCGTTCACCAAATTTATAGGAAGGACAATCTTGAGCCATCTGGTGCCTATTTAATTTTTAACCACCTCTCCCTTGAAATATTTCTTTCTTCATTCTTATTTTGTCCTAAAAACTTGGCTATGAGCTAAACTGCACCATCTGTGACTTCCAGTAAATACAACTGTTGCTAATGAAATTACCCAGTTTCATCATTTTGATTTAAACGCCTTGCCTGCTTTTCCTCTGACCTTTTGTTGCTTGCCATCAAACTCAAGCTTTTGTGAATTTAGATACATACGTCCATGTAGGTCAGTCTTGAGGAATAAATCTTCTCTGTGAAGTATGAGAATCTCAGCCAAGCCTGCTCAGCAGGCTGACATGGGAGGTGGGGGCCGGGGCTGTGCAAAGAAATATGGATGGCACTTGTGCCCATCCGCTCAATGTGCGCAGGGCCCCAGGGCAGACCCCCGCCATGTGACCAAGTGGCTGCTCGGTCTGGCTCTCCGGCCTCCCATTTGTTAGGATGCTGACGATATTAATGAGTTGGGGTGTTGAAGCCCATTCCTTGGCCTTTGGTGTTGGTTCCCCCCTGCACAGGATCGCTTGACCTGATTGAAGAAAGGAAAGTTCAGAGACTCCAAACTTTGCCCAAGTGGGGAGAAGGCTTTCCAGAAAAGAGAAGCTTTGCAAGAAATGAGGTCCCTCATGACCCAAAACAGCTTTTCCATATAGAACACATACTGGCCTTTGTCAATGCCCCATCAAAGGAATGAAAAAGAAATAAGCATTCATCATCGAGTTATTCAGTCATCAAGTTTATATGATCAGTACTGTTGTTTATTATGTTTGGTAATTAAAGAAGTAGAGCGTGTCATTAGTAATCGCAGCAGCTGACACTTACTGAGACTCTACTGTGTACCAGGCACTGGGCTAAGCACCTTACCTAATCAGCCCCTCTAGTCCTCACAACAATCTTCTGACTGTTGAAACATGTTAACTAATTGACCCAGGGTCTCACAGATTCTAATTCCTGCCCATAACCTTGACGCTTTACTGCTTTACATTTACTGGTGCTCTCTTGTGTGCCAGATACTGTGCTAGGAACTGGGATACAGAAATGAAAAAGATATAGTCCTCGCCCACTAGCTGAGGGAGCAAGAGATAAAAATGCAAATACACCATCTGAATGAGGCTACAACAGAGTAGGAAAATATTCTGAGGTCGCAGAGAGAAGAGAGTCCATCTGGCGGAGCCAGGGAAAGATTCACAGCAAAGGAGACATTAGATCTAGGATTTGAAGGAGGAATGGGGGTTAGTCCACCAAAGATGAAGGGAGATGAAGGGAAGTGGGAGCAAAAGGAACAGCACATCCCCAAAATGGGAAGTATGAAAAGCAGGCCAACAGGCAGGGAATACTTAACTGAGCTGAGAGGGTGGGAAGGATTGGAAGGTATCCTTCTGTCCAGGCAGAGGAGGCTGGGATCAGGAGTGGGGAGTTAACCTCAGGACTTGACACCGGGACTTTCTGTCACTGGGTCTCTACAATAATCTGGAGGGAGGAGGTGGGGGTCATCTAAGGCAGCCCAACAGATCTGTAGTTATTGGCCTAAGAAGCAGCAGGACTCAGCTCTCATTACTCAACTTCCATTTGCCTTAAGGACTTCTCATCCCCTCCCCCAAGATGGCCAAGTCCTCAGTGCAATGAGGAGATACACAACAGGCTTGAAGGGGTTAAACAGTAGCCCCCAAACTGCCCTATTGTTCCCCATCCTTGCCTCTATCTCTGCCTCCCTTCTAATGTGAGAATGCTGATCCTCACGAGCGGGAAGGAGGAGGTCTGTGAGCAAAAGCTCTTCTCAGTTCTACCAATTGCAAAAATATGTTCGGTCTCCGTAGGTGTCTTGTCAATGTAGTATAACTTGAGTGAAGACAAAATTTCCACAATCCAAAATGCACCCCATTGATTCTGCCTTCAGTTTCTACTCTGCTTCGTTCTTAGGACAAGGCTTTTAAAGGCTGATGCTAAAAAGAGAATGCTATAGACGAGGGCTGACACCAGGAACGACTTCATCAAGAGAATGTCTCAGATCAGCCAATGCCCTCCACAAGCCCTGAGAGAAGAGACAGGTGGGGCAAGAAAACCGTGTCTCAGAGCAAGGGTCAGCAAACATTTGCTGTAAAGGACCTGATAGCAAATATTTCAGACTCTGAAGACTATTCAGTCTCTGTCACTACTCTTTAAGTCTGCTGTTGAAGCTTGAAAGCAGCCACAGAGGATGCGTGAATCAACAAATGAATAGATGTGACTGTGCTCCAGTAACACCTTATTTACAAAAACAGAGGGTGTGGGCTGGATTTGGCCCACTGGCTGCACTCTGCTGACCACTGCATTTGAGGATCCCTACTAAAACAGGTCAGTGGACACCTATAAAGNNAAAGAGGATGCCAATTTGAAAAAGGCACTTGGGATGCTAAAATTGGCACCTGCCTAATTAATTTGCTGTGGTCAGCCCCCAAACATATTAAGGCTCCCAGAGAGTGCTCATGGGAATAACCCTTTTCTCCGACCTCTAAAAAACAGTCTCAGCATCACCTTGGCTTCACTCCTCATCTTCACCTGCTTTATCCAATCTGCTACTTCCTCCACTGAAATCTCTGAAGCCAAAGCTTAAGAGGTTAAGAATCACGTCCATAGCACAGTAGTAAGTGACGAAGCCAGGATTTACCCCACATTTGTCTGACACTGAGCATAGATGAATATCTTCACTGCCTCTTTACTTTCCAAGAGCCCCTGGGAAATGTGTTTGGTGTAAAGCAGGCCAGGGTGCCAGACCTTTGGTGGCAACACTGAGCATCTATGGGAACTCTTCCCCCATGAACCTTCCCACGATACTCATAGGTAGTCTCCTGCAGACCCCAAGAGAGAGACTGGAAAATGAGACACAGTTTTAAATATAAGTGCAATTGCTTGTGGATGCTGGGACTGTAGGCCTGGAGTCAAACGGTGGTGTGTAAATGGATGAGTCAGAATGTGAGTTTTTAAGTCAAAGGTGTAAGTTTTAAAACTACTTTATCAGAAAGTAAAATTTTCAGGGGCGCCTGGGTGGCACAGCAGTTGGGTGTCTGCCTTCGGCTCAGGGCGTGATCCCGGCGTTGTGGGATTGAGCCCCACATCAGGCTCCTCTGCTGGGAGCCTGCTTCTTCCTCTCCCATTCCCCCTGCTTGTGGTCCCTCTCTCGCTGGCTGTCTCTATCTCTGTCAAATAAATAAATAAATAAAATCTTTAAAAAAAAAAAAAAAGAAAGTAAAATTTTCACATTAAAAAAAAAATCTGCATGGTCTGAAATAAATGTATATGAGTCAGCAGCCTCGGGAAACTATTATTTTGTAATACCCTAACTTTATTCTTTACTTGTTCATACCTTGTCAATTTCTAAAACTGTGTGAGATGGCTTACATATACACTTAATTAAAACAAGGATAAAAGGGTGAAAGCTAAGTAAGAAAAAAAGAGATGTTTGAACAATAAGTCACAGAGTTAAAAATCACGAGCTATAATCAGAATTAGATCTAGAGAAACACTGTTTTCTCTGGTACAAAACTCTAAAAAAAAACTGTGTTTCTCAAAATTAAGGATCCCTAGAAATGACCTGGAGAGCCTGTGTAAAATAGATTCCTGAAATTGCTCTTTCAGATTCTGACTCATTTGCTCTTGCCTGGGACCCACGAATCTACATTTTCAATACTCATTCCTGGTGATTTTGATACAAGTGATTTAGTGATCACACATGATAAATACTGATATTCAGGAACTTGTGGTATGTTCCTTGAACAACACAATGATCATCATCATTACCTCAGGAAGCAATTTAAGGAAACAAATGTTCTTGGAGTGACTTTTCAAAAAGCTCAACTCTTAATAAAAACTGAATTTGAGATCTTTCTATTTTTCTTAATGTAGGCTTTTATTACTGTAAACTCGTTTTGAACTGTTTAGCTGCAAGCCATAAATTTTGATATGTTGTGTTTCCATTTTGTTTGTTTCACAGTGTTTTTTTATTTCCTTTTTCATTCCTTCTTTGTCCCACTGCTTGTTCAAGAGTTTGTTGCTTAATTTCCACATATTTGTCAATTTTCCAGCTTTCCTTTGTTACTGATTTCTAGTTTCTTACCACCGTAGTCAGGAAAGATACTCGACATGAATTCAGTCTTCTTAAATTTGCTAAGACTTATTTGGTCACCTACCATATGATCTATTCTAGAGAATATTCTGGGTGTGCTTGAGGAAAATGTGCATTCTCCTGCTGTTGGAAGAAATGTACTATATATGTCTGCTAGGTCCGTTTGCTCTAACATGTGGTTCAAGCACAAAGTTTCCTTTTGGGTTTTTTGTCTGATTGATCTACCCATTGTTGAAAATGGGATATTGTCCCCTACTATTACTGTATAGTTGTCTATTTCTCTCTTTGGATCTGTTAGTTTTTTGCTTAATATTTTAGGTGCTTTAAGGTTGGGTGCATATATATTTATGATTGTCACAGCTTCTTGATGAATCATTATATAATGACCTTCTTTGTTTCTTGTTACCATTTTTGGCTTAAAGTCTATTTTGTCTGATGTAAGTATAGCTACTCCTGCTCTCTTTTGGTTTTACTTGCACAGAATATCTTTTCCCATCCCTTCACTTTGAGTCTATGTGTGCCCTTAAAGGTAAAGAAAGTCTTTTGTAGGAAGCATACGGTTGGATCTTGCTTTGTTTTTTTGTTTTTGTTTTTTGTTTTTAATCCAGCCACTCTAAGCTTTTCGATTAGAGAATTTAATCAAGTTACACAAATCGTAATTACTGATAGGTAAGGACTTACTAATATCATCTTAATTTTTTTCTGCCTATTATGGAGGTATCCTCTTGTTCTTTTCTTTCTCTCTTGCTGCGTTCCTTTTTGAATTGGTTTTCCACAGTAGTATGCTTTTATTCCCTTCTCTTTATCTTTATGTATCTATTGTAGACTTTTGCTTTGTGGTTACCAAGAGACTTACATAAAACAACTTAGAGATATAACACTCTATATTATGCTCAATGAAATAGAAAAAGAAGAACAAACTAAGCCCAAAGTTAGCAGAAAGAAGGAAATAACAATGATCAGGGCAGAAATAAATGAAATAGAGACTAGAAAAACAATAGAAAAATCAATAAAACTAAGAGCTAGTTTTTTGAAAAGATGAACAAAATTGACAAATCTTTAGTTAGACTAAGAAAAAGACTTGAATAAATAAAATCCAAAATGAAAGAAGAGACATTACAATTGCTACCACAGAAATAAAAGGATCATAAGAGACTATTATAAACAGTTATATGCCAACAAATAGATAACCTAGGGAAAAAAGTATAAATTCCTAGAAACACATAACCTACCAAGACTGAATCATAAAAAAGGAGAAAATCTGAATAGACCAATAGCAATTAAGGAGATTGAATAAGTAATCAAAAACCTCCCAAAAAAGAAAAACCCAGGGCCAGATGTATTTGCTGATGAATTCTACCAAATACGTAAAGAAAAATTAGTATCAACTCTTCTCAAACTCTTCCAAAAATCGAAGAGGAAGGGACATTTCCAAATTCATTTTACAAGATCAACATTATCTTGATACCAAAACCAAATAAGGACAGTATAAGAAAAGAAAACTATCAGCCAATATTACTGATGAATATAGATGCAAGATCAACAAAATACCAGAAAACTGTATTAACCGCATTAAAAGGATCATACACCATTATCAAGGGGGTTTATCCCAGGAACGCAAGGATGGTTCAACACCCAAAGATCAATGTGATACCACAAATCAATAGAATGAAAGAAAAAATCACACTATTTCAATAGATGCCAAAAAACTACTTGACAAAATACATCAATGATAGAAAGTCTCAGCAAATAGGGTATAGAAGGACTATGACTCAACATAATAAAGGCCATATATGGCAAGCCCACAGCTAACATCATACTCAACAATAAAAAGTTGAAAGCCTTTCCTCTAAGACTACAAAGAACTTCTCAAACTCAATACGCGAGAAACAAATCATAAGATGGGCAGAAGATATGAACAGACACTTTTCCAATGATGACATACAAATGGCTAACAGACACAGGAAAAAATGTGCAAAATCATTAGCCATCAGGGAAATTCAAATCAAAACCACACTAAGATACCACATTATGCCAGTTAGAATGGCAAAAATTGACAAGGCAAGAAACTACAATTGCTGGAGAGGATGTGGAAAAAGGGGATCCCTCATACATTGTTGGTGGGAATGCAAGTTAGTACAGCTACTCTGGAAAAAAGTGTGGAGGTCCCTTAAAAAGTTAAAAATTGAGCTACCCTATGACCCAGCCATTGCACTACTGGGTATTTACCCCAAAGATACACACGTAGTGAAGAGAAGGGCCATATGCGCCCCAATGTTCATAGCAGCATTGTCCACAATAGCTAAATCATGGAAGGAACCGAGATGCCCTTCAACAGATGACTGGATTAAGACGTTGTGGTCCATATATACAATGGAATATTACTCAGCTATCAGAAAGAACGAGTTCTCAACATTTGCTGCAACATGGATGACACTGGAGGAGATAATGCTAAGTGAAATAAGTCAAGCAGAGAAAGACAATTATCATATGATTTCTCTCATCTATGGAACATAAGAACTAGGAAGATCGGTAGGGGAAGAAAGGGATAAAGAAGGGGGGGTAACCAGAAGGGGGAATGAAGCATGAGAGACTATGGACTCTGAGAAACAAACTGAGGGCTTCAGAGGGGAGGGGTGGGGGAATGGGATAGGCTGGTGATGGGTAGTAAGGAGGGCACGTATTGCATGGTGCACTGGGTGTCATACGCAACTAATGAATCATCGAACTTTACATCAGAAACCAGGGATGTACTGTATAGTGACTAACATAATATATTAAAAAAAAAGATTAGGAATAAGTCAAGGGTGTCTACTCTCACCACTCTATTCAACATAGTACTAGAATTCCTAGCTAGAGCAATCAGGCAAGAAAAAGAAATAAAAAGCATCCAAACCAGAAAGGGAGAGATAAAATTGTCCTTTTTTGAAGATAAATCTTACATACAGAAAATCCTCAAGACTCCACCAAAAGACTGTTAGAATTAATCAACAAATTCAATAAAGTTACAGGATACAAAACCAATATCCAGAAAACAGTTGCATTTCTATATAATAACTATAAAATATCTGAAAAAGAAATAAAGATAATAATCCTATTCACAACAGCACCAAAAATAATATTTAGGAATAAATTAAATCAAGGTGGTGAAACTATACACTGAAAACTGTAAGCCTTTAAGAAAAGAAATTGAAGAAGACACACATACGGTGTTAATGGGTCAGAAGAATTAATACCATTAACATGCCCATGCTACCCAAAACTATCTATAAAGTCAATGCAATCCCTATTCAAAATTCCAGGATGTTTTTCACAGAAATAGAAAAAGCTTCACAGAAATAGTATAGAAAACTTCAGAGAAATAGTATAGAACTACAAAGACACTTAACAGCCAAAACAATCCTGCAAAAGTACAAAACTGGAAACCTCACACTTCCTGATTCGAAACTCTACTGCAAAGCTATAGTAATCAAAACAGTACGATGCAGGCATAAAAACAGACACATAGACCAACAGAACATAATAGAGAGCCCAGAAATAAACCCTTGCATATACAATCAACTAATATTTGACAGTGCAGCCAGAAATCTCAATGGGTAAAAGATAGTCTCTTCAGTACATGATATTGAAAAAAACTGGATAACCATACGCATAAGAAAGAAATTAGACCCCTATCTTATACCACTCACAAAAATCACTTGAAATGGACTAAATATTTAAACATAAGGCCTGAAACTGTAAAACTCCTCAAATAAAACAGAAGAGAAAAGCTCCTTGACATGGTCTTGGCAATGACTTGTTGGGTATGACACTAAAGCACGAGCAACAAAAGTAAAAATTAGTAAGTGCAACTTCATCAAACTAAAAAACTTCTTCACAGCAAAGGAAACATCAATGAAATGAAAAGGCAACCTATGGAATGGGAGAAAATACTTGCAAATCATATATCTGATAAGTGGTTAATATCCAAAATATATAAAGAACTCATACAACAATCTAATCAAGCAAAAAAAAATTAATGATTAAAAAATGGACAGAGGACCTGAATAGACATTTTTCCAAAGAAGACATAAAGATGGCCAATAGATCCACAAAAAGATGCCCAGCCTCACTAATCATCAGGGAAATACAAATCAAAGCCATAATGAGATATCACCACCTCACATCTCTGAATAACTATCATTAAAAGACAAGAGATAACAAGCATTGGTAAGGATGTGGGAAAAAGGGAACCCTCATGTGCTACTGGTGGATTGTAAATTGATGCAGACATTATGGAAAACAGTATGGCAGTTTTTTAAAAAATTAAAAGTAGGACTACCATACATCCAGCAATCTCACTTCTGGATGTATCCCCAAAAGAAATAAAAACAGAGTCTTGAAGAGATATCCACATTCTCATGTTTAGTGCAGCATTATTTACAGTAGCCAAGATACAGAAACAACCTAAGTGTCCATCAACAGATGAATGGATAAAGAAAGAAAAAAATACATATATGTGTGTGTGTGTATAATGGAATTTTTTAGCCATAAGAAAGAAAGTAATCCTGCCATCTGCAACACCATAGATGGACCTTGAGGGCATTATGCTAAGTGAAATAAGTCAGACAGAGAAAGACAAATACTGTATGTTCTCATGTATGTGTAGAACTAAAAAAGCTGAACTCACAGAAACAGAAAGTGGAATGGTAGTTATCAAGGGCTGGTGAGTAGAAAAAATGAGATGTTGGTCAAAGAGTATAAACTTTCAGTTATAAGATGAGTAAGTTCTAGGGATCTAATGAAAGGAGGGTGACTTTAGTTGACAATAATACATTGTATACTTAAAAGATTCTAAGAGGGTAGATCTGAAATATTCTCATAAGAAAGAAATGATAATTATGGAGGGGATGGAGGTGTTAGCTAATGTTATGGTGGTAATCATTTCACAATATATAAGTGTAACAAATCAACACATTGCACACCTTTAACAATGTTATATCTCATTTATATCTTTATTTAAAAATTGAGGATGGAGCACTATATCACTGCCCTGGGAAGACTGTGCCAGGAGCCAGGGAGCTCAGCACAGACATTTAGCTTTCTGGTAATCCCACTTGCTTCATAAAGGGAACTTAGAGAGCCTAGAAGAATTTATGGTTGATTTCAGTCTGACACTTCTTCAAAATATGAGAATACTCTTCTCATGTGGCCTGTCAGAAGCTGTGTATCACATGTCCTCTTGCCCCTCTCCTCTTCATCTCCTGTCATAGCCCCAGACAAATCTCATTCTTCTAAATACCACTCTACTCACCTTTCTGAATGCCTACTGCTCTAGGTGTCTTCTGTCCACCCCACTCTCCCCCTTCTCTACCTCTCTGTGCCCAAGGGATAGAGCATATGAACCATAATAATACCTCCCTCACCTTCCAAGTTATAGTTTACTTTCTGCTGGGTCACAGGGTGCCACCTTCATCCAAAGGTCCCAGCTCCTGACCAGCAGCCCTCTCAAGCCCTCCTCTCTGGGTTCCAACCACTCTGGGTCATGCTCCTACAAGCCCAGGTAGGAACAGCTCCCCATCGGTTTTAAACCTGGGATGGGGTACCTCCTTTGGTGGCACTTTCACCTTGCTCATGCCTTCGTAATTCATCTCCTTTCTCAATTTCCCAGTGCTGGGAGCAAGGAAAGGGATGGAGTCAAGACCATCCAAGAAATTAAAAGGATGTTAGAAGCCAGATCCTCTTTATGGTAGTTGGAGATAACCTCATGTATGGGGAAGGTAGTAGAAAGGGAGCAGCAGAAAAAAAATCATTAGCAGAACTTCATAGCACAATTTTAGCAATTCCACCCCCCCATTCTGGGTGTCCAAGCTATAAGTTAGACAATTAACAATGAAAATACGTTAAATTTTCTTTTAAAAAGGGTTAAAAACAGGGCATCTGGGTGGATCGGTCAGTTAAGTGTCCAACTCTTGATTCTGGCTCAGGTGATGATTTCAGGGTCGTGGAATCAAGTCCCACACTGGGCTCTGTGCTGAGCATGAAGCCTGCTTGGGATTCTCTTTCCCTCTTTCTCTGCCCCTCCCCACCCTGCACACACATGTGAGTGTGCACTCTTTCTTGAAAGAAGGAAGGAAGGAAGCTGTGTTTGGTGTGTTCCTCACATCAGCCTTATAAAGTAGAAAGTATTGTTCACCTCTATAACATAGAAAAAGAGACTCAGAGTTTAAGGGAGTTGCTTTCAGATTCAGAAAAGTAGAACAGGTAGATAGATGTTCAGGGCTCTATCCACTGCACAAGCCTAGTTCGGGAAAGGAGTATACTGCAGTGTCAGGCTGGCCCATAGATTTCACACTATGTCAATTCCCATTGGTTGATTGTGGCTGCCTAGAGTACTGTGTTAAGGATTCTGAGGCTAAGTTTAAACTCAAGGGAAAAGTGTATCTTGATTAATTAGCAACATCTGGCAAGACACAGAACTGAAGAGTGGAAACACAACTTCCCCATATTTTCTACCCATGGCACAGTGTTTGAAAGCATGGGCTTTGAAGGTTCATAGAAGACCTGCATTTGGGCCTGATTCAGCCTCTTCCTCTCAACCTTCTGGGCCTTGGTTTCTTCATTTACAGTCAAAACACCATAATACTAACTGCCTCATGGAGTCGTTCCTTTTCTTTCCCAACCTAAATTTATTTTCATATGAAAAGCAGCTGTTCTCATCTAAGAGGACAAATCATTCACAGAAAACTATCAACAGTCTCCATTCTAGACTTAACAATTCAGTCAATAAAGAAGCAAAGCACAGGAGGGGAAGGCCTGGGCTTAGAGACAGGAATTCTGGAGTCTTGCCCAGTTCTGCCTTTATAATTTGTTCTAGGGTCACAGAGATGTCCAGGAAGAGTTCTCACTGGAATGTAAGTCCAGTGAAATGTACATCTTGGTTAGACACAAGCTGGAATCAATTGATGGCACTTGAAAATCAACAAGGAATTCTCCAATATATGTATCAGTCTTCCTTAAATGTGTGTCCTATTTGTATGTCTTGACGAATTCTGAATGTACTATGTCATCATGAGCAAGTCAGTTAATTTTTCTAAATAATAGCTTTTTAATTTATAAAATCGACCTATAAGATTGTTGAAACAAAAAATTTTTAAAGAGTAACTTTCACATTGGAGAGAGGATTATAGGAACAATGTTGTCAATTTCACAGCCTCCTATAGTGTTACATCACCTTTATAATAAAAAAAATCATAATATAATAAAGAATTTAACATCTGTTTGAAATGTTAATCTTAGAATCAACTTATCTTTCTCTTCTATTTTCCCATTGTCTTTGATTCCCTCACTCACTTTTTAAGTTTCTGTAATGCTTTTTTTTTTAATTTTTACAAACAGCTTCATTTCCTTGCAGAATGTGGTATGTGTGTACTATGCGCATACATTGCTATGACAATGACTGAGATATGCCTTTCTGAAATATGCCTCCCAACATGACATACATACTCCTTGTGCCTGAAACTCCATCTTTCTTCTAATAGTGGAATCTATCGCTCTCATTTGTGTTGTCTCTTCAGTTACAAATGCTCCTGGGAGGGACAGCAGCATAAGTCCCCAAACCTTGGTACAGCTGAGTTAATTAGAAGTGTTCTGGAAGTTACAATAGTAGTTTGATAGTACTGAGACCCTGGGGAGGGTGAGAAGGAGCTTGAAACAGGGAGGCTGCTGAGTGTTAGAGGGTTCCAGAGGGCCGGTCCCAGTCGAAAGCTAGAATACAAAATGACATACCTCTCAAACTCCTCTTTTTCAAAGCATAGTATTTTAACTTGGATATGTGTCAGCCATTAAAACCATCACATTCATAGGACTTCAGTGTTTAAAACTGTATTCATGTTATAAATACAATTTAAATTTTTAAAAATCTTTGTAGGTAATAAAATCATTGTCACTTGGTCAGAAGAAATGCAAGTTGAGCTCAGGTTTTTGCTCGTGATCTATACAATGTAGACGGCATGTCTTCTCTTACTCCCTAAATCTGGAAAGATGTGTTTCGTAGTGTCTCTGATCTCACGTATTTATAATTTTTTCTTCTGATTGGTCAAAATGTCATTCTGCGATCCAACTCTATATGTATATATTCATGTACATATAGATACATATGATGTTCATTATATATGTGTGCATACACACATAAAACACATACCTCACAGCTCACATATCTAAGTGGCTCTTTCAGGAAAATTTATAACACTTTGCTTTACAAAGAAAGTTTAAAAAAGAGAAAGAAAATGAAATGAAACAGTGACTGTCCCCTAGTGCAATTACTGTGTCAAATACTCCCCTGGGGGAAAGGAATTTGCTCTTATTGTGAAATAAATTAATATAGAAACTAGACTCCTGCGGTAACTTTTCTTTATCCCCAGGCAGTATTTTCCCACTACTGCTCTCAAAATTCACTTTTGGCGATACACATATGGGAGGTTGGAAATAGCTAGAAATTATATGTTAGAATTTTAAATATATTTCCATTTCCAAAAATGTTAGCAGCTCCCCAAATTATCAGGGTGTGCACAATCGTTTAGAGATTGCCTGCCCCAGAAATCAATTGCTTGTTTCTTCATCCTTAGGAAGGGAGAGAGCTTTCTCTCACCATCCTTTCTCCCTTCCACACATCAGGATTTCTGTCCCAGCAGCTGCCACTTGCCCAGAAAATTTGAAAGGACAAGGCCCACTGGGCTGCAAGAAAAGTGCCAAAATGGCCAAGCTTAGCTAGTCGTTTTTCAAAACCCACAACCCAGCCTTTACTGGGTACATTCACTACCCAGGCTGCTAGCCCAAATCTGCAATTCCTAATTAGGTGCTCACTGCTCAGTTAATACCCCATTAGCCTCACACTCTGTGAACATCAAACCACTGGACAAAATTCTCTTCACCCTGGCCATGTTATGAATGAACTGAGACTCAATCACTGAAATCCATGCCAGCTGAAATTCACTCT
Source organism: Ursus maritimus (assembly GCF_017311325.1). Taxonomy (NCBI): domain Eukaryota; kingdom Metazoa; phylum Chordata; class Mammalia; order Carnivora; family Ursidae; genus Ursus; species Ursus maritimus. Next base: position 12,980,872 of record NW_024426119.1, on the reverse strand, counting down.
AACCTAATCTTAAATCAACAACATAAGGGCAGTGTATGCAAAATTGATTAGGGGAAGTCTTAACCAAACTACAGTACAAAGCAGGGTCTTTGAGGACGAGGTTATTTATAGGAAAAAATCTGGAATACATAGTACAAATAAATATCAGGCCTGGAAATGAAGATAATGACTGGATGTTCTATGTTGACCTTTATGGTCTAAGAGTGTGCCCGGCCTTTCTCTGTCATGGGAGCCTTGCTGATGAACTAGCTCAAACCTCTTCGTGTAGTTCCCTCATAGACAGATATTTCTGTCCTTAAGTGAAAAAACTCAACAAAACATAGCAGCAACTCACGTTTACTACATTCTTTGTGCCAGGCTTTGATCTAAGAGCCTTATATGTTTTAACTTGTTTAATCCACACAGCCTGAAAGGTAGGTATCATTATGATCTCCATTTGATGGGAAAGAAAACTGAGGCATAAGATCATGGTTATTACTGCAAAGAACAGAGACTAAGCAATCCCTACACATCAGATGCCCTGTGTCCTACACTACGAGCATTGTCTACTAGAAGGAGTTTTAAATGCCAAAAGGTTCAATAGTAAGTATTGTTATCTACCATTTATTAAGCACCGACGATGTTCCTTTGGGGTGCGTGTGTATGAAAGTATAGTGTATTTGCGCTCTTTTATTTTTAGAATCATGCTGACTCTTGGCGGCAGGGTAATGAACTGGTTAAGAGCAAAGCTGTGGAGTCAGACTCTCTCGGATCAAACCTCAGCTCCACCACTGCTAGCTGTGTGACCTCTCACAAATTACTTGACCTCTCTAAGCCTCATCTATAAAATGAAGACAATAATGGCACCTGCTTGACGGGGTGGTTGTGAGCACGAAAGGAGATCATCTAAGGAAAGTGCTTAGAATGGGGCCTGGCGCACAGTGAGCGTTAAATAAATGTTGTAATGATTTTCCTCTGTTGACAGAGAAAAAGGTTCCATAGTCAATAGGTAGGCAGACAGAATGACTCCACCACTAAAAATATAACTGGTCACATTCTGATTTTACACCAGTAATCACTAAGACAATAAACTTTCCTTTTTTATGGTGTTGATTTAGTTTAGTTTCCTTGGGCGGTTCAGACAGTACCTCTTTTGACCCATTTCTGGTGTCTTCTGTATAGGGCATGGACTGAAGGAGACAAAGTCACTGGAGGGTGGGGAAGGGCCACAGAAACAGAAGAATGCCAAAAGCATTATAAAATTCTAGGAAATTATAGTTTCCTCTACAAGGAATATTAAGGCATTGTATTATTTTCTATTAATTCTTATTATTATTGTATTATAAATAATACATTCACATTGAACAGAACTTAGAAGACAGAAAAAAGTACAAAAATGTTTTTAAGACAAAAAGAAGAAAAGAAAATTCACTCCCATTATCTTGCCACTGTTAGTTTTTTGAGAACAGACACTCAGCCAATAAGCACTGACATGACCATACCAACTGAGAATACAAGGTGTCCAGTCCGACTGGTTTAGTGCCTGCTGTCACAATGGTTATATATTTTGAACATTACCCCAATGCTTGTGCACATGTTTCAACCTTATGCATCTATTTTTTTAATAGTGTTAGAAACATACTAAATATTGGTTCATTCAGATTTTTAAATTTTCTTATCACTTACATAATAAACTTTTCCTATCACTAGACATTCTTTGAAGGCATCATTTTTAAATCATCTACTAATAATGCAATGAGATAGATATACCATGATTTATTTAACTGTTCTATTACTGTTCAATATTCATGTAATTTCTCTCTTCTTTTTGCTGTTATAAATATCTTTGCACATAAAACTTTGAGTAGCTAATGTGTTGTCATTTGAAGCACATATTTACTTCCATAGCAAAATAACATTTTAATTTTAGAACAAGCTGTTACTTCTACAAATCACTGGGTTATTTGGTAGGTTTGTAGGGACTCTACTCCTAGAAATGCAGTTTCTTACATATACCATTAAATGTAAAGGAAGGTGAAAGTGTCCTATAAATGGTAAACTGCTATGCAACTATTATTAGTTATGGTAGCATTAACATCAACCATTGGTATTACAAACTCTGGATTCTACCTTGACTTTTAGGCTTTTAGGACCGTAAAGTCCTCATAACAGCCTTATTCCTCACCTAAAGAACATTATGATGCAATTCTTTCTGCCTCCACATAGAGGTAACGCATATCCTTTTACTGATCCCCATATGATGATTCCACCATTGCACACCCCAATTTTGGCATAACAAGCACCTGAACACATTTCATTAAACGCATGTCCCAGATAAGAGCAAAAAGGAAAGCAAGTGGACATTTGTTGTTTGCTGTCCATAACACATTCTCCCTCTTTCTGGACACCAATACTCTGAATTTCTGTCCCATTATCATCCAGTGGAGGTGCGACCACCACTCTAGACACAGGGGTGATCTCCCTGAGAGCTTCAGCACTTAGTATATGCCATCCCCAGCCACTGTGATTTGCTCAGGGACAGACATGCAGCCCAATGTGAGCCAATAAGACCCAAGATGTTTCCAGCAAAGTAAAATTACGCTCTCTTCTAGAAGAGCTACTACAAGGAACCATCATGTTTCCTCTGGATTTGTTTGTGTGAACATCTGGAACTGCTGTTGTCATCTTGGTACCACAATGAAGAAGCTTATACCCTTCTAGACACTATGATGTGGAACCTGACGATGGAGTCAGCACTAGACACAACCAAGCAGAGACAGAAGGAAACTAGGTCAAACTTGTAGTTCTAGAAAGATAGCAGACTAAAGATAACCTGAAAATCCTCCTACCACAAATATCTAGAAGTGCTGGATATACACTATTTTCTCAATGCAAGTCTGAACACCTACAGAGGAGAAAAAAATGTGAGCATTTTGAGCACACACACACACACACCCCCCAAAGAAGTCAAGTCAGAAGTTAGTATGTTTATTCTCAAGCCTAGGCTGCAGATGGTAGAGTGGTAGAAAATGATAAAAAATGTCCAAAGGGGAGCTCTGATCCCTCCAATAAAGCCACCTAGAAGCCAAAAACTTCGTGAGTGGTAGTTATGCAAGTGATGGGCATCTCTATCTTTCTAAATGGTCAGCTTAGAACACTTAGGTGTTAGGGAGGAGTGACCACCACAGAGAGGGAACTGGAGATGTGGTTCGTGAAACAAGAGAAGATAGTTGGCAAGAACATAAGGAAATCATTCCCGGGCCTTGTTAAGATGACATCTGTTTGGTTACCTAGTAATATAATTTTTAGTACTTTCAAGCAAGTGGATTTTATGCTGACTCTCGTATTTATGCTGTAATCTTTGCCATATGTTAATGAGATCGACTACATGAGATAATCAATTATTCTCAGCAGCTTGTATCTTAAATGTTATGCTGGTCATCTTGATTATGAGCTTAAATACCAGCCTGGTGATGGATTCACCTTTTAACTTTTCTCTCTTAAAAAGAGCAAAATTGGGAAATCGAAATACACCTCACATAGATTTTTCAATACTTAGTGAAAGTTAGTAATGGCACAGTTGTAGCTGAGCTGGCATTTAAACATGTAATCTGCTGACCTTGAATTCCAAAGCAATTTCTTGTCCCTTAAAAATTTGGAACATATAAAAATTATATTAGCATCAATTATTTTTTTTAAAGATTTTATTTATTTATTCAACAGAGAGACAGCCAGCGAGAAAGGGAACACAAGCAGGGGGAGTGGGAGAGGAAGAGGCAGGCTCCCAGCGGAGGATCCTGATGTGGGGCTCGATCCCAGAACGTCGGGATCACGCCCTGAGCCGAAGGCAGAAGCTTAACAACCGCGCTACCCAAGCACCCCTAGCATCAATTATTTTAATAATTTTTGTTAAAATTTATATTCCTTAGTTTCGGTGCATTGGTATTATAACCTGCTATCTCTGTTAGTCTCATATTCCCTCATTAATATTCATTGAAAGTATCTGTTACTTCAATAAACCCAGACTAACTTTTTCATTCCATATTCATAAGTATTACTTTTAAAGGTTTTAACGGTTCCACCTTCAATGAAAATAATGATTTGTACTTCATATTAATGTAAGTGACACCCCGGAGGTGGGCTAAAGTAATGAATCAGGACAGACCTCAACTCATTCTAGCAAGGACCTAGCTTCCCCACTCTCCAACCAAACCGCATTGTTCTCGTGTCCATCAACGGTCTCTGTGCCTTATGGAGGTGCGAGAATAAATACCACAGCTGCTGACTTCAGTCCAAAGCAGGTTTTCTTAATACAGAGTCCTTGGCAGGGTTTCAGGAAGTTTGTGAATCCCCTGAAATAGTATGCAGGATTTGGGGTGCAAGTATATGGCTGGGGGTTTTTTGTTTTGTTTCGGGGTTTGGTTTTTTGGTAAAGAAAGGCTATAGTTTTTGTGAGATTCTCGAAGGAAGCTGTGATGGTGATTGCAATGATGATATGATGGTGATGATGACAATAATTTTGAACCCCTAGGCTATGAAGTAATATCTTGTCTGGATTTTAGTCCAGTGGTAGGGGAGGCAGTACATAGGAGATGAGATTTGTTGAAAAACCATTTGATGAGGATATGGAGGGTCGTACTCTCCAGAATGAAAAGTTTCTAGGGATAAATAAAGTAATGCTACAGGAGTCTGGGCTTACCTCTCTTCTAGACCTGTTCGACCAGCTCATAAATGTTTCTTTCCAATGGCAACAAGTGGATCCAGAAAACTGACAGTTGCCTAAAGAAAGTTTGGGGGCACCACCAACACAAAACCATCCATGGGAACCAGCCTAGGTGTAAACTTTCCTCTGGCCTACCTTTTGCACTGCCTCTTGGATCTGACCTTCCAAGCTTATCCCCATCCATCAGCAGCCTCCTTCTCTCTGGATTGGTTCCCCACCTGTAATCTTAACCTTCCTAGTTTATTTCTCTAATCAGCCATTATTTGGGCATTCATTCATTCACCAAGCAAATATCTACCAGCTACCAGAAGGCCCTGGCAAGAAGCTGTGCAGCTACCAGAAAAAAGTCACCATCCCTTGCCTCTAATAAGCTCTTGGCCCAGACCCTGGAGACCTGAATATTTAGCTTTAAGACTATAAGGTCAAGTTGTAGAAGAGCCCATGGCTTCTGAAAACATTATTATAACATCTTCCTTAAATGCAAGGGTCTTCCTAGAATGAAAAGATCCTAGTGCCTCTGGATTATACCTCTGATTTGAGTCACATTCCTGAGCAGGCTTGTCAAAAACCAATAATGCTGCCTGCCTGAGAACTAGGCAATGTTCCCATAAAGGACCACTCCATGCTTCTGAAATATACCACTTGTCAAAGAATCTAGAGGCCTCACAATCATTACTCTGAAGGAATTTAAGCTGGCAGGAACTCAGATCCCAATTTGATTGTACACCTATCACGAATAACTTTGGGGTAACGGTGTATCTTTTAGCATCTATACAGTGGCAGTCCCTATGCCTCATACCCTACACATCTCATTTAATCCTCATGACAACTCTATGAAAAATTCATTACTACTTTTTTACAGATGAAACACTGAGACTTGGAGAATTTCACAAGAGTACTAGTAGCAAACCTAAAATCAGACTTCTGACATTTGTTCTCTGTGTCTTACAGATATTTTCTGAAAATTATCTTTTTCTGTAAAGTTCTCTTAAGATACCCAGATAAACTCTGTACCTCAGCTTAAGTACCTGGGCTGTTACAAGCCATCTGCCCGCTGAGTACTTTCTCCCCTGGTGACAGAGAGCGAGAGTTAGAGAAGATATCACGTAGTATTTTTAAGAATTAATTTACCCATTCAACACTTATTAAGCATCTTACTATGTGTTAAATGCTATATTGGGAACCTGAGTGGAAACATCATGTTGGCCCTTCACCACCTATACATGGGAAGGAGATGTCAGAGGACATCCAAACCAAAACCCCTATCGAATAACTGTCAGACTAACCACATCTGTCTTCCACATCCTGTGTCTCCTCTTTCTATGGATTTTTCACCTTCCTTTCTCAGATACAAAAGCTCTCGTGCTCTTTCCTTCATCCCACACCAGTATTTATTTTAAGGAAAAATCTTAATCATTCATTTGTATTTTCAGTAGGAATTTCATTATCTGAGAGGGATGTCCTAGGGCTTTTAAAACTAACTTCCAATGGGAAAAATAAACTAGTTTCTTACTAAAGAAATCCCACACATTGGCAAGCATGGCCAAAATTATAACTTAGAAATCGTCAAAGTGCCTTCCCAGAATCATATTTGATACAGGCAGGTATCGGAAGAAAGTGTATTTGAGAAAAAAGAATTATAACCCAAAACTTTATTGTGTGCCCTATCCTTCATCTTACCTTCTTTATCTGTTAGAAGAAGTTGCCTTCTTATTTTTCTGAGATCTCTGGCATGATCTTTACGAGATGATTATTTCCAGAATTTCACCTGTACTAAATTCCTACTATAGCGATTCTCTCCAAGGAGAGAGAATCTCTAAAGGGCTAGATCAAACTCCCCAGGTGGGACACGGAGACTGTATGTAGTTTGAGAAAACGTATTCAGTATTATGTTTTTATAGTTGAAAAGTGAAAACACAACCATTATTTTCATAGTACAGAAACTCAAGTCCAAAGAAAATTGTCTTCGCTGGTGAGGATACACAGAAGACACTGACTTTTAATGTAGAGGGTGGATGTTGGAGGAGGTAATAAGGAGCACATCATAATCCTGGCAGTAAAGGAAGGGAATCTTAGGCATATCAAAGTAAAGGACAGGCTTTAAAACAATGAAAAACACTGGCCTGTTTCACGTTCAACTTAAATGGTGAATGACTAAATAAGTTAATATGTCTATTTCCATCATCCTCTTAGTCACTTCATATGTGTTTCACTACCATCAGATCCCTTCAATTAAACCTTCTGCAAGTGCAGAGGAACCAGCTGCAGTGATCCCCATCATGGCTTAACCCTGTGCAATTATTTTTGGGTCACCTAGCACATTTCAGCTTCCATGGTAGCCATGGTCCCACACAAAGGAGAAGGGCAGACTACAGTGCCTGATTCCAAGATCCATAACCAACATCACCAGCACAATCACCGACACCGTGCTGGAGACCTGAAGGGCTGACTCGAATTTTTATAACCCAGGTGCCCTGGATCCATGCCAACAGTACACAAGCTCAGTTCCCTCCACAGCTAGGCAGCCTCCAGTCTGTAAAATTTTAGAATGAATCTAGGTATGTGCTCTACGCCTGCTTTTATCTCCTCATACTAGGCCCCGAGGAAACACCTCCACCAGCAACCTTGCCACGGGGCACCCCAACAGTGGCCATGACCTGTAGGGACTCTGGGTGACGTGTCACAAGAAGCTGGTCTTCCTCCTTCCCTAGTGGCCTCCGAATAACACCAGGAGAACCAAATTCTGTTCAAATGGGTATGAACAACTGAGGAGCTCATCGGAGAGCACAACTTGGGAATCATTCCGTCTGTCGTTTCATTTGTTTTATTTCCCAGAAATCTGAGGGCAGAGAGAGATAAAGGAATGGATGGGGTCTGCAAACCGCCAGCTTGGCTGGTGACCCCTTGCCCAGGAGGGGACTGATCCCTTGTGGAGGGACATGATGCCCCAGAGCCAGCTGCATGTTGGCCTCCTCCTTTGAGGACAGCAGGATTTGGGGATTCCAAAACTAGACCTTCCCAGAGAGAAAAGAAACAAACTTTCCCTTCTCCTTGTCCCATAAAAAGCTCATTCCTCGAACTTGAATGTGCATATGAATCACGTGAGGATCTTCTTAAGATGCAGATTCTGATTCAGTCAGCTGGGGTAGGGCCTGGGACTCTGCATTTCTAACGCGCTCCCAGGCGAGGCTGATGCTGCGGGTCACTTGACCATACTCTGAGTAGCAAGTCACTGTAACACGCCCCATTATTCAGACAGGTCACCCCGAGAAGGGGGGTGAAGGGAGGGGGAGGGCTGGAGGAAGAAGGTAGAATTGATATTTCCTGCACTTGTACATTATTCCATTTTTTCTGTCTTATCTAATTTTAAAAAGTCAAATACATAATCTGGTGGGTTTAAAAAAAAAAAAAAGGAAAGGAAAGGAAAAAGAACCAGCTCTGTAATTTTTCTTGTTACAGTATCAGTATTTGCTCACACCCTGCCTGAGGATACGGCTTGGGAATTCTGGTATACCACAATCTGACACTCAAGCATGTGGGAATTAGAAGGCTCTTTCCGAACAGGAAAAGAGCTGTCCACTGTCATGGTCAGACCTCAATTAGATCTGTGCTTCACAAACCAAGAAGCACAGGTGGTCACAGACCAGGGGATCCCAAGGCCATAGGATCACCAAGGTGCATCGCCCTGGATATGCACAGATTCAGGTGGGAGCAGTTAACATGCATAATTTAACTGGTAAATAATTTAAAACATAATTTATATCAAAGTAAACATGGATATTTTATGTAACAGAGTTCAGACATTAAATATATTTTTCAGATAAAACACACACTTGAAAGAAACTTTCTCCTTGTCTCCCCTGTGGTGGAGGGGTATCTTGGTAGAAAAACTGAAGAGCTGTTGACTCACATGAACCATAGTGAGGCTGAGACTAATAATCCCATAACCATCACCGGGAATGCAGACAGGGAGACTACCCCAGGGACAGCATTTCCCAAAACTGCAACCCTCATTCAGTCATACACAGAGAGCTTAATTGTCCTGTCCCACCTAGGTGTCACTCCCCAGCTGTACAATCTTAAATTTTCAGCTGAATTGAACATCACCCCCCACTAATCCCACGAATACAATGTATCTACAACCGAACTCCTTCCAAAAACTCCTTGGCTCTACACCCACCCCTTCCACACTTTCTTCTCTTCTCACAATACATTTATCTCCCTGAATCTGGTGAGAAACAGAGCACTTCCCAGATTTCTCTCTCTTTTATCCACAAGATCCAGTCCCTAAATCCTGTCATCTCTGACAGTGCCAAGCATTTCCTGAGGCCACTCCCTCTCCCCTGTGGCTCAACCCTCAAATTCTCTCATTGGACTTTTGCCATGGCCTCCAAGCCAGTGTCCCTGTTCTGGGCTTTTCCCACCTCAGTATCTCCTCCACACACTGGCTGCTGGAGTAATCTTCCCAAAGCATGAACCCAGACATACACTTTACAGTTTGAGAGCTTAACCTGATTCCCATCCCTTGTCGCCACCTTTCTCTCTGGATCAGATCCAAACTCCCAAACCACGCTTTCTAAAACAGCCACCAGACTGCTGTTGCAAGCTCAATGACCCTTTTCACAGGTCCTCTTCTGCTTAATCTTCCCTGACCACACCCTGCTCCAGGGCCGTTACTTGACACAGTGTTCCTTCAGTCTAGAATGAGTCTTGTACCGTCTCCCTCTGATGAAATCTCCTATCCTTCAAAGCCCAGTTTAAATGCTACAAAATTTATGAAACATTCTGCAGACCTCTTGCTGATAAAATTCTTCTCCTTCCCTGCTCCCACAGTACACCTTGTGCTTATCTCTATTATTGTCCTTTGTCACAGCATCTAGGGTGAGCTCTTCACAAACAAGAGCTAAGTGCCATCCACCTTTGTAGCTCGAGTCTAGTCCATACTAGCCCACTGAATGAGTGCATGAATTAATGAAGGGTTTCTTTTCTACCCAGCTTTCTGTTTAATTCCATTCCTTCTGACCTAAGTAGGAGTCTGCGGACCCTACCTGAGGAGAGACAGGAATGAGGGACCATTGACCATTTCCCCCCAATTAAAAAAATCCTGCCCTTAGCCCAAGGGAATGTCATGAAATAAAACCTTACAGGGAGGCCTGGGTCCTGCTTTCCTGGGTCTCTTACATCAATATAACTGGTGGAACTACTAATTTCTAGCAGTGGGATAGGGATAGAGAGAGCAGATACATTTCTGGGCAAGAATTCAAGAGAGAAAAAATTGAATGTCTCTAACCTCCGTAAAATCAAGCTTTTGTAATTTCAAAATGCTGTGAATGAATTCCCAGGACATGAAAGTATACAAGAACTAGAAATCCAAGTGGATGTGATTAGAATTGTCAGTGCTTGTACACATTAGGTCTCTAATACTTATGTCAACACAAGCCAGTGCTGTACTGAATTGAAATGTGAATGCTCCTAATGTATGTCATGTCTTCATAACCAAACTGTAAGCTCCTTGTGAACATACACTGTATTTTTACCTACACCAGGTTAATTCTCTGGGCCTAATGCTGTCCTTTTAATATAGGAGAATTCTCATAAATACTTAATGATCAAGGGTTGGCTGTATACATGTGTGGCTATATATACTAAGTAACTTTTTCTTATACTTTGCCTACAGCTTTCACTTAAAAAATGGAAGGAGATGGTACCAATCAGGTTTTGCAAACAAAACAAGCACATAGGCCTGTGCTGGTACCTAAATGGGTTTTGCTTTTGGTCCTGCCAGAGGCAGGGGGATAGGTTAGTTAACTCCTCCGGGGGTCTTCCAGCCCTGTGGTTTCACTCTGCATTTTCCTCCTGAGAGAGTCTATGCAGTCAACTATATAACCCAACACTGAAGCGTCGTCACTGCGGATTGGATCTGGCATCCAGAAACCACACTGGTGAATCTTAAGAATGTTAATATGGATAATTTAAACCTTATAAATAGCTTTCCATAATGTGTTTCTTGCCTGAGGGGGTCTTTTGGTTGGAGTGCAGTACAATCAGCCTTGAGTTTGCAACTTAAAAAGGAAAACAGAATATGAGAAGTATAAAATTTTATGTAGCTTTTTTTTTTTTCACAAGCTCATGTTTATTGAAGGAGCTGGTGGTAAGTCAAGGGAAAATGGAGTTGTAAAAAGAGACGTTGTGAGGTTGATTAAGCTCTCTGTGGATTCTTCCTTATTAAATTGGTGTGGTTATAAAATCAAAAGCTAATTATTCCAAGCACTCTCACCTGAGATGGGCTGCCTGCCTGTGCTGTGATGGGTCACACAGAATCTCTAGCGATCAGAGATAAAATCTGAGTGACGACATCTAGAGAACGAATAAGCAGGAAAAAGAGATGGAACTCTACTGCCCTATTCCTAATTCATAAACAAACAAATGAAAGATCGGTAGGAGAAGGAAGGGAAGAATGAAGGGGAGGTAAACAGAAGGGGGAATGAACCACGAAAGACTATGGACTCTGGGAAACAAACTGTGGGCTTCAGAGGGGAGGGGGTGGGGGTGGGAGAGGCCGGTGATGGGTAGTAAGGAGGGCAGGTATTGCATGGTGCACTGGGTGTTATACGCAACTAATGAATCATGGAACATTGCATCAAAAACTGGAGATGTACTGTATGGTGACTAATATTAACAAAATAAAAATTGTAAAAAAATAAATAAACAAATGAAAACAGAAATTGGGCAGAAAGACCTAGTTTAAGCATTACTTCCATACTGCTTGTTATCTTTCTAAGTATATGTCTTCATTACCTTCTAAAACAAGTGTTCCAATTATAAAAGAGGCTCTTATACTGACTGCTTAGAAATGTCTTTAGTGATACAGAGTTTGCTAGAGAAGTCTCACACCAAGGAATCCTTCCACAATATAAACATCTTGAAGCACCCTTGGAGAAACCCTCCTGAACTAACTCAGGAGGACATCTGCCCTTGCATTAGCCTGCTACCAAATCCAGAAGTCCTTAGCAGAAAATACTGAGCAACTTATGAGATTTTAATCTGCAGTCCATTTCATAGTTACCAGAGAAATCAAACATTATGAAAAGTTCATGAAATTCTTTTTGATACATGACCAAGTTGGCTGAAGAGCAATGTTTGAAAATGCAGGTTGTGCGGTATCAGCTTCACAGGGTGCTTGAGAGAATTAAACGGGAAAATATAATCAAAGTGCTTGGATATCGCAAGTTCTCACCACATATTTGCTATTATTATTTTAAATACATGAAACTTGTTGTTCCAGAAACCTAACCAACAAAGAAAACAGTTTACGATCTGAACTTCTAGTGAATTTAAAAATTATTAAACAAGTCTCAATACAGAATGTTGCTGTATCTAGCATTAATTCAAATATTTTGATAATAAATTGTTTCAGCCCCATGCTTTCGAACAAACTCTAATTACACAGTGACTTTATCTGTACCTACAATCACTGTGAGAGGGACCCAAGGTCTCCCTGGGAAGGCTTCTATCCACCTGGGAAGGGTGGGTGGTCAGGCTCACATGGCTGAGATAACCCCATGGTAAAGAGGCAACACAGCGAAAGGCAGAAGACCTGAGCGAGCTGTCAAATAGCACAAGACCGTGATCAAGTCCCTTCACCTCCCTGGGTCTTGATCTCCACATCTTTAAAATGAAAAGACCCAACGACATGGCTCGGCTGTCTCTGTCATCTCTCGGGCTTTGTACTCCACCCACTGACGACAAAACACTTGCCATTCTGAATAACTGCATGTTCTAGTTATTTGACAAAGAACGTAAGTACCATATATGAATTATAAATGTTTCAGAAAGGTGTTGTCAACAGTGGCTTGGTCTTAGAATCAAAAGCACAGTGCACATAATGTCTTCTAGATCTGATGACTCAGCTGGCATGGGTTGTCCCTAGAGACTCAAACCATAAAATTGCACCACAAGCGTACCTGATTATCTACACAAGTTTAAGTTTGCTGTCCTTACGTGTTAGTTTTGTAAAAGTTCAAAGAGTGTATTTTTTAAGGTATGTGTGAAATGAAAATACTTCACTGGACTAGGAATCAGAATGTCTAGCATGTCATTCTGGTTCTGTTACTAACTCAGTTTATGACCTCACACGAGCCAGGTAAACCACTCTGAATCTTTTTCTACATATAATATAGGGAAGTTATATCTGACCTCTCCATCTCACAGGGTTAATGGGAAGATCAAGAGAAGTAACAGATGTGAAAACACACTGAAAAATAAAACCACCATACAAATGCCATAAACTGTTATTCTGCTCTGTCAAAGAAATGGGGTGATCAGTTAATTCAAGTGGAATGGATTCAACATGCCAATTCTGAGAGGTGAAAGAGACCTCCCAAATGGATGGACTGTCAGAATTTTCCATTCAGATGCTTAACTGCCCTGTCAGTTCAGCCTAAGTCAACGTGAAGGCATCCCTTGTGCTATATACGCTGCCTTGTCAATTAAGCTCTCATTTAGATACTTGGGTTTTAATTACACACCAAATCTTGGCCTGCTGCAAAGCAAAATGGATGGGGGGGCGGGGATGATCCATCTTTAAAACCTACATGCTGAACATCCGGAATGAATGAAAAGGTAGCTAAACATTCTCAACCAACTGTCACCTATGAATTGTCATCTGTATGGAGTATGTGTTTGGTAGATTCTAGTCATAGAGGACCTCAACCATTTCACTTCAAGCTTACTATAACCACAGTTGAGTCCTGAGTCCCCTCTTTCTGACCAGCCTGTTCCTACAACTTAATTGCATGGATACTTTACTTTCTTGGTTTTCAACTAGAAGTGAGAAACAAATGTTTTGAGAGCATTTTACACCTTCAATAAAAAGAGGGCAACAAGAAAATGTGTTGCAGGATTTTTCTCTAATCCAGAAAACTAAAATAAAATTATAAAGCCAAACACCACTGAAACGGTTGTAGCAATTAGAAAAATCAGTAGCATTTAACCAGTCATAGTCTAGAAACCACAAGAGTGCCCTCGTAGGAACAAAGGTTCCTTTTCCTTTCCTCTTAACTTCATATCCAATTTTTGTGATCATTGTTAAACATTTAACTGGATTGATTCCATTGACTGGCTATATTTTGACAGCTCGAAGTACCGAGTTATTTAATTAACTCATTTTCAATTAGCACAGTCGCTGCTAACCTGATGTAATTTGTGTCTCCTCAGACTCCAGGAAAAGAGAGAAAGGAGGCCAATGGGATGGAGATTTCTGTTGCATATCTTACTCTGTCGGAAGTTTCCAGTTCAGGTCAGACCCATAAGATAATGTATTTTTTGTGGTTAAGTTTTAACTGGCAGCCAGGTGCTAAGAGAGTGCTGAATCAGCCCAGGAGAGGGGGCAGAAGGAAGAAGAAAGTTTGGTTTATGGGCTGAAGTGGGCAAAGGAAACAGAACCTGGCGAGAGTTATATATTGCTCAAGGCAGGCACAGGTGGATGGAACTGCAGGCCAGGTCAGAAAAAGAGAAAGATTTATGTTCTGTGCAAACAAAAGGGCAGAAGAAAAATCACCAATCCGGTTGGGCAGCACTGAAGTGAAGGAAACAGCTGTTCATACAGTGAGGGAATGGTCAGGTAAGACAGGCTGGAAATAGTAATCAGAAGGCCATCTGCTGACCTGGGACGGCATGCCCTCGAGGCACGGAACAAATCCTGTCCTCCAGGAGGCCACGCAGAGGGGCCAGTACCAGCCAGGCAAGTAAACAATGCCAGGACAAGGCATTAAAGTTACATGAGCCTCATGTAAGAAGTTGCCCAGCAAGTTTACTTCCGAATGTGAAGTCGAGTGGAAACACAGTGTTTTCTTATTTGAGAACTTGGCAAACCCACTCTACCCGGCCTCTCTGTGAGGCAAGAATGCAGAGAGGTAGTTCATCAAATGTCAGTGCCCGGTACCCATCACCTTATCCGGAGGCTGCTGCTCCGCCCCTCCTGGAAGCTGGTGGGGTGGCCATCAGACTTGCACTTGGAGCAGCTGCTGGCTTGGGTATATTTCCATAGGACCCCAAGAACTTACAGCCCAAGTGAGGAGAGTGGGTGAAAAGTGGTCTTTGACCATGAAAAGCAGCCCACTGGGCAACTGGATGGGCAAGCCAGAAGGGGCACAGAGAGGAAGGGGAAAACAAGAGCAGGAACTGGCAATGACCTTGCATTAATGGGCAGCACACCCCACTGAAATAAAGGCCCGCATGAGTGGGGCTTTGCTCTAAGGAAGCCGGCAGCAGCTGGGTCCTACCAATACTAATGAGCATCATTATATCTCCTGTACAAATGAGCCAAATTTCAGACAAAAGGTGGGAGAGAGAAAAGATTTATGTCATAATACAAAATACAAAATGTATGACCAAATGTCACTAAAGAACTAACTGATAATTGGTGAGACAGAAAAGGCAATCAGAAGAAAGCCCTGCCTGTCCAAAGTACTAAGATTAGTAAGATTAATAAGAGTGAGCATTGTGACATTATTAGTTAGTGACCAAAATACAAAGCTGAAGTCAAATCCCTTGCCTGCCCCACCCTCCCTTCTCTCTCCCTTACCCCTGATTTCTCTATGTCCTCATGGGGTTATAATTTAAACACACATACATATACATGGAAAGAGTGAAAGTAGTGACATTTATTGAATTCTACTGTATGCCTGACACTCTTCTATATCCTTCATAGGTTTTAACTCATTTAATCTTCACAACCTGCCTATGACACAGATAATATGTCTAGTCCCATTTCACAGATGCAGAAAATGTGACACAGAGAGGTTATGCAAGATACCACAGCTGAGGGGCTCCTGGGTGACTCAGTTGGTTAAGCATCTGCCCTTGGCTCAGGTTGGGATCGAGCCCAAGTCTGGCTCCCTGATCAGTGGAGAGTCTGCTTCTCCCTCTCCCTCTGCCCCCTCTTCTCCAGCACCACCACCAACCCCCACCCTGCTTGTGTGTGCATGTGCTCTCTCTCTCTCAAATAAATAAATAAAATCTTAAAAAAAAAAAAAATACCACAGCTGATAGGTGTCTGAGCTCAGATTTGATGTTCTAAGTCCCGGGCTAGCATCTTCAACCATAGCATTCTTTCTTCATTTGACATATAAAATCTCAGACCAGAAACTTTGGTGATAAGAGGTTAATTTTCCATTCTGAGCTCCTCACAGCCAGACCCCTCTTCTTGCTCTCCACACTCTACTCCTCATGCATGCTGCCGAGATGTCATCCCCTCATCTCCATCCATTCAGATCCTTCTCATTCTTCATGCCCCAGCTCAAGAATCAAGAGGTTAACTAGCTATGTGCCAAACCATTTCCTGTTCCTCCTCCCACGGCTACACTACATTCTCCAAAATCTCTTACATTTAGAGGTGGCCACATGATTGCACGCTAGCCAATGGATTGTAAATGGAAGTGACAGGTGCCAATTCCAGGCCTGGCTTATAAAACTCTGCATGTGGAATCTCCTAGTTGAATGCAGGAAAGCATGGAGACCTGGGAAGCCACATGCTGAGGACAGTAAAGCTGTATGACAGAAGGGTCCCGATCCCTGATCCCTGCTTATAGGGGGGCCACCCACTAATTAGGAACTCCCATGTAGGTCATTATGTAAGTGGAAAATAGACTTCCATACATCATATCTGAGTCATTATAATTGAGAGTTTGCTGGAGTTGGCATCTCTCTCTCTGATAAGCCCCTCTGAGTTATTCCACCCCAGCCCTGCATTCCCCCCTACCACACAACTTGCCAGTTTGTGCCTCAGTTGAACTTATATGGTGAAAACTATACTAGAAAAGTCAATCATGGTGCCTCCCATGTTCACTATCCCTGTCAAGGAACATGCCTCCTTTGTGCCCCATGCTACGGGAAGATGCCTCAAGCTCTGCCTTGAGCATGTCTTTGCCCCTAATTAGACCACGTGTGGCCCAATCTCCAAGTTGACTACAGTCCATTGAGGTGGTCTGATGTCCCACTCTGCCCAGTGGTAATTAACAAAGCCATTCAGTTTCTCCAATTTGGAAGATGGTTGGGGGAACCCTGAAGGAATTAGCCTCTTAGAGTAGGATGAAAAAGAAGGCAGGCAGTGAGGACCAGAGGCCCAAGCTGTGCCACAGCCTCACAATGCAGATCTTGCCTCTGAGGGGTACACTGGTCAGCTTCTTAGTAGCAAGAAGCAGTGGACTCTGGCTGATGAAAGCAGAAAAGGGACTCGTTAAAAGGATAACAGGGGGTGTCTGGGTGGTACAGTCAGTTAAGAGTCTGACTCTTGATTTTGGCTCAGGTCATGATCTCAGGGTCATGAGATCCAGCCCCGCATCTGGCTCCACACTCAGGAAGAAGCCTACTTGGGATTCTCCCTCCCTCTCCCTCTGCCCTTCCCACTCATGCTCTCTCTCTCTCTGTCTCTCTCTCAAATAAATAATAAAATAAATCTTTTAAAAAAATAAATAAAAGCATAACAAGAAGCTCACAAGAGCCCTCTGTCTTTGTGTCTTAAACAACAGGCATTTATTTCTCACATTTCTAGAGACTGGAAAGTCAAAGACGGAGAGGCCAGCAGATGTGGTTCCTAGTGAGGGCCCTATCCTACTTGCTGACAGCCACCTTCTTGCTGTGTCCTTACGTGGCAGACAGAGAGAAAGAGAGCAGCAGAGGACAAGAGAGCTCTTCTTGTCTCTTTCTCTTATTCACTCTCATGATCTCATCTAAACCTAATCACCTCCCAAAGAACCCCCTTCCAAATACCAGTACATTGGGGGTTAGGATTTCAACATGTAAATTTAGAGGCCAGAATGTACACACCCTTGAAAAGAAAGCAAGGCTTAGGGGCTCTGCAGCCAGAAACCATGCCAAAATCCTTGTGCAGCTCCGTCCTACACTCCTCTGATATCAACCACTCGGTGAAGGGGCTTGTTCTATTAGCACCACTCTACCAGACGCTGCCCTGTTCATCTTCTGTGGCACTTGTGACCTCCCGCTTTCTGCCGTGATCATTTCTGACCACTTCTGATCCTCCTATAAGAATAATGGATTCATTTCTCTGTGCCTCTCAGGGCCTCATCAGGAGTCTTGAGCATAGTGGTTAAGCGAACCCATCAATATATATGATGATTAAAAAAGAATTCCCATGTGATATGACAGCTGCCTAAAGTAATAAAGGTGCAATAACAGTTGTTAAAATGTATCGGGTATTCACTAAGTGCCAGTAACTTCTTAGGTGTTTTGTATGCACTCTCTCATTTAATCTTTACAATAACCTTATTAGGGAGGTGTTATTACCTCCATTTTATAGAGGCAGATGCATGGTCTTAGAGAGGTTAGTAACTTGCCAAATTTCACTCACCAAACTGTAGGATCAGAATTCAAGCCGTTAATTATGTCTCCAAAGTCATGCTCATTACACTTTTAGATCACTTAAAACAGACCCTACTCCCTGCCACATGCTCATGTTAAATGCCACCAAGATATAAAAAAAAATTCCCATAGTCCATCTCTTCCCCTACCTACTCTTCCCTCCTCCCAAAAAAAGTTAATAATGGAAAGACACATGACACACCCGCCACAAATTACTGTGTCAGTCCATTCAGCTCATTTAAAAAAAAGTGATGCTAATTATTGGAGATAATGAAAACTTGCTCTTCAACTACAACCCAAGGGGAGTAGTCCAATTGATTAACAGGGATTTCAACCCATGCATTCAATTTCTCCTGCTCGTTTCGAAATGGATGGGAAAAATTGGTTTGTAGATAGAGATTTTTGAGAGCTAAGTGTCTAAGACACTGAAGGGAGCCACCTCATTAAGTCCTAGGCCTGGTTAGGCAGGCTCTCAAAACCAGAGGCAAAGCCAACGGCAGGTAAACTCACTACAGGCATTATTTAATGAAAGTTTGCACTTTATCAGAGCATTCTTTCTGAGTCCTAGATTTTTCTGTGTGTTTTTTCTTTCTCTTTCTTTTTTAACCATTCATTAGTCTTTAAAAAAAAATGCAGCACTGAAGCAGTTAAAAATAAATCTAGGATTTGCAGAACAGTAAGAACTTAATCATGGCAGCAAACTAAACCCCAGAGACAATTTTAGTCTCAAAGTTAAAATATGGTGTATCTGACTCCGAGTAAATTGACTTTTCACAGAATACTCTAACATAATGCATAATAGTCATGCACTCCAAGAGAAGCTCCTGGGTATTGGTCCAGAGCCCACAACCAGCAGGAAGATCACAGTGTATGTTGAATAAAATTACCCATTCTAAAGGTCCTCAGCTATCTTGAATATTTTATTAAAAACCTTTTTGTGGTGGAGACCAACTGGGACCTCTTTCTCCTAGGAGCGAGCTGTCAACGGTAGTAGAATTGAAAACCAGACAGAGTCAAGCTTAATTAGATATCCCCCCACCTCCAACTTCATATTTCTGGTATTTTCTTTCCTGACCATGAAACCTGATAAATAATAATACAGTGAGATTCATTTCCCCAGACCTTTCAAAAAATAAAAGCACAATGGTGGACAGGTGGAGAAAAAAAGTAAAATGTAGCAACCAATTTCAAGACTCTAGACAAAATGTTACCTGAATGCTACTAATAATGTGATCATAATAATG
The DNA here is from genome assembly GCF_017311325.1 of Ursus maritimus. Classification (NCBI taxonomy): domain Eukaryota; kingdom Metazoa; phylum Chordata; class Mammalia; order Carnivora; family Ursidae; genus Ursus; species Ursus maritimus. The sequence goes on along the minus strand of NW_024426119.1, from coordinate 12,961,546 downwards.
TAATCAGAAAACTCACAGAGGTGCCTCAAGGGTAGCACTTGGCAAAGAGCAGGCTGCAAATTCAGATCCATGAGTAAATGGTTTCTGAGTCTCGGCTTTAAGGCCAGCACTTTGCTGGGCAAGGCAGGAAAAGTGACCATACATTCTGGATTTTATGAGAAAACCGCAATGTCAAATATCCTCTTCCCTCATTCCTGTACATCTACACATTCTCATTAAAGCACATGTCCCAACTCTGGGTCCAGAAAACATGACTGCCGAAAGGATGGTGGACATAACTCACTGCTCATGAAGAGTCTGTGGTTTCGTCACTGTAATAAAGGAGTAAAATCACCGGCACTGAGCATGGACCACAGAGTTGGGAAATCATCATTCTTCACACCACACCCACTTTTAGGAATTGCTATTTTCCATTCTGTGGCTTTAAAATTTTTCTAAGTCCTTCAGTATGTTAACTTCCCTTCTTTCTACTTTTGTAGTGCAAGAACTCCTATAACATTTTACTTGCCTCGTATTTTAAGGTGACTTTCTATTAATAGCATTATTTGTGATATAGCCTCATTTTGAGGACACCCCTTCAGTTAGTCTACCCTTTGCAATAATTTTTACAGTGTTGCATTTCAGAAATAATTTAATATGAGCCTGGTTTCTTTTGAAAAACGTGTGCCTATCCAATTTTCCCTTAGTTTCACAATACACAACACATCTGCTATTTCAACGATAACAGATGTTATACTGAAATTGTAATAACTTGTGAGTTAACTGTATTCAAAACTTTATAGTTACACACGTTCCAATAACTTAATCCTCTACCATTATCTCTTCAAATTGATTTAGCCCTGCAGAAGTTGAAGAAAATCAAATATTCATTGTGTTTGCTTTGTGCATATATACAAAAATCACATCATGATTTATCTCTCTTGGTATTAATCCTGTCTTCTTTGGAAAGATGGGGTAAAAATCATAACAGGATCAACAATCCCTCCTCTCTTTACTCATGAAGATAAATTTCATAGCCAATTCAGGATTATTATGCATGCATCTGTGTGCAAGGTTTTTTATGGATTTGTAGGAGCCCTATAAATCCGATCTGCATTTCTAGCCATTTACCATTTAAATAAATGACCTTTCCTCTTATCTCCGGGGCACAAGCCTACCCCCATTTGGCTATTTTATCTTTTATTAGGAAAGCAACTCTCTTCTCCCAAAGCAAGCCACCTTTTTTCCTCTCAAACCTTTCTTTTGTCTTCCCCTCTGCTACCCCAAATCCAGAGATTACAAACCCTGTGCTGAAATGTGTGGATCCCAATGAAACACCGACCAGTAGACAGTGAGCCAGTGCAGTGGAGGAGTTGGGGGAGCATGTTAAAATCACAATCTCCATCTTCTAGTACTTTCCATACTGGTACAGAGCAGAAGACTTGTGGAACAATAGCTCTGTGTTTCTGAACATGCTAAGGGGCTCTAGAAAGGGTGAGGTGAGGAGGACTGGGAGACCAGGAGGGAATTGCAGAGGAGCACAGCCTTGAGCTGCGCCCTGGAAATGTGTGGGATTATGCCAGGCTGAAATGCAGGCAGAGGGCACCACCAATAATGCCAAGGCTCAGAGGAGGCTTGAGAAGACTGTAGGAGCAAGTGTGGTGGTAGTATGAGCACAAGAACTCTGGCCTTGCCTTTGGCTGATCCCAACAAGAGGACCAAGCTTTTTTCAATTTCCAATCTTTCCCTTTCACTTCCCTCTGAATAAAATGCAGGGAAACACTAGTATTTTCACACACATGCTTCACCAAACATACAGCCCCAAAAGTCACCAGCTGGACAGGCCCAGGTGGGAGAGGAAGTTCTAAGGGGGAGGAGCTTAAGCGTAAACCACTCGCCTAGGTCCCAATTTTCGTTTTGGCCCATGGACTCTACTGACTTCAGAAAATTAATTCCCTATGGTTGGCTCATTCCAAGGCCAACTTGCCACATCTACTATGCATCTTCTAGGGACTTGCCCCCAAACTCCAGACCAGTGAGAGCTCAAACAATGCAAACTGGCATCTAGCTTTCAACGAGTATCACTGTATGTGTTTATTAGTGGAAATAAAGAGCTGCTTCAGATGGGAACAGAAAATGGACTACCAAGTCAAAACTTAAAGGTTTCAATCTCATCCTCTCTGCAGGAAAGCAATAGTGCAGAGCAAGCTTTGCAGCCAGACTGCCTGGATTCAAATCCCAGGTCAGCTACTGTCTAGCTGGGTAAGCCACTCAACTCCTCTGTGCTTCAGTTGCCTTCATCTATAAAATGGGTATGATAATACGACTTACTTCATGGGGTTACTGTAGGGATTATAGGAGATAAAATACGTAGGTTTCTTAGAACAGAACAGCATACAGTATCTATGCTGTGTTTGTTGTTATTACTGGGGCCATGTCCCTTCATTGTTGGTATGAAAGGCTAAAGTCCTTGCAGCCCACTGATGGAAGGAACTTTTTCTAGCTCAGAGATCCCTTCTACCCTCCACCCTGGCCACTGCCCTGATATTCCCGCTTCTATCTCCTTTGATGTGAGTGATGTGTTAGATGACACTTCTTTTTTTTTTTTTTTTAAGATTTTATTTATTCATTTGACAGAGAGAGAGACAGCCAGCGAGAGAGGGAACACAAGCAGGGGGAGTGGGAGAGGAAGAAGCAGGCTCCCAGTGGAAGAGCCTGACGTGGGGCTCGATCCCAGAACACCGGGATCACGCCCTGAGCCGAAGGCAGACGCTTAACGACGGAGCCACCCAGGCGCCCTTAGATGACAACTTCTGTTTTGCAGTTTTTAGTCCCTTTAACCATATTTTGAATATTGCACATTTCTCCAGAAAATATACCCTCTTCTAGGAATGGAATGCTGGGCCTAGGAGGCACACAGTGAAGGCCTGGGGGAATGAAGCTGTGTTTTCACTGGCAGGCTCCTCTCAGCCCATATCATGTCACTGTTAATGACTGGTCAGTAAACATTTCCTCACTTGTTATAAAATTCCTTCCCTTGTTATAAAGTCTTCATGCAGTATGATAGATTTCATGCTATTCTTAAGGACAACAGAAAATAATATGAGCTGCGTGAGTTACATGCCAAAATACTAGGTCTCTTTTAAAAATCAGAAAATAAGGGAAAAACAATGATTAGATACATATTTGTAAAGAAATTCTCCTGGGGACAGAAAGACTCAAAGACTATTAAGTTTAATTCTTAATTCAGTGGTGTTCACAAGTCTGACTTGCTTGACTGTACATGGAAAAAGCATTTGTGGAGCACGTACCCCATCTATGCAAACCCACTGTGGTGTTCTGCTTCATCTTCATGCCCCCGTGAAGGATGACTCATCATTAATGAAAAGAAATAACAAGGCTAGGTTTGAATGCACAAAGAGCAGGAATAAAGGGACAGGGAGTAGGGCAGGGTCACTCAAGGGAAGTTTTATTCCGTAAAATGAAAACAAAGATAAAGTAATGTAACCATACAGTAGCCTTGTAGGACTGGCCTATGGAAGTGAGGAGGGCAAAGGTCTGGACATAGAGGAGATTGAAAACTCGACTGTGAAGGCCACCATGGCCCCATTAAGGCAATGGAGAGCCAAGAGACAGGTTTCTCTACTGTCCTTATAATTCTTAGAAGACTCTAACTCATCATTTGGGTATCAGCTGCTTGAATCCAGCAGGAAGACATGGGTTCTAAATCCCTGGGGCCACCTTAAGTCTTAGAAAAGACTTAAGAAACAAGCCTGTACTATCTCATGGGGATTCTAAGTTCTGGTGACAGGTTGATGTTCACGTGAAATTCCAAGGTGTGATTTTGGGAAACCTTGACTTGGGTAAAGTGTCCTTTTTGGCTTTATGGTCCACACTCACTACTTAATAAATTTCTCCTCCAATAAAGTCCAGTTTTGCTTCTCCTCATTTATTAACTCTTCACTCAGATCTGTGGGTCTTCATGGATCTGTCACCAATATGAACCATTTTTGTGACTCTGTAGCAGAAACCAGGGACATCCTCACTCCAAAGGATCCTGCGTATGCTGATGATTCTTAGTACTGCTCCTCCCGGAGGGTGCCATTCGTGAGAGAAGGGCAGCTTAGCCAGCACTGAAGACGTGAGCAAGGCTTCTAGAAAAACATAACTTCTATGAGAAGGAAGGATGAAGTCCTTCAAGAAGATGAGAAGCTAGCTGGGCAAGGGAGGGGGAAGAGAAGCAGAAGGAATAGTTTTAAGAAAATAGGCCAGCATGTGCAAGGGGCAGGGAAGGAAGAGAGCATGCAGCATTCTGTGACCTGTAGAGAACGTAGTTGAGAACAGAGCAAAGGTGACAGGGGGAATGGCCTAAATTGAGAGATATAGCCAGAGCTGGACCATGAAAGATCTTATAAACTGAGCCAAGGATTTGGGGCTTTTTCCAGGGGACATTAGAAAGTCACTGAAGTTGTTTAAGCAAGGGCTGACGTGATCACTTTGTTTAGAAAGATACCTCTGGCTGTGATTTGGACCTGTGCTGAAGGGGAGCTAGGTTTTAGGCAAACTAGTCAGGTAAACACCCCTCTGCAGTGGTGCTGACTGGCTGAGCTTCTGCAGAAGCAGTGGCAACAGACAGGAATAGATGGACTTGGGAAATGTAAGGGACTTGATGAGGCAGAGGCAGAAGCGGGGTCATTCCCAGGTTTCTGCTTTGGACAACAGGGAGGACTATGGTTCCTTTAGCTGAGACAGGGATCCAAGAGGAGAAGGAGGTTTTGAACGTAAGGTGGAGGAGCCTGCAAGACATACGAGCGGGAGTATCATTCAGCTCGATGCAGACGTGAAAAGTGGGAATTCCACTTCGTGAAGCACAACCTGTGTAGCCCCCTGGAATAGGGCATTCCACAGGTGCACCCCCTCTCTGTGTGAAACACACTATGGCTTCCCTTTCCCCTTCAAGAGTCACGATCTCACATGAAGCAATCAAAAGCAGGAATTGAAATAATTCCTCTCCTTGCTCTTTTCCCTCCTTTTATCAGGAAGGAAAATCTTTTTCAAAGCCTCTCCAATCCAAGACCTCCCTTGGTTCTCATCAGTCAGAACGCGGTCATATGGCCAGCCGTTGGGGATTTTTTCCTCTGGAAAAGGGAAATGGGATTGCCATAATTGGCTGTGACCAATGACAATCGAAGCCTGAGGCTGGGGGAGGGATCTACCTTCCTGAGCCTATTGCTGCCCAAGGACAACTGAACAAAATCCATATTCAGGATGAGTTAGGTTATGCTATGGTAGCTTAAAATAACATGTATTTCTCCTTTTCGCTGTACGTTCAGTGCAGGATGACAGGGAGTCTCTGCTCATGGTCATCCCTCTGGGAATAGGTCGAGGGACTCTCGGTCTAGGCCCACCCTTTCTAGATTACATTGGCCAGGAAGAGTACTCTTGGGATTTCACACTGGGCAATTTAATAGTATGGGCTAGACCAAACAGTAGGAACTAGTTATACTGAAATTGCTTAAAAGCATAAAGCTGAACAAAAATCAAAATGGCTGTACTAATGCTTCAGCAAAGCTCAATTTTAAACTAAGCAACCTTTATCCTCTTTTATGCAAACCTCCCCTCCTCCTTTGTCAGCCTTTTGTTTCAGGAACTCAGTACCACCCTGGAGGCATGACCAATGAGGCAGACAGCAGGTACACAATTCCTATCGAAACCAGCCCAATCCTCTGTTTCCCTATAAACCACCCCAACCCCCACCCCCCAGCCCCTTCCTCGGTGCAGGCTTGCAGGTTTGAAAGCCTTAGTTTTGCTGCAGCCTCCTTTGCCCAGCAAAGCAATAAAGTTATTATTCCTTTTTATCCCAAACTCTGTCTTCACATTATATTTTGGCTCAGGAGCACGGAGGTCAGTTTTGGACAACAGGGCCCTGCTCAATCACGAGGGGGCCAAGAATGTCAGTTTTCCAAGTGACTGGAAGGAGAGGAAAGCCGGGGACTGGCAACAGCACTAATGACTGGAAAATCCAGGGATTACCCTGGGATGGGAAAGCCCCATCTTCTGGGATTTCCCATTTCATTTTTGCTCATCTTTGATTGATAAACAATCCATCCTTACAATGAATTAAAAACTCCCTCTGCAGCATCTGCCCCTTGTTCTGCACCCTGACAGAACATTTTCATCTTTTCTATGACAGACCTTCAACTATTCGAAGGTATTTATCATGTCCTCTCAGGCTCTCGTTTCGACAAATTGAATCAAAATTTCAATTAGTAATTCAAAATTTCAAGTGTCTGCAATATAGTGACATTGAATTGCAAGTTTGGAAAAATACAGGGATTTGGATTAGTTTCAGAGAAAGAGAACCAAGCTGACATGTTGGATCAGACAAAAAGATAATGGATGGGAAAGCAAGTTTCTATCTGAAAGTGAGGACAGAGAACCAAATAATATACGATGTCTTTTCTTCCTGTGACTCAAATTAACTATGAAATTCTCATTTCTCAGTTGCCACTTCACTTCCGGCCTGATAAATACATTTCTTCAGTTACCTTCCTTGACTGCTGGGGGTAGCACCAGTGAAAACATACAAAGAAAGCTTGATATCCCTCCAATTCTGCTAATTGACTCATCTTGTATTTAGACAAGTGTTATTTGAAGCTGAATTACAGAATCTTAATTCAGATAGAGACTCTTAGAATCTACGACTAATGAATCTTTCTTTTTCAGAAGTGTTTCTTAATACAGCCACTTAACTAAAAAACCAGAAGAGATGGCAAATACAACTTCCCTTCTTTCTTGGATGTGCTTGTAAATTGTGGGTTAATTGCATAACAAGGCAGCCAGTTAACACCTGCCTGTGGATTTACATACTTCCAGCCATATATCATCTCCCACCTGACACAGACTTTGTTGAAACCAGAATGTTTTACCAGGACTAGAAGGTCAGTCCCATTTGTCAAAGCTGGGACAGTCCCTTTGTCTTAGCCAGCCTTATCTGGGTTGTGGAGTCGCTCAAGGACATCATCTGCCTCCCGATCAGTAAAGCCTTGAAAAAGTTGAGCTGTGGGAACGGTGGATCTTTTTATCCATTTATTTCTAGCATCTACTGTTGTCCTTATTAGTAGGCCAGAGTCTACAGACCGATAAGACAAAGACACCCATCATTTGCAAGGACCTAAGAGTATAGTTCCGTGAGACATTTGCTAACTGTACCAAAACTAATTTCATCATGCTCATTTCATGGAAGAGTGTTGGGAAGCCAGTGAATGGGCCATACTATCATGGATAAAGGGGAATACTGGCCAAAAGGGGATAGCAAATAGCAAATTCATTTATTGGACACTTACTATAAGGCAGACACAGATGGGTACTACAACTGGGGGCAAAAGGAGCCTGTTCCCTGTTTCCTAGAGCTCACATTCTGGAGGGGGAAGGGTCCAGGCATTAATCACATAATCACATCAATAGTAACATTCAGGGAGTGCTTACTAAGTGCCTGGCTCTGTCCCACGTATTTTACTTATACTCATTAATTTAATCCTTACAACAATCCTATGAGGCAATTACTATTCTTATATCCCACTTTACAGATGAGAAAACTGAGTTACAAAGAGATGAAGAAACTTGCCTTAGGTCCTGCAGCCAGTAAGTGGCAGGGCTGGGAAAGAAACTCAAGCAGTCTGAGTTCCAATACCATACTGCCTCTCAGCTGACCCAGAAGCCTTCTGAAAGACTTCCGACCACACCTTTCCCAGGCAGGATAACTACCCCTCCTTCTGGTGCTTCCCGAGTTCTAACAATTACTACTCCACATTCAATTGCTACATTGCATCATCCTCAGATGCACATTATTTTTTTTTAATGATTTTTTATTATATTATGTTAGTCACCATACAGTACATCCCCGGTTTCCAATACAAAGTTCGATGATTCATTAGTTGCGTATAACACTCAGTGCACCATGCAATACGTGCCCTCCTTACAACCCATCACCAGTCTATCCCATTCCCCCACCCTCCTCCCCTCTGAGGCCCTCAGTTTTTTTCCCAGAGTCCATAGTCTCTCATGTTTCATTCCCCCTTCTGATTACCCCCCTTTCTTGAATATCCCTTTCTTCCCCTACCGATCTTCCTAGTTCTTATGTTCCATAGATGAGAGAAACCATATGATAATTGTCTTTCTCTGCTTGACTTATTTCACTTAGCATTATCTTCTCCAGTGCTGTCCATGTTGCAGCAAATGTTGAGAATTCGTTCTTTCTGATAGCTGAATAATATTCCATTGTATATATGGACCACAACTTCTTAATCCAGTCATCTGTTGAAGGGCATCTCTGTTCCTTCCACGATTTAGCTATTGTGGACAATGCTGCTATGAACATTGGGGTGCATATGGCCCTTCTCTTCACTACGTCTGTATCTTTGGGGTAAATACCCAGTAGTGCAATGGCTGGGTCATAGGGTAGCTCAATTTTTAACTTTTTAAGGGACCTTCACACTTTTTTCCAGAGTGGCTGTACCAACTTGCATTCCCACCAACAATGTATGAGGGATCCCCTTTCTCCACATCCTCTCCAGCAATTGTTGTTTCTTGCCTTGTCTATTTTTGCCATTCTAACTGGCGTAAGGTGGTATCTCAGTGTGGTTTTGATTTGAATTTCCCTGATGGCTAATGATTTTGAACATTTTTTCATGTGTCTGTTAGCCATTTGTATGTCATCATTGGAAAAGTGTCTGTTCATATCTTCTGCCCATGTTTTGATTTGTTTATTTGTTTCTCATGTATTGAGTTTGAGAAGTTCTTTGTAGATCTTGGATACCAGTCCTTTATCTGTAGTGTCATTTGCAAAAATATTCTCCCATTCCGTGGGCTGCCTCTTAGTTTTTTTGACTGTTTCCTTGGCTGTGCAGAAGCTTTTTATCTTGATGAAGTCCCATAAGTTCATTTTATCTTCAGATGCACATTATTACCTTAAAAAAAATTTTTTTTTTTAAATCAGGATGCATCCCATAATTGACAGCCAAAGTTAATAGGTGGAATTGTGTGTTCTTTTTCTCAGTGGTATGTAACAGAAGGGTGCAGCCTACAATCAAAGGTGAGTGTGACTCAGTGGAAGATGGTGCTTGTCACTGATCTGCCTGCCCCACTGGGAAGGCACAGGGCCAGAACCATGCAGGACTCTGTCTCTGGATGAAAGAAGTTACTCTCATATTGTCTAGTGAAAAAAGGAGAAATGTGGAAAACTATAGGTTCAGAGCCACACCCTTAGAGCTGGAGAGAGCCTCAAAAAGCACCCTCAGAGGAAAAGAAACTGAGGTCTGAGAGCAGAAGCTTTTGCTCAACGTCACACCCAAGAGTGAGTTCTTGACATAGACAGAGCAGACCCAGGTCTCCTGACCTTCACCCAGCTCAGGGCTCCTGCTGCCCTCTCCTCTTCCAGACAGAATTCTCCTTGCAAGAAGCCCAACCACAGGAAACTCAAAGCCGGAGCAGCCAGTGAGGAATGTCTTGTTTATTTCTGTTGTTTATGTAGAATCCTTTGTTCTAACAAAAAAAAATCTCTTGCCTTAGACAGAGGCATTCATAACAACAAGCACATTATTGCCTCCAAGACAAGTCTGAATTTCACTTATTCACAGGGCCTCAGGTTTACTCATTATTTTCTTCAGTTACACTCCTAGTTAAGATTTGATGTCTGTCCATACAACCTTCCTTGAGCCAAGAACTGATCATTTCTAACCAACCAACAACCACCTTAAGCCACGGATTTGCAAATGGCATTATTCCCCTCCACGGAACTTTGCAGCGTTCGAACCATACGAGATATGCACAGACACGCAAAATCTTTGAAATAAAGAAAATATGATTGTAAAACCGCCCTTCTTTCCAGTCTAGGTTGGACAAAGAGGGAAGGCATTTAGGGTGCTTCTGTTGTGCCTTTCATTAGAACGCTGCCTGCCAGCACTCTCCCTAAAAATAGTTGTCACGCCAGTGGAGTCCTCACTCTGGCAAACACACTGTTCTGCACCAAGATCCTTTTTAGCTGGTTCTTAAGTTACAGGAATTTTAACTAAATTAGAAAGTTTGCCGCTTTGTTCCTTGTAGAATAAAAGCTTTTCAAGCCAGAGCTCCTGAAACACAGGTTCAGCTCAGTTCTGAAAAACAAAAATGTCGCCTTCGCTTCTGGGCATAAAAAAATGTTGAAGCTCGAGGGGGATGAGAACAAATGGAACCTCCTACTTATTAATGCTTGGGTAGGCAATTTCTTCACACAGCTATTTCCTACACCATGCGCCTTTCTGCTAATGTTTTATCAGCACTGGACCACAGAATGATAAATGCTATCCTGTATAAAAAGGTAAAGATGCCTTAAAAACTCATTTGGGTGTTTCAAAGCACAGCTCTACTTTCTAAAGTGTTTTTATTTTTCCACATAAGGCTCTAATGATTCTAAAACAGACAGTAGGAATGCCAAGTAAATAAACAATTCAAAATCTGCTCAGTCAGATCTGAAAAGGGTTTCCTCAGCCTCGCTTCCAAGTTCCTCATCTTATTTTTTAAGCTTCTCCTCTTAGCCTCTAACAGAGTCCTCGATTTCCAAGAATCTAGCATCAGCTGTTCGGCAGTTTTAAAGACAAATCCTGTTAGCATCTTTTGGTATGCTTTCTTGTTTATTTTCTATTTTTAGGGTGCTTTCACTTGTTTCATTTCACTTATGCTTCCCGTGCAGACGAGACTGGTTGGTGTGCTCAGAAACCCTGGTGCATGGGGCTCTCTTTGTGTCCCCAGCTATGGTACCCACAGTTATGGCTCCCTAAGAACTACTGTCATTATGATAGTGTCCTGTTCAAAACGTGCCACTTCACTCTATCAATAAAAACAATTTTGAGATAGAAATATATGTGTGTGTCTATTCATGTGTTCCTCTGGAAATACATTACCATATTATAAAACATTAATAAAAATAGCAGTTAGAAAGAAGAGGTTTACAAATCTGAATAGAAGTTTTAATATTTTGCTGTGCCTAGTTGGACTGCCTAGCATACACCTGGAAGGAATGGGTCCTATTCAGGAAATCACAGTTTTAGAAGATTGAGTTCTAACTGTTGAGTGACATTCAAGGCTCTCTACAAGTGAGTCCCAAACTTTCTCTCCAGAGTAATATACCACTGCTCCCCCACTCAGACTGAAGTACTGACTGCCCTGTAGGTGCCGAGCTGCCCATGAGTCTTTAGGGCCAGGCTATAAGTCCAGGCTCTTCTTTGGACTAGCTGTAATATTACAGGTGAGCTACTCATTCTCCTTCAGCTTACTTGTCTATGGAATAAGAAAAATAAAAACATCTGTGTCAATGTTCTTGCTATGAAATCAAATGAAAATGGACAGTGAGATCACACTTAGTAAAACTGTAAAGGGTGACACAAGTTTCATGAATGTATTAACCCCTATAAAATACAGGTATGTTTAAAGTCCTGGGTTCAGATAAGAAAGACTCTGGATGGATTGTCTTAACAGTGTAAAACATGTTCTTTAAATACTACTGAGTCCTTATTAGCTATTTATCAATCTCATTAACATATCAAAAAGTCTAAGTCTCACAAAGCAATAATCTACCAAATGTACAAACTGTGGTTTGGGCAAAAATTGAAAGGGGTAGACTAAGGAGAAGAGAAAAACCCTGACCAATTGCAAGAATGGAGTTCATGTCACTGAGATGAATAAGACTGGGGCACAAGCCACTTTGGGGTGGTAAAATCAGAAGTCTAATTATAAACATGTCACATATGAGATGCCTATTTGATATCTGCATGAGGATGTTGACCAGGCGGTTGGACATAGGAGTGTGGACTCAAGGGAGACATGTGACCTGAAGATATGAGTTTGTGAGTGACATTCTTATCACTCCTCAAGGGACAGTTCAAACGATACCTCCTCTATGGACCCTTCTTTAACTTCTTCCTTACACACAGCTGCACAAAAATTCCCCATCTCTGGATTTTATAATACATTCTGTATATTTTCTTGAGTATCTACATCTGACTCCCTTTTATACCATTGTATTTATTTGTGTACTAGACTGCAGACTCTTTGTGGTCAAGGACTACGTCACTTTCACCTTTGTGTTCTCTCAGTGCCTAGCACTGTGTCTACATTTGGAACACAATAATGTAACATTGGCTTAATTAATTAATCTTCTCTGACCACAATAGGCTTGGCAAAATTCCTTGAGAAAAAGTAAACCCAGAATGCTTGCTAAATGAATGAATGAATGAATGATCAATCACTCCCTAGAGTCACACTGAAAGATCCAAACAGAATTAGCCCTGTGCAGAACTGAGTAAAGCCTGGTGTTCTTCCAACCTGCCAAACCCAGTTGCCCAATGCCTGTTGAACTCTCCAGGACTGTCCATCAGGGTGCCCCAATTAAGTTCACCTTCTTCAATCCTGTGCACCTTAGCCTTTCATTTCCTTTCTTGCCCAATAAAAATGCACCAGCCCAGGCAGCTGTCACCTTGCAGAAGTCATACTGCAAGGTAACAGCAAACCAATTAGACGACCTAATTCATGCTAGTGTGATCATGGAGCCTATTGCCTCAGTGTCATTCCCCTCCTACACCACAGAGTTGCATTTTAATGAGGGTCTTGAAAGACCCAATGCCTTAGAGCAGAAGTGACTTTAGGGCAGATATACCTGCCCTTACTGTGCCCTCAACGAGCCAAGCCTTCTCCCTATGTCCAGTCTGGACAGAAATGCTAGCTGGGAACGTGGAGAGTCCGCTCTGCCCTGGAGGTTGCTTTTCTATCCAGGGCGCCCTGTTCCAGCTGTGACACTGAAGAGTCCTTCAAGTGTTGGCAGCTCCCTAGCTCCCTGGGTCTAGGAAAAATAAGATTACTGAGCTGAACCTCACAGATCCCTTCCATTCTCTTAGTTCAATCAAAAGCAAAGTTTAATGTTCAAAATTTCAAAATCTCTCTACTCATTTGTAAGGTTATTCTCATTTTTACATTCTGTAACATCTTTGTATGATATGGTTACAAACCTCCATTTCTCCTCTGTATGATGGTGATAATAATAATGTTGCTTGCCTCCCAGGGTTGTTTTAAGGTTTTCATTAGAAAGGCCTTTGTGAATTCAGACTTGTTGTACTAAACTTAGTAATTATTATTTTATTATTAAAGAGTCTCCTTTTCTCTCTCTTTGCAGGTGGGAAGTTAAAGATTGATACCAATTCCAAAAAATTGGAAATTTTTTAAAAGACTAGATAACCTTTTGTCTGAGGCAAGAATCCTAACAAACCTTCACAGTGGAAAGGGAGGAAAAAGGTATGAATACAGGAAGACTCGGGGAAATCTCAACTTCCCTTGTACTACTAGGTCATTATGAGACCTCCTAAGGGCAAATGGGTCTGAGAGATCATATATTTCTACGTGTGAAAAATTCAGAGGAATTCTTTAGTCCTCTCATTCCATTGTTTTCCATACAAAGCTGTTCCCAAGAGTATATCCCATGACAGCGAGTTAAGAGCATCACAACACAGAGGGATGCCTGAGCTGCTCACATTTGTAGATTACTCATAGATGAAATTAGAAAACATTGAACTCTAAGAGCAAATAAAATAAGCAATACATCAATAGATCCTAAACATTATCTAAGAGCATTTTCAACATTAAATGAATAATACAATTTCTTTGTGCCACTAGTGAAAAATCTATACTGCCCTGAAAACTGAAAAAGGAAAAAAGTGCCCCTTTTGAGTCTCAAAATTAAAATATATCAAAATGTCTTAATCCAAGTAGATTAACTAAGGAGAAAGTCTGAATTGGGAACTACTCTTTAAAGAAATGTAGCTTTAGTATTCTCAAGAAGTATAGAAAAAACCAAAAACCTGACCAAGTATGGCCAAGTCAATGATACTAAAATATAACCGGATTCCTATTTACTATCTACATATTCTGTACACGTACCCCAGCTCCTTCTACCAGAGGAAAAAAGCTGAAATCATACAAGATACTCTGTACATTAGGCCTAAGCGATACCTAGACCTAGATGAGTGGCTAGCGAGAAACTGAGAAGTCCTCAAAACTGAGCAAAGGTGACAAACATTTGGTAGAGACAAAGCAGAGCTTGAGAGTACAAGGGCGGATTCCTACAGGCTTTCTTTTTATAATCTTTGAGCTCAGGCTGTGCTCAACTCAGCTTCTGCTCCACTCACTTGGTGCACTGATGGGAAGCCAAAGACTGTGGTTAACTCTTCAGAGGCATGTCCTGTGACGTGTTAACCTTGAATGCCCCTGCATGTCACGTGACCTGGAGAAAATGAGGAGGGGAGTTCTCTGCTTCCTGAAAACTCTTTGTCTCTATTAAGAAGAAAGAGTGCTCTAAGAGAGATGAACTTCTGCTAGTACTTGCCTAAAGAACCACAAATCACAAATCCTGGAAGTCTGAATAAGGAATCACAGAAGTAGCCACTTAAAAGTAGGTCCACAAACTAATAGACACTTCTTCACTCTAGCCACAGAGGTTAAATTTTAAAAACAAAACAACCCATCACAATGTTCAGGACAGCACTGTAATCAATCAGTGACTCTGAGGCCTGAATCAAGATGTTTGGAGATGATAAAAAATGAAATGCAATGGACGTGCCATCCTAAGGCAGCCACGTCAATCAGTGCATCACATAAAAACCCAGGCAGAGAAGAAATCAATGCTTCCAAACAGGGGAAACACACACACACACACACACACACAGCTCCCAATATTTAATCTATACAGAGCTGCTGGTTTGCCTTTTTAAAATTCTCTCTTGAAGAGTTTTTAAAATTGTTATGCCAAATTCAAAATTCAAGCTTAAATGCCTGTTTATGTTTTCGGAGTAGAATTTATTAGTGCAACAGTATTAATTACATATATTTCATAATCGTAGCCCTTGAAATTTTAGTTGGACACATATGTTTTTGACTTGTTTTAAGGAGAGTGAGAAGGAACAGCAGTTGGATTTAGTTAACCTCCAGCTACTTTAAATAATAGGTTGAACTTGGTGAAAAACAAGTAAGTGAGACTTCTGCTTCTAATCATGAGGGCATACTTGGTACCAGACTATCCCTGCTGTTGTAAACAACTCTCAAACTAGACAAAATACATGAATAAGTTATTTTGAGTCACTGGAAAATAGCACAGGACTGTCATCTCAGAGAGACCAAAAACTCTATGTGGCGATCACCACCACCACCCACATTCCCACCCAGTTAGTTTCTGCACAACAAAGTAGGGAGGTGATTTGCAAACAGATCTCTGAGGTCTTGATGCGTTGAATAAGTATAGACTGAAATTCGGGACTGATGAAGTAGGTTGATTTGTACCACAAGGTAACACAGAAGAAGAAGCTGCACAGAAGAGTTGCAGAAACCCACAGAGGGGGGCGCCTGGGTGGCACAGCGGTTAAGCGTCTGCCTTCGGCTCAGGGCGTGATCCTGGCATTCTGGGATCGAGCCCCACATCAGGCTCCTCCTCTGGGAGCCTGCTTCTTCCTCTCCCACTCCCCCTGCTTGTGTTCCCTCTCTCACTGGCTGTCTCTCTCTCTCTCTGTCAAATAAATAAATAAAATCAAAGAAAGAAAGAAGGAAGGAAGGAAGGAAGGAAGGAAGGAAGGAAGGAAGGAAGGAAGGAAGGAAGGAAGGAAGGAAACAAACCCACAGAGGGATCCCATTAACCCTTTGGCAGAATATTAAGTTGTATATGCTCAGAACATGTCCTAAGCTGTATATGTTCAGGCAATATGTGAACTACATGGAGATTCCAGAAGTCACACAGAGCTGCAAAACAGAGGAATTCTGAATAGCCACAGTTTAGAGACCTTGATTAATACTCCCAGTCAATCAACTGGGACTCTAGCCAGTTGTAGTAACAGCTCATCTAAACTTGCTTTAATAAACCTTATTGATAAAGCTTAAAGGTATCAAACCGATCTGGCAATTTGTTTCACTGCCTGTAGAAACAAAACTCTTTAAAGAAAGACAATGAAATGCAATCTCTCAACAATATCCAGGACATAATTTAAAAATATTAGTTATTTAGGAGTGTTTGGTCTCTTTTATGCATCTAACTAAAATAATAGATGCATAAAAAATTCAAACCATAACTAGGGGTAAAAATCAACAGAAATAGACCCAGAAATGACAGAGATTTTAAAATTAGTAAAAATTTCAAAATAGCTATTATGTTTAACAACTTTTTTAAAAGATGGACATAATGAGTGAACATCATTGGGAAGCTCAGTAAATAAATGGAAATGATTTAAAAAACAACTGGAAATTCTAGAGCTAAAAAAATTAACAACTTAAAGAAAAAATTCACTACATGAGCTCACAAATAAATCTGACACTGCAAAAGAAAGTCAACTTGAACACCATCAAAACTGAAACAGAAAAACAAGCCTGAAAAAAATGAACAGAATCTCAGTGACATGTGCGAAAACATTAAGCTAATATACATATAATTTGAGTCCCAAAAGCAAAGGAGAGAAAAATTAGGGCCAAAAGAGAGTTGGAGAAATAATGACTAAAATTTATCTAAATTTGATGAAAAATATCAACCTATACAAGAAGTTCAACAAACCCAAATAGGAAGAAGGCGAAGAAAACCACAGCCACATACACCTGAGACAAACAGGTAAAAACCAGAGATTAAGAGACGATCCTAAAAGCAGTCAAAGAAAAGCACATATTGTCTACAGGGAACAGTGATTAAAGTAAGTACTGCCTTCCCAATAGAAATAGTGCAAACTAGATGACGATGTAATGATATCTTCAAAATGCTAAAATAAAACAACCCATCAACCTAGAATACTATATTTAGCAGAAGTATCCTTCAAAAATAAAAGTGTTAATAAGAGTGAGACAATCCATCACCAGAAGACCTATGCTATAGTAAATGTTAAAGGAAGTCCTTCAGATTAAAAGAAAACTATACCAGATGGAACCATGGTCTACATGAAGAAATGAAAACCAACAGAAATGTAAATATGTGGGTAAAATATAAAAGATTAATTTATTTAAAATATAAGTGTCCTTTGAAAAGAATAAAAATGTATTATAGATTTATACTATAGAAGTAGCATGTGACCACAATAGCACAAAGAATGGAATAGGGTAAATGGCAGCATCTTATTATAAGTTAATTACATTATAGGTGAAGTGATATAATATTAATTCATGGTACATTGTAATAGGTTAAGAATGTATACTGTAATCCCTAGAGCAAACATGAAGAAAAAAATAGAAGAGTGATATAAATAAAAAGCCAGTAAAGGAAGTAAAATGGAATACTGAAATACAGCCAATTAATAGAAAACAAATAGCAAAACAGTAGACTTAAAGTCAATCGTGTTGATAATTCATTAACTGAAAGTGGATTAAGATTAATTCAATGCTAGAGAATGTCAGGCTAGATAAAAAATAAAGATCAAACTACATGCTGTTTACAAGAGGTATGCTTTAAATATAAAGACACATAAAAATTCAAAGTTCAAGATGGAAAATATTACACATGCAAAAACTAATCATATGCAGCTTTATAGATAACAAAATGGTCCTCAAAACAAGGGCCAGAGATTAAAAAGGACATTGTCTAAGGATAAAGGGTCAATTCAGTGAAAAGACATAACAGTCCTAAAATACATTTGTCTAATAACAGAGTTTCAATATACAAGAAGCAAAAACTGACAGAACGGACAGGGAACATACACCAATTCAAATTCGTAGTGACAGGTTTTGACATATCCCTCTCAGTAATCAATAGAAGAAGTAAAGAAAAATCAATAAGAATAGAAACTTAAGCAACATCATCAAGTAATTTAACCTAATGATATTTAGAGAACCCTGCACCCACCCAGCAGCAAAACACACCCTCTTTACAAGTCACTGTGTTAAGAATTCACTGAAGGAGACTGTATACTAAGCTACAAAACATGGCTCAGTAAATTTAAGAAAACTGAAATCATAGAGTATGGTCTCTGAACACAATGGCCTTGAACCCAAAAACAGTAATAAAATATATGGAAAATCCTCAAATATTTGGAAACTTAGCCAAACACTCCTAAATAACTAACAGGTCAAAGAAGAAATCATGAAGGAAATTTTAAAATACATAAAACCGAGTGGTAATAAAAACATAACAGTTGAAAATTTGTGGGATATAAACAAAGCAGTGCTTAGAGGTAAATTTATTGTTTGAAGTGGGGAAAGTATAAAACCAACAATTTAAACTTCTTCCTTAAGAAGCTAAACAGAGAAGAGCAATTTTAAAACAACATAAGCAAAATGATGGGGGAAGAAAGAGTAAGGCAGAAGTCAATGAAATAGAAAATAGACAAACAATATAACAAATGTAAACAAATATTAGTTCTTTGAAATTTTATCATCCTGTTAAGATTGAGCAAAAATAAAAGAATAAAGTAGGAATTAAAGAGATGACATCACTAGAGATACCACATTAAAAAAACAAAATGGAATACTATGAACAACTTTCTGCCAATAAAGTTGACAAATCAGATGAAATAGGCCAATGCTAAGGATAGAAATTAGCATAACTGACACATAAAGATGCAAATAATACGAATATCCCTTGATTTAAGAAATTAATTTAATAATTATAAATCTTACAATAAAAAATCCAGTCCAGATAGCTTCTCAGGTTAAAGAATAAATAATACCAATCATACACAACTTTTTTTTGGCAACTAGAGGATTGAAAATTTCCCAAACCATTTTATGAGATTAGCATAAGCCTGATATCAAAACATGAGTCTCATAAGAAAAGCACAAATAATATCCTCATGAACATAAAGCAAAAATTCTTAATGAAATTTTAAGAAATCTAATCCAGAATTATATAAAAAGCTGACATTTCATGACTGAGGGTTTCATACAAGGAATGCAAGGTTGGTTCAACATTTAAAAACCAAAATGGATGTAGCATAACTTTTTTTTTTTTCAATTTGCTCTGTTCTCAGCAACGTTTTTGTAGTGTTTATTTTGGAGGTCTTTCACCTCTTGCCTTAAAGTTATTCCTAGGTATCTGTAGTTTCTTATGCTCTTATAAGTTACACTGATTTTTTTTAAATTTTCATTCTCTGATTAGTCATTACTAATATTTAGAAATACAATTGATTTTTTATATTAACCTTGTAGTCATCAATCTTGCTAAATTAACTTATTTATCAGTTCTGGAATAAGTTTTAGATTCCATACATTTTCTATAAAGACAATCATGTCATCTTCCAATAGCCACAGTTTTGCTTGTTCTTTTCTAATTTTATCTCTTTTATTTATTTCTTTGCCTTTTGCACTGGAAATAAATAATGAAAAAGCTGTCTGTAAAGTTCCCAACTTGTGGTGATAGCTGGGCCTGGAATTTAACTCAGTTTCCCAGAAGCCAAAATGATGGGAAACATGCAGTGATAGACTACATTTTCCTGTCTTTATGCAATAACCTACCAACTCATCAAGTAAAGGAAAGCTTTTCCCCTGCTTGTACAAGCAGTTTAGACTTAATGCATATAAATGTCTTTGATCCACACAGTTTCCAATCTCATTTTTTGTATTTATCCTATAGGCTCCTGAGGCTGTGTTTATCTTTTTTTCAATCTTTTTTCTCTGTTGTTCAGATTGGATAATCTCTAGTGATCTATCATCAAGCTCACTAGCTTTTTTCTGTCATCTACATTCTCCTACTGAGCTCATCCAGTGATTTTTTTTTTTTTTAATTTTGGATATTGTATTTTTCAGTTCTTAATTTCCTTTTGGTTCTTCTTTATTTAAAAAATTTTATTGAAGTATAATATACAATGTTATATTATTTTCAGGTGTACAACATAATGATTCAACAATCTCATACATTATTCAGTTCACATCTCAAGTGCAGCCATCAACTGCCACCGAGCAACCTTAATACGATATTACTAACTATATTCCCTATGCTGTGCTTCTCATCTCTGTGACATGTTTATTTTATAACTGGAAGTTTGTATCTCTTAATCCTTTTTATCTATTTCACTCATCTCCCTTTTGGTCCTTCTTTGTATCTTTTATTTCTTTGCTGTAACATTCTTTTTATTGATTTCAAGAATGTTTGACCTTATTTCTCAAAGTGCAGTTATACTAACTGCTTTAAAGTCTCTGACTGATAATTCCAACATCTGTGCCTTCTTAAGTTTGGACTCTGCTGATTATCTTTCCTCTTGAATGTTAATTTTTTCCTGGTTCTTCAAATACTGAGTAAATTTGGATTGTATCCTGGACATTTTGAATATTTTAAGACTCCAGGTTTGTATAAATCTTAAGAATAATATTGATTTTGTTTTAGGAAGCAATCATCTAGGTTAGATTCAGGCTGCAAGTTTTTTTTTTTTTTTAAGGATTTTTTTCTTTTATTATGATATGTTAGTCCCCATACAGTACATCATTAGCTTTTGATGTAGTGTTCCATGATTCATTATTTGTGTATAACACCCAGTGCTCCATGCAATGCATGCCCTCCTTAATACCCTTCACTGGGCAAGCCCATTCCCCCAACCCCCCTCCCCTCTACAATCCTCAGTGTGTTTTCCGGCGTCCATAGTCTCTCATGGTTAATCTCCCCCTCTGTTTTCCCTCCCTTCATTTTCTAATCTGCCTTCCATGGGCTATGACTTCAGTATCAGTTCACTTTTCAAAGCACTGTGCTCTCCAGATCTATGCTATGTATGTGCCAGAGGAGCCAGTCTGGCAGCATGATGATGATCTCGCCTGCAGCTTGGTTCTCAAAGCCTACGGTATGCTGTTGAGAATTAAATTCATGCATGTGTAGTTCAGAAGTAAACCCAAAAATTCATATACAAACTTTTGCGATTATTCTCTTGACCTTCTGTTTCTCCTTAATCTCCCCAATACTCTCCGGCTTCTGTGGCCTCTCTTCTTGGTCCTCCAACTAGAAAGCTGGGATTTTTGTTTCCCTGCTCTGCTGTGAACTTCCCACAATTGTGTCTGAATGCAGGGCCAAGCAGTGAGAGCACAGGAGAGAAAAAAATATCATCAATGGAGATTCACTCCATACTCTTGGGACTACAGTATTCTGGTCAGAAAAGATTCCCTCCCCTTAGAATTTCATGCCCCTTTCTGGTCACCACTATTTTCATGGTGCCGCCTAGAGATAGGACATGGAAGAAGAGGGGAAATCCAAAAGATGTCTCCCACTTTTTCTGACCTGAAGGAGCCCTTTCCCTGCTCCTCAGACGAGAGAGAGAAGAGTTCTCTTCAGTTTTTGTTTCCATACCTAGTGTGCGCCTCCAGGTTTGGGCCTGCATTTGAGTCAGAATCAGGTGACATCAGAGGAAAACTGTCTGGTTCAGTCCGTGAAGCTTGCAATTCTCAGTCTCGGGGTTATGAGTTCAAGCCCCAGGTTGGATGTAGAGACTGCTTAAAAATAAAATCTTAAAAAAAAAGAGAGAGAGAGACTCCCTCATCATCAGTGTGGTAGAACTTCAAATTCTGGTCTCCTTTCCCAATCTGCCTGCTACCATTTACTTTTCAGAGTCCTCAAATAGATGTTTCATGTGTCCTGTCCAGGATTTCTTGCTGCTTTTAGTGGCAGAGACAGGGTAGAGTGTGCTAATTCCATATGCTGTAGCACCAGAACTCTCAATTATCTGTCAGACTGTTGTAAAGCATGTTGACATGCAAATGTGTTAACTCCCAAATTTCTACATAAAGGAAAATACCAATGTGTTCGTTGGAGGTTTCAGGTAACTTCGTTTTTACTGAGCCCTCAGAATGAAGCTTCCCTGGCCTTTTCTTCTAATTGAAGAGTATTCTGAGATTATAAGGTAAGCTGTTAAAAAAAAAATGTAGAACTTGCAATTACTAACCTATGTAAATCTAGCTTTTCTTGATACATTACAACCTAAATATAAAAAAAAAGAAATGGAGTCGTTGCTAAAACTGCTAAGTTTGCAATTGTCATCAATCAACTTTCTCTGTTCCTCAAATATACTCCCCTGCTTTCATTGATTAACTATATATCAAGTATTCAACTTGATTTTGCTACTAAAATACCTACCAATTTACCTGTTAAGTAGGTAGGTTTCTTATGAGATTTTGACAATAGGTTTCTGCTATTTAACAACAACAACAACTTAGGAAGCCATGACCCTACAACACAATGTTGTTTGGGCTGAGAGTGAGAGTGCCCATCCCCCACCTCACAAGGGCACATGGCCCCTCAAACAAATGCAGACAGACACACAGAGAGTCAAGATTTCTATAAACAAAATATACTTTGACCATTCATTAACTCCATCTCCGAAAATCACCCCCTCTGAATTGAAACCAAAAAGCTGTAAGTGTTTTCCTGAACTGTACTGAACCCATCATTCCTTTCATCGAGGACCCTGGCTCAATAAACACGCTCCCCAGGGTGATTCTGGGTTCAGAGGAAAGGCAATGTTGTAAAAAACTACCTTCAAACCTAGGTGAATAGGTCTACAAAAGATTAATTGTGTGCTTCCTAGAGGAACTCCTAAGGTAGGAACTTGATAGAAACTACTGAGCAGTACGGTGAGAAGAAAAATTAAAAGAAAAAATGACAGTCAAGTCGCATTACCAAAAAATGACATGAGATGCGAGTGTTGTACTTGACACAGATGAGGGTCATGGAATTGGATCTCTTTAATGCATCTCTGTTCAGGTTGTTTCCTCATCTCTTTCTAAATGCTCGGCCATGTGCTCTGGAAACGCTCTCCTGTGGATTTAGACTTGAAATATGCCCGGTAGCTCTCAGAAGGACAGGGTCAAATATCTGGAAGGTAAATGCAGGCTCTTTCTTCACGTGTCACATGGCCATGTCCCCTTTGCTAGAAAATAAACAGGTTGACTATCACTCTATTCACGGGTGTGAAGTATGGACACGGAGGGAGCATTTATCTTCCCAATCGACCTTTATCCAGGACGAAGCCCCGTTCTTGCCTTGCATCAAAGTCACCTACTTAACACATGCATTTCCTCAGGAGTCAGAGCCTTTTGCCTATTAGGGGAGAAGTGAGTTGACTCTGGAAGAGAAAGCTGGGAAGTTAACTTGCAGGCTACTCAGCATTTCCTGAAGACATATGCACACACATTCTTTGCTTTACTTCTCTCCTTCATGAGGGCACATAATCCCTAATAGCATTAAAGGGGGCTGCTCACAGGCAATAAATGTTGAAAATTAGAGCCCTTTATATGCTACCCTTCAGGTTAACATCTGGGGTTGATCAGACAAGCAGATAAAAACTACTCTATATTTGGAGTAGAAGCAAATTGTTCACCACCTTCCTACCTTTCCTATTAAAACATCTTGTTTATTTCTCTAATAATCTCCCTCGAGGAACTCTGCAATAGTTTCAGTCTGTGACTTATGGACCACTGGCCTGAAATAACTTGGGTGAGAGAAAATCCGTGTGGGCCTGGATGTAGCGAGCTGTTTGGAAGAACAGCATTGCTGGGTAGCAGAGGCAGGGAGTGAGGTCCTCGGAGCCTGTGTGGTGACAGGGGGAGTACCAACACCAGGGAATCTAAAACTTCAGGTAAGGTCCACTCCATCATCCTAACAGCCCATTACAAGAAGTTTCCTTTATGTCCAGGAATTCTGTCTTGTGGATGTTTCTATTGAACACTTGCCCAACAAAATTTGGTTCAACCATAAAATAGGAAATCTGCTGAGTTCTTGGCATAAGTGAATGAAAAATTACAGACCTGCATTCAATAAGCTCAGCCTTACAATATACAATTCAGCAAGTTCAATGTCAAGGCATGCGTGGAGTGCCATGGAGACACAGAGAAGGGTATGTTGCCCAGACAGATTTCAGGGAAGCCCTTCCATAGTGATGGCATGCTTGAATAGAGTCTGGAAACTGAGGAGTGGAGTAAGGGAACTCCTGATATCATACAAGCTTTTGCTTAACTGATGCTGGTAAACATAGATGCTTCACACAAACTGAGGAGGTACTGTGAGGTTAAAATGCACAGGGTGTATATGAGAGGGGGATGGTAAATAAGAATGAAAAGATAAACAAGTGCCAGATATGCATAGAGGGTGGTGTTAATCCTATATGCAATGAAAAGGCAATACTGAACATTTCTAAGCAGGAGAATGCCATGAGGAAGTGTGCCTTTCTGATAGGTTGATCGGCAGCAGTGGAAGGGGCGATGCCAGGGTCAGAGAGGCCTGTCAGGGCTGTCACAGTAATCCAGGCAAGGGGGGAACATGGTGTGCACAAAAAAAAAAAAAAAAAATGATGCAGAGTTGAAGGGAGATTCAGGAGTTTTAAAAGAGGAACAGTTTGTTTGACTTTGCCACTGCTTGTTTTGGTGGGGTGAAAGAGAAAAATAGATTATCACACAGGTTATCAGGGCTGGGGACCTCACTGGAAGGTGGAACCAGTTCCTGAGGTAGAGAACACTGAAGGAGAAGTCATCTGGGGGGGGGGGAAGCATTTTTTTTTTTTAATTAATCCATTTCAGGCATGTAGTTCTCTCTTTTTTTCACATCTTCTTTCCTTTTATTGAAAAAAAATGTAGAAAATGGCTGTTAATAAAGGGCACGAACATATCAACAGGGATATACTAGTGGAAAATATAGACAGTATAAAATTAAAAATGGCCCTGGCTTCTTTAATTGGTTAAGAGCACAAAATGTAACAGGCAGAAAGTCTGTTTTAAGCAAATTAAGAAGCTGTGTTTTTCCCAATTCTCCCCAAGTCAGATATATAGACACCCACAAAAATGGTGTGTGAAGGAAAGCTGTCATACACAAGAAGTTGTATCCCAAATTAAGGGAAATAGCTATTGAAACAGGAATTAACACAAGAAAGTCAGCAACAGGTTAACAATTTTAAAAAACTGAGTCTTTAAAGCTGCATAGCACAAAGCTATAGGATATAAAGCACTGCTAGGTATGAAGGAGGAAGCCTGTATTGTTGCTAGCAAAAATGCTTTTCTAGAAAAGCAAAGCAAAACAATGCAATCAGCAGACCAAGGAGGCTAAAGTTAGATATCAGAGCTATAACTTCTCATATCTGAACCAGAAGATCCTATCCAGAATAGACTAAAAGTTCAGGACAAGACAGGGCCATTTTTAACATATCTTACTTTATCCACTTTAGGTTCTCTGCTTCCATCTCCCTCACCTTGAAATTCAGCATCATCCAGCAGAAAGATGGCTGCTTTTAGAATTGGCTGTTCTATTTTTCTTTCTTTTTTTTAAAGATTTTATTTATTTATTTGAGACAGAGCAAGAGAGAAAGCAAAATCAAGGGGAGCAGCAGGCAGAGGGAGAAGCAGATTCCCCACTGAGCAGGGAGCCCGATGTGGGGCTTTGATCCCAGGACCCTGGTATCATGACCTGAGCCGAAGGCAGACACTTAACCAATTGAGTGACCAAAGCATCCCTTTATTTTTCTTTCTGTGGCAGGAATGTCATGGAGCCTGGATATTTCAGGCTTGTATGCATCCATGCCCAGTGTTGCACTGTGGTCAAAAAACTTAGCCATGGACTTGTTGTACTCAGACTCTCGATGCTGCTTTGTTCTTCCACTCATGAAAGTCAACTTCAGAATGTATTTGTCATTGAACCTTTTGAGACTGGAGGACAATTGCCAAATATAATCAGGATCCATTCCTATAGGATCTTTCCTGTGGGCCTTATCCTTACATGAGTATAAATGGTCAGGATCTCTGTCATCTCAAAATAGGATATGACACACAAGGCCAAAACAGGCTTAGATTCTGGAAAAGGGTGCATATAATCCCAAATCAAAGCCACTATGGCAAAGAAACAGAAGATGGTGCAGATGGTAAAGTGACCATCAATCAGACCAAAATTCTCCACACACTTGTACTTTTCCAGAAGGATCTTTTTGGCAGAATCACCCAAAGAATTCTTCACAGCCGATCCATCCCATTTGTCAATTTTTACAGGCTTATCATCAATCTTCCACTTTTCCCACAAGTCTCTGTGGCCACTGCCAGTCCTGCAGCTGGGACCACTGCCAGCACTGCTGCCTCTGCCACCACCAGTCCCCCCGCCCTACGTAGATGCCACCACCATAAATTGAATCATATAGGATTAAAAAGGTATAGGCATGGTAGAGAAGTTTGGCAGTTTCTTAAGAGCTAAATAAATACTTCCCATACAACTGAGAAATCCTCAGTATTTACTCATGACAGATGAAAACAAACATATACATAAAGACTTGTACTCAAATGTTCATAGCAGCTTTATTATATCTAATAGCCACAAACTGGAAACAACCCAAATGTCCTCAGCCAGTGACTGGATAAACAACTTATTACATACAATGGCATACTACTCATGATATAAGGAACAAACTACTGATACAAACAGCAAGATGGATAAATCTCAAAAGCATTATGTTAAATGGGAAAAGGCCACACAAAAGACTACATACTATATGATTCAATTTATGTGGAATTCTGCAAAGGCAGAAAAAAACTAAAGGATCAGATCAGCAGTTGCCAGATCTGGGATAAAAGGAAGGGGGACTTCAAAGAAACATGAGAGAACTTTATAGGGTGATGGGAATATTGTATATCTTGATAGTGGAGGAAGTTACAGGACTGTATATGTTTGTCAAACCTCAGAACTGTATACCTGAGAGAAAATGGTGGTGGCAAGCCTCACTCAAAAGAACAGAAAAATCTAGGGGCAACTGGGTTACACAGCGGTTAAGCGTCTGCCTTTGGCTCAGGGCGTGATCCCGGCATTATGGGATCGAGCCCCACATCAGTCTCCTCCGCTATGAGCCTGCTTCTTCCTCTCCAACTCCCCCTGCTTGTGTTCCCTCTCTCACTGGCTGTCTCTATCTCTGTCAAATAAATAAATAAAATCCTAAAAAAAAAAAAAAAAAAAAAAAGAACAGAAAAACCTAAAATGCAGTTTTTATATTCTCACCTCAAGAAGCTGGAACAACAACAGAAGAACAGGCCTAATCCACGCACGAGAAAGCAGTTGATCAAAATTACAACAGATCAATGAATTACAAACCAGGAGCACAGTAGAGCAGATCAACAGAACTAGAAGCTGGTTCTTTGAAACAATAAATAAAATTGACAAACCACTGAAAAGACTTATCCAAAAGAATAGAGAAAGGACCCATATTAATAAAATTATGAATGAAAAGGGAGCGGTCACAACCAACACCAATGAAATAGGAAGGATATTAGAAACTTTTATCAACAGCTTTATGCCAATAAATTAAGCAATCTGGAAGAGATGGAGGCCTTCCTGGAAACCTATAAACTACCAAGACTGAAACAGGAAGAAAATGATTTTTTAAACAGGCCAATTAATTATGAAGAGATTGAGTCAGTGATAAACAACCTTCCGAAAAACAAAACTCCAGGCCCGGACAGTTTTCCTGGGGAATTCTACCAAACATTCAAAGAAGAAATAATACCTATTCTCCTAAAGCTATTTCAAAAAATAGAAACAGAAGGAAAGCTACCAAACTCATTCTATGAGGCCAATATTACCTTGATCCCCAAACCAGGCAAAGACCCCAACAAAAAGGAGAATTACAGACCGATTTCCCTAATGAACATGGACACCAAAATCCTCAACAAGATCCGGGCTAATAGAATCCAACAGTACATTAAAAGGATTATCCATCATGACCAAGTGGGATTCACCCCTGGGATACAAGGGTGGTTCAACATTCGCACATCGATCGGTGTCTTAGATTTCATCCAGAAAGAAAAATTCAAAAATCATATGATTCTCTCAATAGATGCAGAAAAAGCATTTGACAAAATACAGCATCCTTTCCTGATTAAAACCCTTCAGAGTGTAGGGATAGAGGGTACATTCCTCAATCTCATAAAAACCATCTATGAAAAGCCTACAGCAAATATCATTCTCAATGGGGAAAAGTTGGAAGCCTTTCCCTTAAGATCAGGAACACGACAAGGATGCCCACTCTCACCACTATTATTCAACATAGTACTAGAAGTCCTTGCAATAGCAATCAGACAACAAAAAGGGATAAAAGGTATCCAAATCGGCAAAGAAGAAGTCAAAATGTCTCTCTTCGCAGATGACATGATACTCTATATGGAAAACCCAAAAGAATCCACTCCCAAACTATTAGAAGTTATAGAGCAATCCAGTAATGTGGTGGGATACAAAATCAATGCTCAGAAATCAGTTGCATTTCTATACACGAATAATGAGACTGAAGAAAGAGAAATTAGGGAATCCATCCCATTTACAATAGCACCAAACACCATACGTTACCTTGGAATTAACTTAACCAGAGACGTAAAGGACCTATATTCTAGAAACTATAAATCACTCTTGAAAGACATTGAGGAAGACACAAAAGATGGAAAAATATTCCATGCTCATGGATCGGAAGAATTAACATAGTTAAAATGTCCATGCCACCGGTGTACACTTTCATTGCTATCCCGATCATAATACCGAGGACATTTTTCAAAGAACTGGAACAAATAGTCCTTAAATTTGTATGGAACCGGAAAAGGCCCTGAATCTCCAAGGAACTGTTGAAAAGGAAAAACAAAGCTGGGGGCATCACAATGCCGGATTTCGAGCTGTACTACAAAGCTGTGATCACAAAGACAGCATGGTACTGGCACAAAAACAGACACACAGACCAATGGAACAGAATAGAGAACCCAGAAATGGACCCTCAGCTCTTTGGGCAACTAATCTTTGATAAAGCAGGAAAACATCCGTGGAAAAAGACAGTCTCTTCAATAAATGGTGCTGGGAAAATTGGACAGCTACATGCAAAAGAATGAAACTTCACACCACTCTCTCACACCATACACAAAAATAAACTCCAAATGGATGAAAGACCTCGATGTGAAATCCATCAAATCCTACGAAGAAGAGACATAGGCGCAACCTCTAGGACATCGTCCACAGCAATCTTTTTCATGACACATCTCCAAAGGCAAGAGAAACAAAAGATAAAATGAACATGTGGGACTTCATCAAGATAAAAAGCTTCTGCACAGCCAAGGAAACAGTCGAAAAACTAAGAGGCAACCCACGGAATGGGAGAATATATTTGCAAATGATGCTACAGAGAAAAGACTGGTATCCAAGATCTACAAAGAACTTCTCAAACTCAATACACAAGAAACAAATAAACAAATCATAAAATGGGCAGAAGATATGAACAGACACTTTTCCAATGATGACATACAAATGCTAAACAAGCCAGGAAAAAATGTTCAAATCAATAGCCATCAGGGAACTTCAAATCAAAACCACAGATACCACCTTACGCCAGTTAGAATGGCAAAAATAGACAAAAAAACAGCAATTGCTGGAGAGGATGTGGAGAAAGGGGATCCCTCCTACATTGTTGGTGGGAATGCAAGTTGGTACAGCCACTCTGGAAAACAGTGTGGAGGTCCCTTAAAAAGTTAAAAATTGAGCTACCCTATGATCCAGCCATTGCACTACTGGGTATTTACCCCAAAGATACACATGTAGTGAAGAGAAGGGCCATATACACCCCAATGTTCATAGCAGCATTGTCCGCAATAGCTAAATCGTGGAAGGAACAGAGATGCCCTTCAACAGATGACTGGATTAAGAAGTTGTGGTCCATATATACAATGGAATATTATTCAGCTATCAGAAAGAACGATTTCTCAACATTTGCTGCAACATGGACGGCACTGGAGAAGATAATGCTAAGTGAAATAAGTCAAGCAGAGAAAGACAAATATCATATGGTTTCTCTCATATGGAACATAAGAACTAGGAAGATAGGTAGGGGAAGAAAGGGATAAAGAAAGGGAGGGTAATTAGAAGGGGGAATGAAGCATGAGAGAGTATGGACTCTGAGAAACAAACTGAGGGCTTCAGAGGGGAGGAGGATGGGGAAATGGGATAGGTTGGTGATGGGTAGTAAGGAGGGCACGTATTGCATGGTGCACTGGGTGTTATACGCAAGTAATGAATCATCTAACTTTACATCAGAAATCAGGGATGTACTGTATGGTGACTAACATAATATAATAAAAAAAAATTTTTTTTTAATTCTTGTTCACAAAGATATAATGTTACAAGCAAAATTAAAGTTTCCATAGCTCACTTCTTAAGATCAATATGGGTTCTCTTAAAGGAACATCAAACATTTTCTCCAACTGCAGTGAGTCTTTTGTCCTAAAACCAACATGCTCTTTGGCTCACTCAGTCCCCATCTTCAATATAGTTTATATCAGAGAGGGACTGTGAATCCATAATTCAACTTTAGTGCCATCAAAATAGAGATAAATTTTGAAAAACTTTTGAAGAGTTTCCCCATGTTTTCTGATTTATCTTTTTCAGAAATTGACAGAATTTTGTATCATCATGGAAAAGCAACTCCTCTAGCAATTGAAAGTTTATAAGGATGTTGGCCTCTACCTTTTTCCTTCCATATCAGCAGCTAAGGCAAGAAAGTTTTTACATTTTTCAGTAGCATCTATAAAGGTAACTTCAAGAACCTGAATTGAAAGATTTATTATCTTACTCACATGGTTTAAAATATCTATAAGGTAAGCCAACTCATGGATAAAATTCTTTCAGAAAGGTTCAAGAGTAGGTTTTCTTTTTCTCTAAGAAAAGGTAAAATTCTGCCCTTCATTTGTCAGCAGGGGCTAGCAGGTTCTCTTGCCAAAGGACCCCCGTGTGGTAGAAAAGATCCTCATACTCTACTCCTATTTCTTGACAAAGTCTAAATACTATGATTTGGAGACCTGCTCCTGATAAAGTTGATGACATTATGACATTTACCAAACTTTCAGAATTGTTGAGGGAATCTAAACATAATGTAAATACATGTTTGTATGAAAAAGAAATAGCGACACAAATGTAAGGAGCTTCCAGTTTCACTAGATACCAAAAGCAGATGCATCATCAAGTATTGTAGAAGCACCATCTGTGCGGAGTCTGAAGCTTTTATTTCTAGGCAAAGTTTTGTTTGAGAAGAAAAAAAAAAACTTTTTACCATTTCCAAAATACTAAAGGGCTTTGTAGTTTCCAAGAGGGACTCACAAAATAAGAATTTTTTAAAATGCATCAGCATGCACACAGGGAGCAAAAGCAAGGATCTGGCTACAGTGAAAAATGTTGATCAGGGTTGTGAGTTCAAGCCCCACGTTGGACATGGAGCCTACTTAAAAAAAAAAAAATAGTAAGAAAAACGTCTGTTTACATGTAGCCAACTACTGAAGGAGAATGGCAAAACTGCCAACTCTAAGTGACAGACTTCAGAATGAATTTTTTTGAAATCAACTACTCTGGATCAGATGTCACCATTTAACAAGTGTTGCTATCAGCTTTTTCCTTCTGCTACAGTCTACAAAGCAGTCCATTTTTGTCTAGTGTATATGGCTTTTCTCTCCTCTTTTATTTGGCAAATCCAAATTTGGAAATACCCTATACAGAATTAAGAATTCTCATTGAACCATCCATCCAGTTTTTCAAACCCTTAGAAAACTCTGAAAGCCACTAAACTATTTTCACAAATTTATCAACAAACAGGTGTAGACAGGAAATACTGAAAAGCATCATAGGTGTCTGGATTACCAAAGTGTACCCTTGCATGAACATCTATATATAGGATGACTGAAACCATGTTTCTTCCAGAAACATGTCTAGGAACCACTCCATGTTCAAAGCAGTGATGCACAGATATTTCAAGGTATCATACACAAACAACTGCAGTGTATTACTAAAGACTGTGATTTCTATTCATGACAGAATCACAGGTACTAGTAGCCCTAATGTAGGCTGTTAACTACCATTCATAAATGAAATTCTAAATTTCAGTTAGATGTTTGTGAAAATGGGGATTTAATTATTTCCCATCCAAGTTCATGAACTCCTGAAATCTACCCATATGCCAAGGTTAAGAACAAGTAACATGTTTATTTTTTTTAATAATAATATTTTTTATTATATTATGTTAATCACCATACAGTACATCCCTGGTTTTTGGTGTAAAGTTCCATGATTCATTAGTTGTGTATAACATCCATGCAATACGTGCCCTCCTTACTACCCATCACCAGCCTATCCCATTCCCCCACCCCTCTCCCCTCTGAAGCCTTGTGGAACTTCATCAAGATAAAAAGCTTCTGCACAGCCAAGGAAACAGTCAAAAAAACTAAGAGGCAGCCCACGGAATGGGAGAATATATTTGCAAATGACAGTATAGATAAAAGACTGGTATCCAAGATCTACAAAGAACTTCTCAAACTCAATACACAAGAAACAAATAAACAAATCATAAAATGGGCAGAAGATATGAACAGACACTTTTCCAATGAAGACATACAAATGACTAACAGACACAGGAAAAAATGTTCAAAATCATTAGCCATCAGGGAAATTCAAATCAAAACCACACTGAGATACCACCTTACGCCAGTTAGAATGGCAAAAATTGACAAGGCAAGAAACAACAATTGCTGGAGAGGATGTGGAGAAAGGGGATCCCTCCTACATTGTTGGTGGGAATGCAAGTTGGTACAGCCACTCTGGAAAACAGTGTGGAGGTCCCTTAAAAAGTTAAAAATTGATCTACCCTATGATCCAATAATTGCACTACTGGGTATTTACCCCAAAGATACAGACGTAGTGAAGAGAAGGGCCATATACACCCCAATGTTCATAGCAGCATAGTCCACAATAGCTAAATCGTGGAAGGAACCGAGATGCCCTTCAACAGATGACTGAATTAAGAAGATGTGGTCCATATATACAATGGAATATTACTCAGGTATCAAAAAGAACGAGTTCTCAACATCTGCTGCAACATGGACGGCACTGGAGGAGATAGTGCTAAGTGAAATAAGTCAAGCAGAGAAAGACAATTATCATATGGTTTCTCTCATCTATGGAACATAAGAACTAGGAAGATCAGTAGGAGAAGAAAGGGATAAAGAGGGGGGTAATCAGAAGGGGGAATGAAGCATGAGAGACTATGGACTCTGAGAAAGAACAAGTAACATGTTTAAAAAAAAAAAGAATAAGTAATATGTAGAAGGAAAAATGGCCTGAAGTTTTACCGTCTCACAGGAAGTAGGTAGGCTGGCTGATAAAATTAAGGAAGGACAGAAAGACTGAAAGAGAAGTAAGGGGACAAATTTCTCAGAATGGGTAAAGAACGTGAAGACACCTATCCATTTAAATGCCCCCTAGAGGCATCCACCATGGAGGCAGCTCTCAGCAGTAAGGCAGACAAGATGATCAGTCCAGTGGATATCAAGTAGTCCCTTTCCCCAGTCATCTGATACCTGCTCAATGGGTACAATGCCTGCTCATGTACAAAGTGGCTATATTTGCAGGGATGAGTACTATGCATATTTTCAGCAGCATGGTCTTACCTTCATCAAGCCTGATCTGATTACTTCCAATATTAAGTGTCCAACATGCATCAATGGAGACCAGTGCTGAGTGGAACCAGTCCCTGCAGGGACCAGCCAGATACCAGGTGGCAAGGTGACTAAATTAGATCCTTCTAATCATGGAATGATCAATGCTTTGTATTCACAGAATTAGACACATGTTTCAGGTATATTTGCCATTCCTACCCAAACTGTCTGCTAAAGCCACTACTGACAGACTTACACAATATCTTATCCAAGACTGTGGTACCTCGTACAATGTTCCTTCCAACCAGGGGGCACATTTAATAATAGTCAGACCATGGGCTCACACTGAGGAACGAATTGTACCTATACTCAGATGCAGCTGGCTTGATAAAACAGTGGGATAGTTAAGGGTTTAGTTAAGTACCAGCTGGAGAAACACCTCATGAGGTCAGGCTACTTTCCTACAGGATGCAAAACACACCCTAAACCAGCAGCCTCTATAGGGTTTCATCTTTCCCAGTCAGGATGCTGGGTTCAAGAAACTAGTAGTAGAAATGTGAGTAGTTCTCTTATTATTCCCCATAACTCACTTAGAGAATCTTTGCTTCCCATTCTGATAGCGTTGGGCTCAATGGTTTTGTAAGTCATGGTTCCAATGAAATGAAGGCTGAGATTCCCCCTAACCATTTTGGGCTTCTCATACTACTGAACAAAAAGGAATCTAAAGGAGTTATTCCAGTGGTTGGTATGCATGTGCATGAGCCCAACTGCTGGGTGGAAAATAGACTGCTGATACTCAATAAAAACAAGCATTAGGCTTGAAATCCAAAGTATTTACCAGAGTTCCTTTCTCTACTCCCCAGCCCAGTGGCCTTGATCAACAGGACACAATAAAATCAAGATGGTTAAGACTTCTGACCTTATGGGAATACAGATTTCAGAATCCTTAGCAGTAAGGAGAAAGAATCCCATACAACCTATGGGTCTGACAAAGGAAAGAACAAGGACTTTGTGGTAAGAGAAAACTGCTGTGATTATCAACATAAGCATCAAGATAAGCTATAGAATAAAGGACTATACAGCTATGTTTTATGTTACTTAATTATTTAGTTTCTCCCCTACTCCCCCAAATACTTTATATAAAGAACATCGCTAGTGGTTAGTAGGTTAGGTGTCCCATATGAGTAAAACTGAATTGTCAGAATTTTTGCATTTGCTATTGGGAGATTATGAACTTCTCACCAAAGGACAACAATGGATTCCGCACGACAAAAGGGGTACACTGAGCTGAATATTTTCTATTTCTCCTCCAGATCCACTCTCTTTCCTTCTCTACTTGCCCTGTTCTCTGCCCCCAGGCAGATCCATTTGGCTCTCAACAAGGCTCCCATGCCTCTGGCTTCTGTAGCTAATGAGGAGCTCCAACAGAAGATCAGAGGAAGAAAAGAGTGGGTACCCAGAGTATCTATTTGATAAAGTGGGCCTGATTTTTCTCAAGATGGCCTTTCATGCACAATTCTGTCCTTCTGAGTTTGGATTCTGGTAATTCCTCTCTTTTCTCACCCCTTTGGACTTAGGGATGCTGATAGGTCTATACCCCGTCCATTCTTCTGTGAATAGTACCTTCTATTGGTAACGTTATTAAATCCTCCTGGAATCACCCTAATGTGAGTACACTGTCTGTTTCCTTTTGGAGTCTGGTCTGATATAGGAATTCCTTAAGGGGAAAAATGTCAAGTTGGATCTCGAAGGACGCATGGAAGATTCCCAAGGCAAAGTGCGTATGACAGAGAAAAGCATCCATTTCATCAACATTTCAGGACCTAGAGGACTGACAGAGCCTACTATGTTCTAGAAACCACAAGGTTAGCTGTAGCATAATCTTGGCAGAAACGTGATGGAAAATGAAGCTGGAAAATGCCCAGATTACAAAGAACCTGTTAAAAAAGAGACAGCAGGCCCAATATGGAATCACTTGTGCTAAGCCCATGTCACCTAACTGAGACTTCATACCTAACTGTGGTTTCAGCCTCTTCCAGGAATGGAATCTTAACTGGTCAGTCTGGATTTCCTGGTCAACGTTAGTGATGTAATCCACTGGATGGACACTTGCCGTCCCCTAAAGGTAGGTGACCTCGTCTGAAACAATCCACTCTTTGCTAGAATAACTCCTTTGCCGTGCCTCCTCCTGCTGATAGAAGTCATCTATTTTGTACAGCTCCTCAGAGCTCCTTTTCTATCTGCCAGATGGGATCATGATTCTTTACATTTACACAGGCGAATTGTTTTTACCAAGCTTCAGTACCAAAGTATGGGACATCATTCTAGGAGTAGCAGGAAACAGAATCCAAAGCTGTTTTCTGATTTTTGTCACTAGAATTTATTACCTCTCCCTTCTGAAAACCATTGCGTTATTGGAAATAAATCCACATAATGATTTTGCCTCCACTGGGTGAAAAAAACAGTCACTTTAAAAAGGGCAACGACATCCTCTCTACATTTGGCTCAGAAATCACTCTCATCCTGTCAGATGCCAACATGGTGCAGGGAATCACCTCAGCCCATTACATTCTGCACCAAAAGAACAATTTCCCCTCTTTCATTTTCCTTTCTCCATTGAGCAGTTGAGCATGCCCCTGAGAGAATCCCGACTCTCTGTTTGGCAGAGTCTATGGATGTGTGTAGAACAGCATTTTTGCTTTGTTTAGAAACATCTGTGGGAAATCACGGGCATCAAGATGGCGTATATGGCAAGAGCTGGGGCTTCTGACACAAAGCCCTTCTTTGAGCTGAATGGCAGCCCCTATAATTCTTGGGGTTCCTCTGGTAGTTTGCTGACTATCTCTAATCCCAGCTTGCTTCAAAGCACTTAGCTGGCTTTAACAGAGTTCCGGGGCTGATGTGTTTTAAGTTCCCATTGTTCTTTCCACGCCAAACACTTCTGAACTTTTGAATGTCACCAATATCCTTCAGAGTATAAGGACTGTTTAGGAGGCAGACTGTCCAAAGTTGTATTAACTGAATAACACCCCTCCCTTGGTAAAATTTTGTTGGTTTTTGCAAATACATAAATGAATGTCTGCATTCCTTAGGCAAATTACCTTAGGCAAATCTACAGAATCTGAGCCCTCCGAATCACTCATGTTACTAATCAGCACAATCATTCTCTTTGAGATACTATGCCACAGGATTGGTGGGGCTTCCACAGACATTGGAAGCTAAGGCTCTAATCTCTAATGCACCTTCGGCCTCCTCTGCTGCAGAGTGGGCTTCATCAGCACATTAACAGCCCTGCTTCTCGGCTGTCCAAGGACTTGATTTAATTACATTGCAAGTCTCTGTCTTCATTGGAAGTCTCCACACATGCTGTTTGCTCCATTATTATGGATTGCATTTCCTCTCTGCTGCAATGTCTCATTCTGCCCTTCCTTGGGCTTTAGTGGCTAATAGACATTTGCATTAATTTTCATTTCTCCTGGTGCTTAATAAACATCCGCTTAGGCACTCATTCTGGAAGTAGAAAAACCATTTAGCTCAACCAAAAAGTTGAACTCCAGACCCTTCCTAGAACCAAAACCTGTGTTTCTAGTGACATTGTCTGCCCTACTTTTCACAGCCTCCAAGGCATGACTCCATGGACCTAGCAGAGACCTTGCCCTTCCCTAAACTGCTTATACGTATCTGCGGTTTTCTAGTAGCCATACCCTAGTTCATCTTATAAAAGTCACACATATAGACACACATAGGCGTGCAAATATGCATACACACAGTTCATTAATAAAGTACGTCACTGCATCCGGTGATCCAGAAATGGTTAAGTAAATTAAAATAGTCATTCGACAAGAGTGTACTGTCACTAATATGTTGTATGTAAAGACTAGATAAAACATTGTGAGAAAATATTTACATTGCGCTGTCAGCAGGAAACAAATGGTACATATAGCATTAGTACCACTGTGTTTCAAAACACACATACTCACATCCCTATGCATAAGAAAAAGACAGGAAGGAGATATATCAAAATATTTATAATGGTCATTGTTAGGGTTAAAATGTTTTGGAAAGAATTATTTTCTTTCATTTCAAATAGAGAATATTTTTTTAGGACAGAAAATAATAACTTAAAAAATAAAAGAAAAAGTATATATATTTACTCATCATTAAGGGCCCCAAGTAGTGAAGCTCCAATGAGAATAAAACACAGAAAAGAGATGTAAATTGCAACTGGATGGACAGCCAGAAAACTTAGGAGCAGAGTCTTAGGTCAGCAGGATTCTGAGAACTTTATTTAACCACTGGGTCTGTTTTGCAGACACACCATGAGTGTGTTAAAATTATGGGTGGAGAGAGCAGGAAGGTTGCTAACCTCACCATTACATAGAGGGGAATGGGGGCAAACCTGTGAAGAAAGCAATCACTGTACGGCCAACAGGCCAGGAGAGATGGAAAGAACAGGACGGGAAACCAACTTGTATAACAGACATCCCCTCTGGGCCTGACTCTGATTACAAGATTAAGAATACAAATTTAAGTACAAAAATGAACATTTATATAAAATAAATCACCAAAAATTACAAATATAAGAAGTTGACAAATATAACAATGTTTTTTGCTTACTTAACTGCTCTATGCACCTCTATATAATAATGTTTTCTTCCTACATTTTTGACAGCATACTCTGTTATTCCATTTCGTGTAGTTATTATTTTATAATATTTCCTATCTAAAAATTAGAAAGATAATTCAGTCTTTCCTCTGGTGTGGTTAATTGAAATTTTTTTTTCTACTTTGAGACAATTTTAGACTCACAGAAGTAAAAAGTAGTACAAAGAGTTCACCCAGCTTCCCCTAAAGTTAACATATTATGTACCTAGAGCACCATCATCAAATGTGAGAAATTAACCCTGGTACAATCCTATGAATAAAACTGCAGACTTTAGGGGCGCCTGGGTGGCGCAGTCGCTGAGCGTCTGCCTTCGGCTCAGGGCATGATCCCGGCGTTCTGGGATCGAGCCCCACATCAGGCTCCTCCACTGGGAGCCTGCTTCTTCCTCTCCCACTCCCCCTGCTTGTGTTCCCTCTCTCGCTGGCTGTCTCTGTCAAATAAATAAATAAAATCTTTAAAAAAAAAAAAAAACTACAGACTTTAGTTTTTCCACTTAAGTCCTTTCTCTATTCCAGGATTCAATCCACACTGCATTTAGCTGTGACAGTTTCTCAGCCTTTCCTTGTCTTTCATGATCCTGACTTTCTTGAAGAACACTGGTCAGATGCCTTGCAGAAGTTCCCTCCGTTTGAATTTTCCAGTGTCTTCTCAAGATCAATTGAGCTTCTGAATTACCAGACAGAATTCCACAGATTGGGTGTGCCCCAGTGCATCCCATCAAAGGGACAGTACGCTGCTCTCTTCTTACTGCTGGTGTTAACCTTGATCACTTGATTAGGGGCATCTCCAGGTTTCTCTGCTGGAAAGTCACTATTTCCCTATTTGTATTTAATAAATATTTGGAAGGAGATATTTTAAGATAATGCGAAAATCCTGGTTCACCTTACATTTTCATCTTCTAATTTTATCATCCACTAGTGGAGCTTGCTTGGTGACTACTGAGGTAATACTATGGTTTTAATGGTGATTTCCTATTTCTCTCATACTTTCGACATTTATTAAATAGAATTCTTTCTTATGTCCCTTCCACCACATTTACTCATTTAGCAGTCACTTTTCATATGAGTATAGACTCATGGCTACTTATTTTATTCTTTGCGTTGTAATCCAGTACTATCCTAATTGATTTTGTTGCTCAAATTCTTCTAGTTTTAACCATTAAGAGTTATTTCAGATTGATTCCTGTGTCCTTTAATATCCCCCCCCCCTTTTTTAAAGAACTTCCTTACTTTCTGGCACCACAAGATGCTCCAGGCTCATCTGGTCTTTTGTCTATACCAGCCCTGGAATCAGCCACTTATCCTTTAATGGAGAGTAGTATTTAGAAACCAAAGTGTGGGGATAGGTGTGCTTATTGCTCCTGAGGTTTCACTGCTTCCAAACCCTCTTAGTGAACAGAAGAATGTTTTTGCTAGTACATTAGCTCATGCGTGCACACACATCAGTATTTTTGTATTTATCTGTGTGTGTTATAGACACTAAGAGTTCCTACTAATTCTCTAGGAGTCCATTCCAGTAACACAAGACTCATTCTACACTTTCCTCTTTCCTTATTTGTAACTTGGTTTTCTCACAGTGAGAAATCTGGCTCTTATTATCTATGATACATTTTCTTATTTGTTCAACCCTAGTATACATAGAAAGCAGTTTCAGAATTGCTAACCCATATCTCTGTAGGAAAAGTATGGGTGTGCAGTTCTTTTAGTCTTTAGCCTTACCGTATCAAGCCAAAACCCACATTTCCAGAAGTACTTAGATCAGCTTCTTTCTTCTCCACCCCCTCAGTGTTATGTCAGTGGTCCTCAGAAAGGGCTATTTTCCCCCCAGGGCACATGTGGTTTTGTCTGCAGACTTTTGGGTTGTCACAACTGGAGAGGTAGGACAGATACCCAGTGAGCAGAGGCCAAGGATGCTCCTAAACATTCCACAATGCCCAGGATGGCTACAGATAAGAAATATCTGGCCCTAAATGTCAGTGAATTCCACAATATATCTCTTTTTCTTATAGATTTTCTCCTTTTAATAGAATCTGAAATTTTTTATGACGATTCTGGCATCAGGAAGTGAAGAATTTGTATTGATTCCATCATGTATCTTACTGCTTTCATTTCACGGTCTCTGAATCTTCGTCTGAATTTTCTCCCAGTTCTTTAATAAATGAAGGTGACAAAGG
Organism: Ursus maritimus; assembly: GCF_017311325.1. Taxonomy (NCBI): domain Eukaryota; kingdom Metazoa; phylum Chordata; class Mammalia; order Carnivora; family Ursidae; genus Ursus; species Ursus maritimus. The sequence goes on along the minus strand of NW_024426119.1, from coordinate 12,921,302 downwards.
AAAGTATTCTTCACATGGGTCCAAATCGGGAATCTGTAAACTCTTACTTGCTTTACTGATATGTCCCAGTGATCTCTGCCAACTGCAGTCAAACTGGCATATTTCCAGCCGACTTTCCTTTAGCAGAACTCCAGAAATGTTTGTGGTCACTGCACACCACCTAGACACAAAGAGAAACAGGATGGAGAAGAAACTAAAGGGAAAGAAGCTGTGGTCTTAACTAATTGCTGTTAAAATATCTCACTTCTGTGAATTTTACAAAAACATGTAAAATGCTTTTTTTGCTTGAGCTTCTTTTAGGGTTTTGGATGAGATCTGTGATGAAGGACCCTAAAACCTTAAACTCTATTAGCTTCAAAAAATTATTTTCTACCCAGAAGACTGAGGTGGTTGCACAAAATCCAGGCCCTTGAGAACCTTGTGATTTAGGAAAGAAGGCAGATCTGTGTTCAGCGGTGTCTCAGGAGACAGTAACAGCCAGACATGTAGACCAGAACCTTGTACAGCCCTTTTAACACCCACCAAGAAACTAAACCTCCAGGAAGTCTTTGTTTCTGAAAAGCCACCCCTCTTCATCGCACATCAAATGACAGCCTCCTCACACTGACCCCTAGATGGCTCTGGAGGCCAAGGCAAGGCTAACATCTGAATTTTTCTCTGCCCTTTCATTTCTACACAGGAAGAGGGAGTAGAATAAGAGCTTGAAAGAGGAGAAAGTACATCAAAAATATCATCATCCTAAATACTGTGATTTGAAGTCATTTTTCACTGCCAAGAAAGAAAAAAAATAGTAGTCAAGCCTCTGAAGGCAATGTTTACTCTTCCCGGGAGAGGACATATGGGAGAGCTTCTGACAAGACTGTCAAAAGTGTGTTCAGCAATTTAACTAGTAATAATAGTGAAAAACAACAAATAAAGCTTTGAATTAATCCAGCATCTTTCATCTCTATATATCAAAGAGTGTTGCCAATGTTCCTGATAACAACATATCTGTGAAACATAGAGGTGGCAGGCATTGTCATTCCTCAGTGACAGATGAAAGAACAGAGAAGCTAAGATACTTTTCCCCAGTGAATCAGCCAAGGACCTGCGAGGGCAGATCAGCCTCTCTCTAGATCAGCACCTCCCTGGGGCTGTTGGAGCAAGTGCTCTAAGGGAACTGGGTTTAAGAACTACCTGAACGTGAATAACACAAGCATTGAGCCTCTACTCTCCCAAAATTTGGTGACAAAGTACATCTTGCATCTATGCAGGTGAATCAGCAGGACACTTTTTAAAGGTCAATTGTTCACAAACCCTACTGGATAAGCCTTACCAAAGAGTCTACCTTCGGGGAGTTCATAATACATGGGGTGAAAATAGGAAAAATACACACCTCCCCTCCAACCTGCCTACAGGGTCCCCAAGTGCAAAAGCATGGACCTCTGTGCCTTTGACCCTCTGTTCCTTCTCCTTTGCTTGTCCCCCTTCATGACACTATGGAAAGATCACCTACTCTATCAAGCCTCCCCCTCCACACACCCACACATACATTTCCTTCCTTTTTGTACCTTCCAGGTTCTATATAGATTTATGTCACAGTCCTTGTAACTATACGTGTTTACACATATACTTGTTTACACATCTGTTTTCTCTACCAAACTCTCAACTGTTTGTCAGGGGGGATGTATTATAGTTTTCTCTGTTTGTCCAAAGCTCAGCACAATGTCAAGCTCATACCAGATGTTCAGCAACTGTTTTCAGAAAGAGGAAGGAAGAAAGAACAGAAGGAAGTACAGATGGACAGAGGGAGGGAAGGAAAAGGAACCAATACTGACTGCACAACTACCACTGGTTTGCCAGGCATTGTACGAGGGCATATTCTTGTTCAGCGTTTAGTATGTGCTTCTCATCTGAGGGCTTGTGTCTTCTTTTCAACTTCAGAATCTCCTCAGATTTTATCTTTTTGAAAACTGCTTTCTCTCATTCCTTCAATTCTCTATTTCTGGAAGTCCAAGTGAAGACTCTCAGTCTGTCCTCCATGTCTCTTAAGTTTTCTTTCCTATTTTCTATCTCTTTATCTCCTTGCAACATAAGGAGTGAACTCCCCAGTGTTATCTCGCAAATGACTGTGCTTTCTTGCGTGCACTGAGTCCAGAGTTTATCTTGTCTCCTGAATGTATTTTTATTCCAATTACTTGAGTTTCCATTTCCAGAGTCTAATTCATTCATTTTCACATACACCTGTTCTTGATTTCTACCTGCCTGATTTTGTTTCATAATTTCTTGCTCTTTAGGTGTTATTCCTTTCTTCATAGCACCTTTGATAATCTCAAACACACTCATGTTAAAGTCATTTTCAGATTGCTCTATTATTCACTTTCAATGGGAGTGAATTCTACTGATTGTTGAGCTTGCTGGCTGTCTTTCTCAGTATTAGTTTTCTTCATGTGCTTTAGAACTTTGGTTAGCAAGTTCCCTCTTTTTCCTCTCATACCTCCCTGTCTGGGAGTTGTTCAGTTTCCTCCCTTAAGACTCCTAGCCCAGAGTCAGATCTGATTATGGTGATTCAGGGATCTTGTTCTGAGATGATCTTGGGGGATATCACAGATCTAATCACTGGGCCTGCAGTGGATAGTTGAGGTCCTGCAGTGTAGTTTCCTCTGCCCTTCCCCTCACTTGGGCATTCAGCTCTAGAATATGCTGCATCTCCAAGCAGTAATGGAAGTTTCTTCCAGCCCCTTGGTGAAGAGCTAGCAGTAAACCCTTCAGTTTCTCCCAGTGAGCTAGCATCCAGTCCCCAGTTATGAGCCCAGAACTTTTGGTTTCTGTCATCACATGGCAGCCGTATTTCAAGCCCCCTCTGCCCATGCCCACATCCAAGAGCCCAGAAAGTCTATAACTTCAATTGCCATCTTTGACTGTGTTGTTTCCTGTTGAATGTGGCTAAAGTTCCTTTTGAAATATTTAATCTAACATTGCAACGTATTTGAAATCAGGGGGCTTTCAAAGCATAAACACCATCTTGGCCTGAAGTCCTAGTCTGGGCATTTTCACAGCATCAGTCTGCAAACAATGATCCCCAGCTGCCCAGAGTGTACCCTGTCACCTGCAGGCTCGGAGCTCCAGGCCTTGGTCTTGGGCCAGTGAGGGCCACACCTGAGAACATCCAGAGCCCTGCCTGTGAACTAGCAGTGTCTGCAGATAGTCTCTAGCTATCATACCTGTGCACTGCAGGGTGGAGCCAGTTCTTGAGTTCCCACAAGGGAACTGAGCTGCAGTACCTCATAAAGCAAGCACCCACCACTTGAGCCCACACTGCCCAAGTCTGCCTAGAAGGCTCATTCTTTGGACCCTCTTACCCTAGCCTTGTCTAGATTTCTGTTTCAGACCCTCACTTAAAAACAAAAACAAAAAAACAAAAAAACAACTCCCACCTAATATTATCACTTCAGTCTCAAAGTATTCTCAGACCTCTCAGATGAAACCCACCTGCCTTAAACTTGAATCTAATACTCAGACTTGATCCAGACTCCAGGTGCCTCTCACCCACACACCACACTACTCCTGGCCTGATCCCAGCTCATGCCTTCTCCCTGGCAAAAGCTCTCACCCCCACTAAGCATTCTGCTCCCAATTACACTGTATGTTTGTGTATATGTGTCTGAGGGGGGCTCCCACACATCCAAGCAATGCTCCAACAGCAGCTGAGTGTCCTACAATTCAACTCAATCCAACTCAACTTCCTATCTGGAAATAACATCAGATCCCACGGGTTAAGAGCTCAGTCCCACAAGACTGCCCCCATGCCCCAACTTCATATACCAATCACCAATCCAGGTTGTCATCTGTACTTCTGACCAACTGGCTATGCATCGAAGGTTCCAACAACTCCGCCCATGGGCTTGATTAATTTGCCAGAGCTGCACACAGAACTCAGAGAAACATTTTACTTACTAGATTACTGGTTTACTATAAAAGGACATTACTCAGGAACAGCCAGATGGAAGAGATGCATAGAGCAGTGTATGGGGAAGGGTGTGAAGCTTCCATGCCCTCTCCAGGCGTGTAGCTCTTTCTGAATCTCCATGTGTTCACCAGCCCAGAAGCTCTCCAAACCTTGTCTTTTTGGGTTTTGATGGAGGCTTTACTACATTGGCCTGATTGACTAAATCATTGGCCTATGGCTATTGAACTCAATCTCCAGCCTCTCTCCCCAACCCAAAGGTTGGGGGATGGGACTGAAAGTTCCAACCCTCTAATCACTAGGTTGGTTTCCATGGCAACCAGGCCCCATCCAAAGGTGCTTTCGGAAAGTCACCTCATCAACATAACAAAAGACAACTTAATGGTTCTCATTACTTGGGAAATTCCAAGGATTTTAGGAGATCTATGCCAGGAAAGGGGATGAAGACTAAATGTACATTTCTTATTATAAATCATAATATCACACCCACGCACCTGTGACTGAACAAGAGAAATGACATTCATGCATATTCTAACGTAATTCTTACCACAGTTTGTAAAGATACTGTTACCATTTTTATCTACAGTAACTATAATAGTAATACTTATTGCCTGTTCACAATGTGCCAGGATCTGTGCCAAGTACCTTACCTTCAATAATTCACCTGATACAACAACTGTAAAGTGGCTACTACTATCCTCTCCCCATTTCATACACACAGAAGCTGAGGCTCAGACTGTCACCTGTAAGACCCTAGAGATACTAAGTGCTGGAACCACGATTTAAACCTAGGTTCATCTTAGCTGAAAGCCCATGCCCTTAGTTGACCACTACATTGCCAAATCTATCTTAACACTGATCTTGCCCAGCCTCTTTGTAGCATTTGACAATATCACTGGTGCCTTCCTCCTAGGGAGTACCTCCTCCTCTTTAGGCTTCCAGGAAACTGACCTGGAGTGAATTTCCTCTAACCTCTGTCTCTCTCCTTGGTTCTCCTTATTCCACACATAGTATTCCCCAAACTCCCACCTTCTCACATGTACCACAGGCTCTTCCATTTCAACATTTCAACATGTTCCATTCTGAACTCGTTACTTACACCCCACCCCCCCATCTCAGTTCCTGACAACACCATCCAGCCAGGCTCCCCAACCAGAAGCCAGAGTCAGCCTTCCACCCCCTGTCACTTAATCCCTCAGCCTATCAACAGACAGAGGCAGCAGATTCCCTCTCCTGAGTGCTCTCACTGACGCTGTCCCACCTTTACATCCCCATCACCTGCAGAAGATGGCCCACAGGCCTCCCCCAGCCACCCAGGACCCAATTTTCATCCCCATCATTCATCCCCACCTGCCATGCCCAGAACCCTAGAGCCCTAGACATCTCAATCACCTGCCACTTCCCACATGTCAAGCTCTTTAGTGGCACCAGGACTTTGCCCTGGCTGTCGCCTCCTCCTAGAGCATGGTCATCCTTTGTCTACCCACTTTCTGTCCAAACATCTCCAGCCCTGTGAAGCCATCCACAAAGCCTTCCTCTTGGGTTCTGAGCAAGGACAAGGTGCTTACTTTTCTGGACTTAACACCAGAGCCAAGTGCAGCTTTTTTCCGAGCATCCTGCTCCAATAGCACATTCCAGGTATCGGGAACTCTCTTGGTGGCAAGTGAGCACATGGAGTCCCCTCTTCCTTTCTGTCTCCAGTCCCAGCCCAGCTTCTAGCCTTCATCAAACATTTAGGTAACTAACTGGCAACTGGCAACAGATACAAAAAAGCAGTTTCTCACCCCAACAGGGGCATGTAATGTTCAATTCTGTTTTTCCAAGGGAAGTGATCAGAAGCCTGTGCACGCATAAGAGATGTTTTGACAGAGGCACCAACATCTGAAGTCAGCAAGAAGGCTTAAATGAAAGAATTAAGAGAAACAGATCTCAGCCATCCCTCTATGCAGAAGGCTACAATGCTACAAATCTTCATTTAATAGGGACCGCATGGCATAAACACCATCATGACTTATAGCGGCATCAAATAAAGTCAGTGGTGAATCTCTAGGTCTCTCAGGCACCTCACACACCCCCCCCACATCCCCACATTGAGCCAGCCCAAACTTCTGACTTATCAGCCCCTGACAAGCTGTTGAACTGTATCTCCTACTAGTCACCAGTCTATTCCATATCAGTTCAAATCCGAATAGTGAAATACTTCAGCTGGAAAGGGTAATCAAAAAAGAAGTACAAACGGCTAATAAATAAATGAAAAAAGAAATCAACGCCAGCAGTAATGAAAGAAGTACAAATCAAGACATGATACTATATTCCATCTGTCCAACTGGCAAAATTAAAAGCAACTCTTCCCTGCTGGAGAAGGTACTGGCTGCCTGCCAGCTGTGCCGGGTGTGTGTGATGATGTGAGCAGAAGACGAAGGCAGAAGAAACCTCTGTAGCCTTCAGTAGCCTTCAAGAGTCAACCAGCTCACCTCTGTCCTCCAACATTTCACAGTTAGCAGTGTCTTACTAAGGGAGAGGTGGGGAGCATGTGCTTGGGGAGGGTGGGGGAAAGAGTGCAGGGACCCCTCAACACACACACACAGATCTGCGGTGTCAAAACATGAATGCAGCCATGCTTTATCCAGCCATGCCATACTGATATTTCAGGGAAGGCATGGCTAAATCCTGCTGTTACTGGCTTATGATTGAGGAGTAGAGTTAAGAATCGTACCCAAATCTGTAGAAAACTGGCAAATGGAATTAGATGCTGTCGGAGAAGAAAAAGTGTTTGGCGGGTATGTATGAGGGCTGTGAGGGTGGGTACAATTTTGACAAAGGTATAAGGAGAAAAATATTCTAGGGACAAAGGAAAGACTGAGATCACAGATGATGACATTTCAATGTGTTAATTTAGTCACTGGGGTCCTTTCCAGCCTTCACGTTTTTCTGACCTGGTACTTTCCCTCCTGTTAACTGGGTGAGTTCCAGTAGCCCCAGGAAATGGATGGACACGTCAGTTATGTGCCAAGCACTGTCCTTACACCCTGCACACATAGGCTCATTTAATCCTCAAAACACCTTTGAAGTGAGCATCCTTAGGCCTGTTTTCAGATGAGGAATCTGAGGCTCAAAGAAGACTTGATTTGCCCAAGATCACAAAGCAAGTCAGTGCTGAGAAATCAGACACCAACTGATGTCTGCCTGACTTTGACACCTTCATCCATTCTCTCTTCTATACCATATTCTCTCACTTCAAGACCACTTTCTTCTTTCAAAGGAAAGCCCTCAAATTGATCTACAGATTCAATTAAATCTCTATCAAAATCCCAGTAGGCTTCTTTGATGAAATTGACAGGTTGATCTTAAAATTCATATAATAATTCAAGGTACCCAGAAGAGCCAAAATAATACCTAAAAAGAACAAAGGTAGAGAACTCACACCTTACAACTTCAAAACTTACTACAAAGCTACAGTAATCAAAACTGTGTGGCATAAAGACAGAAATGTATATCAATGGGATAGGCCTGAGAGTCCAGACATAAAATCATACCTTGAGGGCAAATGATTTTTAACAAGGATGCCAAAACAATTAAATGGGGGAAAACAGTCTTTTCAACAAATGGTGCTGAGACAACCGGACACCCACATACAAAGAATAAAGTTGTAACCTTGTATCATATATAAAAATTAACTCAAAACAGATCAAAGACCCAAATGTAAGAGCCAAAACTACAAAACTCTTAGAAGAAAACATAGGGGTGAATCTTTGTGATCCTATATTAGGCCAAGGTTTCTTAGTACCTAAAGAACAAGTAACTAAAGAAAAAACAGATAAACTGAACTTCATAAAAATAAAAAGCTTTTGTGCTTCAAATGACATTGTCAAGAAAGTAAAAGGACAACTCACAGGATGTGAGAAAATATTTGCAAACCATGTATCTAATAACGTGTTATCTCCAGAATCTATAAAGAATACTTATAATTCAACAATAGAAAGACAAATGGCCCAATTTAAAAATGGACAATGGATCTGTATACACATTTCTTCAAAGAACACATACAAATGGCCAATACGCACATCAAAATGTATTCAACATTATTAGTCATTAGGGAAATGCAAATTGAAACCATAGTGAGATACTACTCCATACTCACCAGGATGGCTAAAATTAAAAAAATAATAATAATAACAATAAATATTAAAGAAGATGGGGGAAATTGGAACACATGTCCATTGCCCATGGAAATGTAAAGTGGTAGAGCTACTTTGGGAAACAGTATATATAAATACATAGTTACCATATGACCCAGCAATTCCACTCTTAGGTATGTATACCCAAGACAACTGAAAACCTGTGTTCACACAAAGACTTGTAAATGAAAGCTCATAGAAGCATTATTCATAATAGCTAGGTTGTAGAAATAATCCAAATGTCCACTAAAACTAATGATGGATAAACGAAATGTGTTATACCTATACAATGAACCAGTACTCAGCCATAGTAAGGACTGGAATACCAACACATGCTACAACATGGATGAGCCTTGAAAACATGATTTCAAGAAAGAGAAGCCAATGTCACAAAAGATCACATATTGTATGACTCCATTTTCATGAAATTTCCACAAGAGACAAATTCATAGAGATCGGAAGCAGGAGTGAGGACGGATGGAGAAAATGGAAAATGAGTACTAACGGGCATAGGGCTTCTTCAGGGGTTAATGAAAATGTTCTCAATGTGATCACGGTGATGGTTGTGTAACTCTGTGAATCAATTATATGATATGTGAGTTATACCTCAACGAAGCTGTTTAAAAATTAAAAAGTAAAGCAGCCCATGCTCACTGACAGATGGAATGTGTAGAATAGTATAACAAAGGACAAAAATGTCGCCCAAGACCACCAGAGATAAGCATTACTAATGTTTTGGTTTCTTTCCTTCTGAAATTCATTTTCAATAGTGACTTTAATGGTTGAAATTATAAGCAGACACTATTTTATGTGAATTCACTTCTTACTTCAGAATAACCCCCCAGTGCCACAGTCCCTGGACACTTGGCCCACCCTTTGTCACTACCTTCCACCATCCTCCCCTTGAGCCCTCTGCCCAGGACCCTTGTCCTCACCCAGATCGTGTCCTCTGACTCCAATGCCCCTCCCGTGACTGCCTGGCTGGAAAACCCCTACCTCTCCCCTCATAGTCTGCCCAGATGTCTCCTCCTCAGTGAAGCTTCCCCAGAGCCTTCAGCAGTTGCTTCTACTGACGCTTCTTTCATGGATCACCCTTTGTTTGTGTGAGGAGCTCCTACTCCTAAACTGGGCTCTTCAGTTGCAGATTCAGTATTTATTCCCCTTTAGGAGAAAGGGATTACGGGGAAGGAGAATACTTTGGGTTAAGATATGGAGTGGGGAGGCTGAACCTCCTCTCCTCAAGTGCCCCACCTTCTCCCTGGAGTCCCCAGCACCCATAGCCTGCCCAAAAGAAAAGAGTGGAGTTTGGCCCGCCTTTCCACTGATCTCTGAGGTTCCAGGAAAGGAGCCAGGTCAGTCAGCCTGAGTCTCCTCCTGTGTCTGCTTGACCACAAAAATCTGGGTACAGTGCATTCCAACTAACACAAAAAGATCGATCTCTCCTGCTCTCTCTCCCAACAGAGATGGACTTATTCTGAGATTGCAGAACTCAGGAAATGGAGCCCATCTCCTTGTTATCAATGTAAAAACCGAGCTGAGCTATTTGTGATCTAAATCAAAATAGAACTGTGTCTGGCAAACTCATTTTTCTCAGGGCCCAGCAGCTCCCCAAGATACATTGTCTACTGATGGGGGTGGGGGGAGAGACAATGGCAACTGCCAGGAGCCATTGATCACTTGTTTTATGTGCAGAATGAATCCTTAATCACTGTCGCTTCAGAAAGAAAGGGGAAATTGAGATGGATTCTCAAGTGCCAAAGGCAGAGAGCTTGGTAATTGTAGCTCTTTCATTAAAACTTTGGAGCATAATAAGTTAGCCAGTGGTTGTTCATCTCCGCCTTGGCGTCCACATCTTGGCTCATCGCTAAGGGGTGTGATGAAGAGTCCAAAGAGCCATAGGTAATCTGTCCTCAGTGTGAGTCCAGGGCTCGAAAATCTCATCAAAGGGAATCTGACATCTCAGCCTGGCATTTGAGGACCTACCAAACAGACCCAACTTACCTCTCCAATCCTATCACTTACTACGCCCTGAGCCTCGGTTTCCTTATTTGTAAACAGGAGCAAAACGCCGCATTGCCTCATTCACCTATTCTATTTTACTCTTCTGCCCCACGTCCTGCACTAGTTCTTCCTATTGGCAGTGACATTTATTTATGTATTCATTCACCTTGCAAATAATTATTTACTGCTTTACTGTGTGCTCATTGGTTAGCAAGAAGAGTCATGGTCTCTAACCACCCACCTGCTTGGGGCTTTTCACCTGGAGCACACACTTACAACAGGAGGCAATACTGCCCTTTGGTTCTTGGAGAACAGAAAAAAATCTTACTCTTTTAATATATAAAGCACAAATATTCATGCACTATGTAAACAGATATGCAGCATATTTTAAAATCTCACGAGGGAAGGGAGAAATGATTGGGGAAAAAATGTCTGAAAAGGCTCCTTAGGGGAGCAATAATGAAAAGACAGTCACTTGTCTACACGGGTTGAGAGTGACTCATGCTGCACAACTCAGTACATGTCCACTGCTACAAAAAAATCTCTGAACACCCATTTCTCTTTCCCCCTCCTCTTTGTTCCCATGAAGTTCTCTACACAGCTAGTTCATAGCACTCATCCCAGAGCTCCCGTCCAAGGCTCTGACCCATGACTCTGTCCCCAATGCCAGTCTGTAGGATGCTTGCAAACAAGACTCCTAGACATAGACTTAGTCTATGTTTAACCTTCAGGACCTAGTAGGTCAGCTGACACTTCGTAGGTGTTCAATAAATGTTCAGTGGATGAACAAGTAGCAGTACACATCTCTCTGTGGTTCCCAGGGTAGAGAAAAAAATGAGTTAAAGAAACCAACATTTACTGAGACCCTCCTGTGTGCCACACACCATGCCAGTCCATGACCTGGCCTACCTCACTTCCATTTTCACCACAGCCCTGCAGATACCAGGGCAGAAACTATTACCCCTGGAGAAAAGAGGGTTCATCAAGGTCCCATGCAGTGGTGTGCTTCTGTGGCTTCCCAGAGCCTATTAAATTTTCACGCCAGGCATTCAACTACTTGAAATCAGCTATTATGGGAGTATTTACACCACAGAAATGGGCAAACATTACACATCAGGGCTTTATCTTCCCTCCTCTGAGAGCCAGTTTATCAGCATATCACTGGTTGCATGCCTGGCAAGTGACAGCCAGGAAAGAGGACAGAGTTTCCATTTAACCACACTGCCCCCTACCAGCTGTGGGGGTGGGAAGGGAGGGGCAGAGAGAGACATCCATCTGTGCACATGAAGACTTCATCCAGGATCTCACCTGCTACCACTTTTCTTTCACTGAAATGCCTTTCCTTGCTCTTTAGTAAATTACTGTCAGGAAGTGAAAAAAGAGGACCCCTGAAAATCACCCTTCTGGAACCTGAAATCACCTCTGCTCTCTAGGAGGCAAAGGTCAGGGAGAAGGACCCAGAAAACCTCCTCAGAATTGATACCCCAAAGCCAGCATCCAAAAGGATTCTGGTTACCCTCACAGGGAGGCGTGCAGAAGCCTTTCCTAGATACCATAACCATTTGTTTGCCCATCTCTGGAGAGTACAGGTTAGTTAGGGCAGGGACCAAGGGTTTTGACCTCTGCATCCATCTCCAGCATACAGCCCAGTGCCTGGCACCCAGTTGGCAATCAGTAGATGTGCCTGTGGAATAACGCCCACCGAACCCAGATGCAGCTCACAGGGGGCCCAGTCCCATACCATATCCAGGGATGCCAAGCCACGCCTCCAGTGGATTTTAACAAACTGAGTCATCCTTAAAACTCTTTAAACAGCTCTTCTCATCCCCTGACCCTTTTGCATTTCCCACAAGACTCAAATAAAATTTCAAAATGCCTCGAGGATGCTCTGGCTGCAAGTTTGAAATGCTAAATGTCTTATTAGACAAAGGACTTTGGGCCTGACTCCTCGAAAATGCAGATCTGCTCAGAGTTTCACCACATCACAGTGTCATTAGCAACCAGACAGAGTTATTCAGCACATACCTTTTAATGTCGAGTCTCCGTTTTCTGACTGCTTGACAAGCCAGGGAGGATAAATAAAGGAGGCCCCTGGCGCATCTGGCTTTCTTTCACATTAGGTTCTATGATGGGATCCCTGATTTAAGACCAGGATCCAATTGAGAGCTGTGCTCATAGCACAATAAATAATCAGGAAACATCAAGCCTGAACTGGTGTGCTGTGTTAGTCCAGGACCACGAACTGTGTCATTATTTATCATCAAGCAAATCCTTATTTCAGTTTCTAGAAAAGGGTATCATGGAATTAATACCGAAAATGGAAACAAAGAAGAATTCAGGGAGGAAGAGTGTCTTTGTCGCGGAGTAAGTCAACAGGTTAAAAAAAAAAAAAAAATTCAGTGGATGTGTTCAAAATAGTTATAAGAGACAGTGAAGGCTTTGTTTTTCGTAGCTGCTTTTGTCATAATTTCTCCCAACGTCCTCTTGCAATTGACATTAGGAAGAAAGAGTAAAAAGGGTTCCTTATCAACACTGATCAAGTAGCCTAGATTTTTAACCAGAATTCCAACGTGCTATGGGTCTTTGAAACAAAGATTATTCATTAAGTTACACCAAAATACAGTTTAATGCTGTCCATTTGTAAGACTTTTTATATCAATAAATTCACAAATTAGGAAAAAATATTCCATGTTAACCCAACAACCCAAATTTTTAGAAACTATGTAGCCTCAATATTGTTATTCCCCCTTCAGCCCCCCCTCCTTTTTAAATCTGTGTAACCGCTTCTGAGTACACTGAATCACAGATGCAGGGTCTGAGGTGCAGAGAGGTTGAGTAACCCAGGCAGCAAGTGTTGGGCCTGGCCTTCACTCCAGAGGTCGCTGTCTCCCAGTGTGTGGCTTCCACTATCCTCACCTCTTTTCCCACTCCCATCCCCTGAGCCCTTCCAGCCCCATTTCCTGAAACACTAGGGCAGCCCCACAAAGGCAGGGTGAAAGGGTGCCCTGGAGATGTCCCTCTCCTCCTCCTCCCACAGTGGTCTTGTCACTACCAGGGAAGCCTAGAGTCTGTGTTCCCTTGAGTCTCTGCCCCCCCCCCCCCCCCCCCCGCAACCAAGGCTTGCCTGGAGGGGTCAGCCATGGGGCTGGATGGGCAGGACAAGCCCTAGGTCTGAAACACAAGTGCAGCTGACAGGGGGAGATGTGCTCAGCTCATCCACCCCGCCCTCCAAAATATCCCCACCAACATGGGAGTGACAAGGATCAGCATTTGGGTTTTCCCAGCTATTCCTCACACGGAGGTCATACAGTAAGTGGAATCCACCCCATTTTACAGATAAGGCAAATGAAGCTCATAGGTGTAAAATCACTTGCCAACGTCACGCAGTAAGTGGCAGAGTCATGACTCAAACCCACATCTTGGATTCCCAGGTGCCTTGCTTTTTCCGTAATAATTAATGAAGTCTCAGTGTGGGCAACCTGTGGTGCCCGCGGGTTAATTCCCTAGGCCTCTGGGGTTAGAAAGACCACAGACTCCGAAGTTAAGGAGCCCTGGGGGAAACAGGGCTGAGACTTGGGCAGTTCCTCCAGCTCTCTGGGCCTTGACGCCCTCATCTCTCTAGGGAAGGGGAACCAGGGGCGCCCCGGGACAAGCGCCCAGCAGGGCCGTGCCTGGGGCAGGGGGTGCGGCGGTCCCACCGCGTGGGAGGTACCGTCCTGCTCTGGTCCTCCCCGGTCCTTCAGGGATGGTGGGTCTGTTTAAAGGCGTGGCGGACACCCGGCGGCCCCCCTTACCTGCACGAGGTTCCTTCACAAGGGCGCCATGTCCGGCTCTGCTGAGGGGCTGATCCGGCGGGAAGTTCACAGCCAGCGGCGTCCCTCTAACCAAGAAGAGAAAATGACGGAGCTGCCTCGGGACTAAGGGGCTGGAGATGCAGCCAGTCGTCGCTGGGGGCCTAATGATCCGGCAGTCAAAGCCCTGGTGACATTCGAGATCCCTACCAACCCTGAAATACCCTCGGTAGCCTTCCAAATTCGACCTACCTACGCAGGCATCCAAATTAAGCGCGGCACGAGGGCGCTACGGTGGCCTCCGGGGGCCAGTTCTAACACGCGCCCAAAATCTCCGGCTCCAAAAGAGCTGCGGGTTTGGGCCTGCGATAGAGGCGCTATCAAGGAGGAAACACCCAGACACAGAAAACAGGACCCCAGAACACATCCAATTAAAGCCCTAAATTAACAGGTGGAGAAAGTAGGGCCAGGAGAGGAAAAGACCTCATAACTCGCACACAGCTGAAACGTGGCCGAGCTGGTGCCTGAGCCCTCAGGCCAGCCTTTCATCCAGGCCTCCTCCTTGTGCCCACATTGCCTCTTCCCCTTCTGCGGAGGTCCTGCGCTTGGCAGGGGCCTGTCCCCCTCCACCCACCTTGGAAGCCATAGCCGGATCTGCCGTTACCGAGGCTCCCTTTTACCCTGTCACCCTCTATCCACCACTTCCAGCGGCTGTTCCATAAGCTACCCAGTAAAGACCAACAGCGTTCGGCCAGCACTCTGGGATCTCCTTTGGTGTAGCTTGATACAGCCTGTGTAGCCCTATTGCACCTTCCTATTCATCCATCCATTCAACAAATACTTACTGTGTACCGAACTGCAGCAGGCACAGAAATAAGGCAGTCAAGGGCAAAACCGTTTCTGTCCTTAAAAGCTCCTAATTTAGTGCAAGTAACATCCGCATAAACAGAAAATTATCACACAACGTACTAAGGGACGGGAAACATACATTTGCTGGGAAATAGGGGTACCCAGAGAAGGACGACAATATGACGCCAATATGAAGAGGGAGGTTACATTTAGGACAGTCTTCTGGGAAGAAAGATGCCTGAGTTGTATTTTAAAGTGGGCAATGGCCCGTTAATGGGAAGGACCAGACAGGCACCAGGAGAAGGTACAGCCACAGTGAGAAAAAGGCACAGCGTTAGAATGTAATGCCCAGGTCTTATTCTTTTTTTACCTCTGTACTTTTGGTGACTCGGAATCTAAAAAAAATAGGTTTTTAATAAATGGTCACTGGATGAATGAATGATGCATGTGAGGAACTTCAGGAAGTTCCGTGTCGTCGTGACACCAAAGAGTGAGAGAGGTGGACATGATGCCGCAACACAGGTGGCAGGGCCAGGACAGGGGACGGAGGGGAGCGCACACTTCAGGCCGTGGAGGGCCGTGTGTATTGTTCAAAAAGGCTTAAACTTGATAGTATGGGTCAGGGATTCTTAAAGTCTGACCTTCAGGGTCCAGTGCCCTCTCCACTGAGGTTTAAAATATATAAGCAAACAACTTTAAAAAAAATCTAGTAACCAAAGTTTTGTGCATGAATTCGACTTTTATGAGATTCTACAAGAAACTCATGACCCCAAAGACACAAAGGGTAACTGGGAGAAGGGTTGAAACGTGTTTAAAGTTTGTAGGCCAGAGATGGCCAGTGTGAGATGTATTATTTATGGGGATCCCACTGATGTCTCAGAATAGGGCCTTCGTCTTTTTCACTGCTGTTTCTCTGATATGTATCACTGTGTTTCATACAGCATAGGAATTAAATAGGGAAAGAATGACAGCTGTGTGGAGTGGAGGACGGGCTTGAGGGGACAAGACCAGAGGCCAGATATCTGTTAGGAGGCTGTTAGAGTAACCCTGAATGGAACTGGGGGGAGGTTGTTGGTATAGAATAAAAGTGACATAGTCGAGAAATATTTTGGAAGTAATATTAACAGGATTTGATGGTTTACTAAACATGGGAGGTGAGGGGAAAAGACTAGTTAAGGACGATTTGCACTTTTCCAGCTTGACAGAGAGCTAAGTGATGGTGCCATGGAGAGAAATAAAGGAAGCAGGAAGCAGAGCACGTTAGGAGTGGCTGGTGGTTAGTTCTGTGGGGATGTGGCCAGCATGAAGGGCCTGGATGACACCACGGGAAGAGGCTAAGTAGCCAGGGCTGGGAGGTGGACTTTGAGCTGGAGACAGACACACACATGGGGATCAGGAGTATAAAAGTACTGAAACCCTATGAGTAAGTGAGGCCACCTAGGGAGAGTAAAGAGGGGGCAGAAGCAAGTCAAGGATGGAACTCTCAGGAAAGCAGCATCTAGGAAGTGCTCAGAGGGATGCAAACCTGCAAAAGAAGAGTTTACCCAAGGAGATACGACAAAATCTAGGGAAGGGAGCCCTTGATGAAGGAGGAAGCTTTCAGTGCAGGCAGATGTGGCCGAGGGTTCAGTAAGCAAAGGACCAAGAGCTAGTCACTGATTTGACAATAAAGAGCTTATGGATGGCCTTAGGGAGGAGGATTTCAGTGAAGCGCGAGAAGTGAAAGTCAGGTGGTACCGGGTATGATAAGCAGTGAAGAAATGGGCGCATTAAAAGGAGGCTGTCTTTTCACAAAGTTTATACAAACAGGGGTGAAAGGAACGAGATTATCTCCAAAGTGGGCCTCTGGATAAAGGATGTATCTTTTTCAGATGATGTCGATGATGAAGTCTTGACAATGTCTTCTTGCTGTGCTTCTCCTGCTAGATTATAAATTCTTTGAAAGCAGGGATTATAATTTATGCTTTTGTAAATCACCCCATGGCATCTAGTACAATCTGCATAGAAGACGTGAGCGCTCATTCATTCATTCAGTATTTATTGAGCATCTGCTTTTTGCCAGGCGCTGTTCCAGGTATTTGGGCTAAATCAGAAAATGAAACAGATAGCCCTCCTAAGTGCTTAATTCTAGTGACAACAGATGAACAATCAATAATAAATATAATAAGTATGTAAAGCACATGGTAAGAAAGAAAGTAAAAAATGCTATGAAAAAAAAAGGAAACAAGGTAAGGGGAATCAGGGTAGTGAGGATAGGAAGCGGTGGGCTGCATGGAGAAAGCAAGATTTGAGCAAAGGCCTGATGGGGGAGAAGGTGTTCTCTGATCAGTATCTTGGAGAAGCATGTTCCAGAGAAATGGAGGTGATCAGCTACCTCGGTTTGCCCGGCACTGCAGGGTTGTCCAGGATATAAGACTTTTGGGGCTAAAACCAGTACTAACACCAAGACTCTCCGCATTTAAACCCTAAGAAAGAGACCAGCTAAAGGCCCCAAGGCAGGAGCATGACCCGTGTGTTCTAGGAGGCCAGTGGGCCAGAAGCAAGCGAGGGGAGAGGAAAAAGAAACAGAGGCCGCCCACAAGCCACAAAGTCACCTGTATGCCCAGTGACTATTGAGCACCTTTGTATGCCGGGTACGCACACTGAGTACAGGGAATATATATCCTTTAACTAAACAGGGGAAAGTGTTTCACGGAGAGATGAGGCACTGAAATGACTGTCAGTCAAACATACCTTTCACGGCAACTTCAGCACGTTGTCCCCACCCTAGACTGCCAGGTGACAGAGGCACCCCCATCCTGCCTCTATGGGCTTCACACTGCAGCACTGCCCCTTAACGAGACTACTGTCCAACCTTTCATTGGTTCCCAGGGGCAGCATCCTGAGCAGCCTGACTGGCCCAACCCAGAGACAGAGTGGGACGCTGCCTGCTACAAATTCGTAATCATACTACCCCCGCCTCCCACGCCCACCCGGGCAGATTCCAGTCTGCCATGTTACTTAGCCCTTGGGGAGAGACAATGGCTTCCTGCAAGAGGTCTCCAGACACTTGGTGACCCATTAAGATGGCAATGAGGAAGGTTCCTTCTGAAGTTTTCAAGATGTCAAATAAGCCACTGAAATAATGCCCACAAATTCTCTTCCATTTTATAAAATATAAAGATGTGTATGTGGAACTGATTCCTAATTAATTAATGAAGTTTGCTTCTTTCAGAAACATCTCATGGAGCATGGAGCTGGTAAGGAGAAAGATAGTGAGGGGGCTCCCTTGTGTCAGGAGATTAGGGAATTCTGAGTTAAAACTTCAGCTAAAATGAAAGTGTGTTATCTGAGAAAAGCAAATGCATTAGGCTATCATCATTTATTAACACTTGAGTGTAAATGAGCTGGTGAGATTAGCTGTTCAGAAGTCAAAGATTCGAGTGGCACCAGGAAGAGGGAAGAAGGATAACAGGACACTGGGAATAGCCAGGATGGTCCTACACAAAGAACTGGAAAGAGGCATGGACCCAGAGTTCAGGGAATCTGGTGTCAAAGGTCCATACAAATAATCACAGGCCACAGAGCAATCTGACATTCTCTTCTTCATTTGCCTTTTACAGCCCAGGATGGCAAGAGTTCCAACTGTCCTCTAAAAGGCAGCACAATGTGGCATATCCAGGTGCCCAGGGTTCAAAGCCCAACTCTGCCATTCGACTAGCTGTGTGATTTGGGGGACTTACTTGACCTCTCAGTGTCTCCTTATTCTAAAAATGGAGGTAAGTATAGTGCCAACCTTATAGGGCTTCTGTGAGGATTAGATGAGCTGAATCACAGGACTCTCTCAGAACATACTTGACATAAATGTTAGCTGTTATTTTATAAATGAGGATACAAAGCACAATGAGGTGAAGATATTCATCCAAGGTCACCAGCACCAAAATAGCAAAGCCTAGATTAGGAGGCTTCAACTTCCCTGAGAAAATGAATCACCTGGGAAACTTAGGTACGGAACGCCGATTCCCAGGCCCCATCCCGATTTCTGCCTGGATAGGGCAGGTGGGGCAGGGAGACCGTGCCAGATGCGTGCAAGAATATGCTTGGAAGGGCACTGCCCAGGTGAGTTTCTAAGGGGAAGAGCGCCGCACAACCCATGTCAGAGCAGGGGAGTTTTCTTCAAGACCAAGAGCTTTAAAACCAAGCTCCACTTCAGAGTGGATTTTACCACTGGGGTCTGTAATGGAAATGCTGACATAATCTTAATTATGAGAGAGAATTTCTCTCGGATGGAAATGCGGTGACCCAGAAGACTCCATTTGCAAGTCCTCCTGACCTGTAAGAGGAGATGCCTGGTGGAATATTTTGGGTAATATATTATGCATCTACTTATCCTATGATCCCCATCTGTGGGCTTAGCAAGGCAGTATTTTGAAGAAAGGGAGAAAAAAATATGAACACCAGGCTTGAGAACACTCGCCTGGATCAGAGACCAGGGTGAGCTTTCTACTCTGCAGTGTTTTGCATTTCATATGAAGTGAAATCTATTTCAGGTGCTGCTGAAAATGCAGGAAAAGTACCAGGGACTGGAGTCCTAGGAATTAAACTGGCCTCAGTTCAGAGACGCAGAGTGGTCTCACACCATCGTTCCTGCATATTCATAATTCGCCAATGTGAAGAGGTCTTTGTTACCAAAAAAAAGCAAAAAAGAACGAAAGGAAAAGAAAAAGTAGGAAAGCTAGGAAAAGGAAAAGCCAAGTTCCTTGGGAAGTGTCCTCTCATACGAATTGCGGGGTTCCCTTCACCCCAGCCCCGGGAGGTACGTGCGTGTTGCCCGCATCTGTCCTCTAGCACTTGATTTTGCACCTCTGCTCCCCGTCACTGGCTTGCTGAGCCGGGGAGGGTGTGGACTCTAGGCTGAATCTATTACTTAGAAGTTATACGCAAATAATGAATCGCGGAACACTACATCAAAAACTAAGGATGTACTTATGGTCACTAACATAACATAATAAAAAATTATTATTTAAAAAAAAAAAAAGAAAGCCAAGCCGCTTCCCTGCAGAGTGGAGCAGTAGTGAGGTCTTCGGCTCCTGGCTAGAACAGGGCAGATCCCTAAGCAGAAATGGGCAGCCACTGGAACTCTACTTCTCAACAGAAAGCCCTGAAATGGTGCCTTCCTGAGAGGCTTGAGTAACTGGAGGGTGTCGGGCGTGGGCTGTAGTTAGCTGTAAGCCTCTGTCTGCATTCATCGAAGTAGTATCGGGTCACCACAAGGTGTTTTTGAAGTGTACGTTTCCATGAATTTTGACAAACCTATATACTCGTGTGACAACACCCTAATTGGGATAGAGAATGTTCCCATCTCCCCAGGACGTCCCTCCTGCCCCTTTACTGTCAGCGTCTCCAAGGGTCACCACCGTTCTCACATCCATAACCATAGGTGAGCTTCGAGAATCCCAGAACAGTGATACCAGTGCACTCGGAAAGCATGTGCCCATTTTTGTTTGACTTTTCTCGTTCAACGCAATGTTTTTGAGACTCAAGATGCCTTTGTGTGTCCGTGACTTGCTTCGAACCACTTTTTCAGTGTTGGGACCTCATGGCACAGTACCGCCCACACACAGGCCTCTGTGTTCCCAAGCAAGGACAGCCTCGGCTCTGCGGGAGCTCCAGCCTCTGTAGCGGCTCTTCTGGGCTGTGGCGCTTAGGGGGCCCGACAGAGCCTGGGGGTTCTCACATCTCCTCCATCCTTCCTCCCAGCTGCTCCACAGCTCTGGTGTCAGGCAGGGATCCCCCAGCAGCCCCCTTCCCATCCCCAGCAAGTTCACCGTCTTGTCTAGTGTGCCGTGGGCGAGGCGGGCAGAAGAGTCTGGAGGCCCTGACGGTGAAAAGTTTTCTTAGCTGTGGTAAGAAGGAAGCGGTAGGGCATGTTTCCAAGGCCTCCAGAGTCTCTGTGCTAATTTATCATTCCTCTCAAATTGCCTCCAAACTTCAGTAATAAGCACGCTCGTAGTTCACTGATGAAATACATTCTTCCAAAGCAATTTTAAAATAATCGTGGTGTATGCTAAACCTTAAAAAAAAAAAAAGAAGAAGAAGAAGAAGAAAGGAAAAAAAAAGAAAGAAAGAAAGAAAAAGAAAACCCTGCAGCCAAGTCATCCTAGACGGAGCGGCAGCGACAGAATTTCATAATTAGGAAACGCGGTGTCATTTCTGAACGTTATTGCACCTTTGAAAAACGGTATCAAACTGAGGACTGCATATTTGATACCCGATTGATTTCAGATTTCAAGTCAACTGCAGTAAAATAATGAGCTGCCTCTGTCGTGAACGGCTGACTCCAGCTCAGAGGGTCTGGGAGGGAAGGCATGGAGGGGTTCGGGGCGCAGAGGCCTCTGAAATGAAGCTGAGGGGCCACTGGGCTGGGGGCATGTAGGACCCCCACTGCCTCTTGCATGAATGCTTTTGCCCAAAGGGCTGTTTTTGAACTCGGGCTTTATTTCAAGGACCCTTCCATTCTGCTCACCAACATGGATGCTGGGAATCGGGAGGATCAAAGCCCTGGCCCAGAGCTGGCTTGCAGTTCCCCATCACTCCAGGGCTGGCCCCGGCCCCGGGGGGGGCGTGGGGCGCAGTGTGCACGGTGTGATTTCACCCACCCCCAGCCCTTCGCCATCACCGCCAGCTTCTCTCACCCACTACCCGCTGCTCCACAGCCCATTAGAATTTCATTCAGAAAATTAGAGCATCTAGCACTTGGAAAGGGACGGCCTGTCCTGAGTGTCGCCCTCAAAGCCAGAACGCCTCCAGAGCATATCCGACATTGGGCCCCTCAGGCCCTGCCGCTGGGGGTTGCACTGCTTTGTGATGCCACCAATTCATGGAGTTACAACCCTTAGAAGAGCCTTTCCCTTCATCACAGCTTCACTTCCTGTCAACTCTTTTTTTTTTTTTTTGCCGCCATGAATATTCATTTTATTTTTTGCTATTTAAATTCAACTAGCCAACATATCGTGCATCACTAGTTTTTGATGGAGTGTCCACTGATTCATTAGTTGCGTAGAGCACCCAGTGCTCGTCACATCATGTGCTTCCTTAATGCCGTCACCCAGTGATCCCATCACCCCAACCACCTCCCCTTCCGCAACCCTGTTTGTTTCCCCGGAGTAAGAGTTTCTCATGGTGTCTCCCTCTCTGATTTCTTCCCCATTCGGTTTTCCCTCCCTTCCCCTATGATCCTCTGCACCGTTTCTTATATTCCACGCATGTTCATAGCAACAATGTCCACAATAGCCAAGCTGTGGCAGGAGCTTCCTGTTAACTGTCACCCACATCACAGCTCTTCAGATTTCTGGGGACGGTTCTGAAGCCCGTAGCACATGTGCTGGCACCAGGCCCACACAGCCTCCCAGTCCCAGTGTGGCTCTCTGAGTCTGGGGGCTCCCTCGGAAGCCTTGGGTAGACCCCTGAGCACAGCCCTCAGTCAGGCCCGGGATCCCTCACCCCTTGGGTGGGATCACTGAGATGTGTGCTCTCCACCAGTTCCAAGTTTCCCCAAAGCTTGCAGCCCAGTTCCCCACAGTGGGAGCCGGCGGGATAACACACCCTTTCCCAGCTGCCTTTCCCCACTCCCCTTCCAGGGTTTTCTGTACTTCCCAAATAAAACACATGCCCCACTCCTCGTCTCGGGGTCTGTTTCTGGGGAAGACAACTAAGGCAATGCCCTACTTAAGTTCTCTTCCCCGAGCCAGATATTCCTCTTCTCCTGTTCCTCATGCAGCACTGTTTCCAGACCTGTCACCACCCTGGCCACGTTCTCACTGGTCATCTCGCTTGCAAAGATCTCTCTGGCAAGGTGGTGCCTGGGACAGGACACAATGCTGCCAGCACATTTGCCCAACGCACTGCATGTCCTGGGGTTTCTCTTGACCTGGGCACCCCCCACCTCTTCTTAGCCTCAAAATTGCATTTGCTTTTTCATGATATTGTATCTTATAATCTCCTTGTTAATGCAAAACTCCTAGTCTTCTGACTTCAACTCCTAATGCATCAGATTTATTTTACTTTGGACTGGGTAAACATGCTCTCTGTGTCTTCATCCAAACATTTGATGTAATTGTGAGAGAGGACGGGCTCAGAGACATGACCCAGCTGCATATTACTAGAGGCCTTAGGTTGGCCACAATTCATTAATCCCGTCCTGTGGGAACAGTTGACCAGCCCATGACACATGCATCAAACTGATAGCATCAGAGTCACATTTTCTGTATTAGATCCACAGCTATCACAAGAGACTTGACAAAGGCTCTACTGAAAGCCAGGCCCATTTGTCTGGAAGACTAGAATAGATCCCAGGATCTATTTCATCATGCCCCTTTGTCCTGTCCCCTTCCCCTGCCACGTGGTGTCATTTCACTCAAGCCGGGCCAATGTGAAAAACATGTCTCCTCTTTTGGGTTCCAAGGTTCTGGCATGTTTCTGCAGATGCTTTCTGGTAGGACAGTCACTGCTAACAGAGGAGCGGCCTCAGAGGCTGGAGAGCAGGGGTCAGCAAACTTTTTCAGCAAAGGGACAGAGAGGAAATATTTCAGGCACTGCAGGTCAACAATCTCTGTCACAACTACTCGAGTCTGCTGTTCTCATACAAAAGCAGTCGTAGAGGATAGACAAAGGGCATGGCTGTCTCCCAATAAAACTTTGTCTTTGGGCACGGAAATTTAAATTTCCTATCATGTTCACATGTTGAAAAATACAATCCCTTTTGTTGTTTTTGGTTTTTTCCCCCCCAACCATTTAAAAGATCCATTCTTAGCTCACAGAACATACAAAAAGAGCTGGAGAGCCAGATTCAGCCCGCGGCCATAGTTTGCTGCCCGGCGGTAGAGATGGAGAAAAAGCTCGAGTTCCACTAATGCTCAGAGTCCCATACTTCCAGCTGTGGGATCTGGGGCAAGCCCTTTAGCCTCTGACTCCACTCAGCTCCCAGAAGGGATACTAGAGGGACTCGGCGAAGACGAGCGTGTGTTCAGGAGTGCATATGCACAGCCATGAGGTACATCTCCAGCCTGAGACCCCGGGCTGGCTCTCACTCAGCAAACCCCGCATTTCTAAATGCTCAGACCAGAGGCTTGTAATTTATTTTAGAATTTGGCTGGCAATATACATCCAGTATGCTCCCTGTATGAAAAGCTGAATACTAGCCTGCAAGCCCCTGAGTCTTTCTTGCTCTCTGTGATCTCTCTACGATCCACACAGGGGTCCAGCATCTCCAGGAAGTTCCAGCAGCCTGAGCTGAACTGGTCTCCGCTTTCAGCCTTGTCCATTTAAAGGTGCTCACATCTCTTGTCTCCAGTCTCCGATCTCTCTTATACATTCAAGTTTTATCTACTCCAGGTTGGAAATATTTCTCCTTGGTAAAGAGAGAAGACAAGTGATGTGTGCTCTGCTATACTCCGTGCCCCACCTGCCTGCTGCATGCTAATTGTTACTGTCCCCACCATGGTCTCTAGGTGGCTCTACAGCCATTTCCCACCTTAGCCTTCCTGGGATTCACCCTACACTATGGCAGTGTTCTCAAATTTGCCCTTGGCCATATGCTCCCTGGGATGGTTACTTATGCTTCAACTTGGTTAAGCTACAGGGCCCAGTTGTTTGGTCAAATACCAGTCTTGATGTCACCAGGAAGGTGGGTTTCTTTAGATGAAATTAACATTTAGGTCAGTAAATTAACATTTAGGTCAGACTTTGAGTAAAGCAGATTTGCTTCCATGATGTATGTGGGACTCATCTAATCAGTTGAAGGCGTCAAGAACAAAGACTGAGGTTTCCCAAAGTAGAAGGAGTTCTCAAGACTGCAGCCTAAGAACCCAGCCTGAGTTTCCAACCTGGAGCTCTGCAGAATTTGGACTCAAGATGGCAAAATCAACTCTTACCCGAACCTCCAATCTGGCAGCTTGCATTATGGATTTCAGGACTTTGATGTGAGCCAATTCCTTAAAAAAAAAAAAAAAAAAAAGTGTGAGTATGTGTCCATCCCATTGGTTCTGTCTCTTTGGAGAAGGCTGCCTAACACACTCCACCCCTCTTTGGTGTGGCTGAAGTGGTTTCTTTATGAGTCTTTTTCACCTCTTTCTTTTGGAAAGCCTCCTGTCCCTGTAACCAGGATTATCTTTAAGGCTTTGGGGGAGTAAGAATCACCCCTCCACTTTGCGACCCTTTTGGGGTCATGCGGGGATGATGTTACCCATTCCACTCTCAGCTTCTCTTCCCTCGTAGACTGATTCCACGGGGGCCACAGTCTTCCAGGGACTTGTCTTCTCCTACCCCAGATCGATTCCTTCAGGTCCCAATTAACCAGTTTTCCTCTTTGCTTTCTCTCCCTTTGGAGATGAAATTGTCAGCAAGGCAAGACAAGACGTTATCTGTTTTTAGCTGCCTGAGACTCAGGCTGATGGCCAGATGGTTGAAGTCTTCCTTCACTCCTGGATCCTGCCTTCATGCCAGCTTTGTGTTAGGTCTGTAAAAAGTACTATCCATACACTCCTAAAATAGGCCTCCTGTTGCCCTCTCCACCAGCACCCTCCTTCCCTGTTGGGATTTGCACTCCAGTGAAAACTTGCTATACTCCCCTTCCCCTTCTATGGTTTCCAGTTCTACTACTATGAAACATATTATATGATACTCCTTCTTATTAATACATTCCATTGCTGAATCCCAGAATCAGAGAATCTCAGGGTGAGAAGGGGGCTTACAGGTCACTGGAACCTACGACCACATTTTCTCTCTAAAACTCCGTCGAGAGGTTTAAACACCTTCAGTGGCTAGAAATTCACTTTCTGCCACCATGGGTGGCCCTTTCCATCTTTTTCTTTTTCTTTCTTTCTTTCTTTCTTTCTTTCTTTCTTTCTTTCTTTCTTTTACAGCTTTATCTTGCCAGGGCGTGGCAGTGATGGCATAGCTACGGAAGTGTGAGGGAGGGCAGGCAGGGTGCTCACAACTAGAACGATTAAGCCAGGTTTTCCAAAATGAGTGTTTTCAAACCCAAAAATGAATAGAGAAGGGAATAAAAGAATAGAGGGTTTTTATATGCTTCTCCCATAACAAAATCTGGCCAGGTTTCTACCTGGCAACATCTATGAAATTTACATTCTGTCTTTGTGACATTTTTTCCCACTTTGTCACTCATTCCCTATTTACCGATATCTCTGAGGTCCTACAGATTTTTCCTGGCCCTTTGCACCATTTATTCAAATGTAAGAATATGGGAGAAGAATTTAGCAAGGATGGTACCATCATATAAAATCTAAGGAAGGGAGAAAAAGCTGCAACGAATGGACAGATTTTACCAAATCAAAATTAAAATGTTATTTGAAAAACAAAAACTATAGTAAAATAGAGAAGATATAGTGCTCAAAGTGTTTGTATGTCTTACACAAAAAGATCTGTAACACATTTATAAGAAAAACACAAGCACTTTATAGAAAAACTAGGTAGGGGATACAAACAGAAGAGGAAATTTAAATGGCCAAAAAACAAATGAGAAGATGCTTAGATTCAGATAAAAAAGATAATCAGCAAAATGCATGTTCAGGAAAATATCACTTTGCACACATAGGTCTGGCAAATGCTTTTTTGAAAATGATAACATCCAGTAATGGCATGGTTATAGAGAAGTGGAGCTGGAAATATAAACTGGTAATTTTGGATTTTTTTCAGATGTTAATTTTGCAATACTTATGAAGATCAGAATGTAGATGAATTCTGCTCCAGACACCCCCACTTAGAAAACTGTATTCAACACAAAGATCTGTACACATATGTAAAAAGATGTAAAAATGTTTAATTGTGGCATTGTAACTATATTGATTATATTAATGATATCTGAAATAAGTAAATAACCAATAAGGGAGAAATAGAAAAATTATGCCATATTCATACACTGGATGCTATGCAGAAGTTAAAAGAACAAAGATCGATATCCAATGATCTGGAAAGAAGGTTGCCTATATTTTACTAAAAACAAAACAAAAACAGTTGCAGACCAAACGTACTGATTGATTCTACTGAAGACACATCTGCACAGACACAGACATAGATATATCTGCATTACGTGGAGAAAGTCAAGAAGAACCCGCCCTGTTTAAGCTGTGTTCACACTGGATGGCCCAGGCAAAGGCAGGAGAACTCTCCCGTCTAACTTTATGTAATCACACCTACCATCTCAGATTTGGGATTATAGGACATTTTAATTTTTTATGTTTTCCTACACTGTTCAAATAAATGTTTAAAAAAATGTCTTACCACAGCATCTGGCATAACACAAGTGTTCAAAGAGAATAGCCATTATTTTGGTAATTACTATGTACTGTGCCTAGTACCATTCTTCTGTACCATTCGTGTAGGCAGATGTTGTTTTCCAGACATTCCTCTCTTCTCAGAAGCAGAGGTAAATTTCCCATCTATCTCTCAGCCTCTGACTTAAAATGTTGTTTCCACTTCTCTCTCTCCCACCACCCATATAGTTGGTATCATTTCTTTTCCATGTGTCAGAAGAAATGGGAAATAATTGGTGGGATCAGTGACCTTGGTAGGGTCTTCATGTCAGGTCGGAGACATCCTTTAGGAAGACAGCTGCCCCCCAGACAGGCCATGTTAACACGATCCAAGGCCGCTTTGAAGCCTTAGGACAGCCAACCACTCACCAGTTTGGAGTCTTGCTTCTGAGGTGTCACTGGGCAGTAAGGTGATCAATACATTCCAGCTTGCCAAGACTTTCTCCAATTAAGCACTAGAAGTTCCACACTCTGGGCATCCCTTCAGTCTCATGCAAACTGGGGTAGTTGCTCATCCTTTTGGACACCTATTACTTCTGACTGTTAAGCATTGGGGGTGGGTACAAAGATGAACAAGATACCCTCTCAAACTGGCGGGTGGCCTTGCAATGCTAATGAGGGCAGCCTGGGGAACAACCAACCCTACTCTGATGGAATTCATCTAGCGGAGGCATGGGCAGCATGCCCTACGACAGAAGCCGCAGGGAGACTAACTGCCTTCTGAGATCGGACTCAGTGTTCTCCACACTATGGGAGGATTCTCATGCTGGTGGCACAATTCCAAAGGTTCAGATTCTCTTTCCCTGGTCTGCCCTATGCCATGTTCTTGCCCCCTTCTGGGGCCCTCTTCCATGGCACCTCCAGACTCTTGGAGAATGGCTCCTCCAGTCAAGCCAGCCACTGCCAGGGGATGAAGAAAAATAAAGGTCAGGACCTGAGGGCTGCTGGAATAGTCCCACATTTCTGGGTCTCTTTCTGAACTAAGTGCTTTCAAGGACTACCCTAATGATGCTGCCTTAGTAAATTGGCTCCTGAGCTCCAGGATTTCAGCTGGCCCAGCCACTCCATACCCTTTCTTCCCTGGGAGTTAATTCATTTGCTCTACTTCCCAGGACTTAAGGTTGAGTTTCTTTACGTAAGCACAGTCATAGCTCTCACCCAATCCTTGGAGAAACTTCCTCTGTGTTCGTTGCCCCTCTCTCTGGCCTTCCTCATTAGCAGGGGTTTTCAGCTCTGCTTTCTCATTGCAGTCACATGGAGAGTGTTTTAAATACACCAACGCTGCTCCCCCTCCCCCGCCAGAACAATTAAATTTGAATCTCAGGAGAGGGGCCCAGTCATTGGTGTGGCTTAAAAGACCCCCACCAAATGACTCTAATATTCAGTCAGGGCTGAACCTACTGGCCTAAAGGGTAAACCATCCCAGATGTGGTACATTTCATGCCATCGGGTAATGGTTAGGCACCTTAGCCCCTCCTACCTAGTAACTAGATATCTTTGAATCAATTAAATAGAGCTCTTTTATCAGTTAGTTTAGCCATACTATCTGGAGGTAGAAGTATCACACATTTACAACATGTAGAGAGAAACATACATAACCCTACAGACAGAAACAAACAGAGATGTCACACACTCCATTCTCAAGTTCTAGTGATGAATCAGGTAAAATAATACAAAGAACACTAGTTACAAAAAAAGTTAGATCCAAATTGTGCTTCTGGCAGATGGCATAAATTAAGGTGGCCTGTTCAGTGACTACAGCTTTTTACTAGTATTTGTGGAGAAGACATTTAAGATTCTGCATTCACCAAAGCTCCAAATCACCTTTTCCCCGTTTTGTTGTCCTTCTGATAACAATGTCCTCCCTGAAATTCACATTCCAAAGAGGTGACCCAGACAGGCGTTCCTGGAGAAGGCCAGATAGAACACTTACATCTCAAAGGCATGCGGAAAGAATGCAAGTTGCTTCAGCTACAAATTTCGTTTCTTAAGGCCAGAATTCCTACAAGACTTACAAGCCTTTTGAGATAAATAGGGAAATTTCTGGGATTGGCAAAAAGGATAGGCAGACTTTGAATTGTTTCTAGAGCTGCATTTCTGGTTTTGCAAAGATTTGTAAGATTAAGGACAGCTGCTTTTCATTCCTCAAAGAATTGGGTTGCAGCTTAAATTCTATCAAGGAGCTGATCTGCCTATCAAACCACATTATTTCTATGTTCTGGATTTAGAGCTGTGTGTCTTCGGAATGTCTTAGTAAGCCTTTTCAAAAAGGCTTCAGAAGGTGTCCTCTCTCACCCCCTGGATACATTTAGCTTAGGGAAGAAAAACATTTCTACCAGGCTCTGAATATCAGCTTCCAAGCTGGCTGACTTCTGACCACAGAGGTACTTAAAAAAATCCTTTCTCGGGCTAAAACCTGAGACAAACAGTAAATGTTCCTGGAAATATTAAATAACCTGCCCTGGATATAAGAGGGAAGCCCAAAGAGGGTATAGATATTACCCTCCCAAGATCCAGAGCCACTCCCAAAGTAACCAGAAAAAAGCAAGACTTTGACAATTCCCCTGAGGTCTGGCAACATTTGGTAGGAACCCAGCCACAAATGGAGTTCTGTCCACACATGGATTGCCACAAATGGGGTGCAAACCACATTTCTGTCCGGTCATATTTTGGGGCCCCCAATTTGACCCCCAACTTGACCAAAGCCAAATTATCAGTACACAAAACAACACAAACAAGAAGGTAATGACTGTCCCTATAGCCAATGGGTCTGGATTTGAAAAAGAAGGTATCACATGAAATTTTATTTTCCTCTGTTGACTGGGCACTACAGGTAGAAATTCTGGTAAGAACTCTCACCCTTCACTGGCAACGGATCCCATCTGTAGGCTCTGTTAGATGCCAGAACTTGGTAAGGTTGTCCTTTAATTTTAATTTTCATTTCCCTTAGCTGTTTAAGGGACTAACATAGAAGTTTACCAGAAAACCCCTCAGAGTCCCATCCATCCTAGATGGGTCTGTATGGGAGGACTCCTTCAAAGGTATATATGGGGGACATCTATAAGGTTATTAACTCGGTAGACTTTTGTGTATCGTTGTGTGGGCTCTTTAGAATGGAAAGACAGTTTAGACAGAGGATAACTGGAAAGCGTGTGTAGGGAAAAGAGGACAGAGGGGAGCAGTAGGGGTCATGGAAGCCTCATAGTCTTTTGTTTTAGATGCCTGTGTGTCTTTAATTTTTCATTAGATTTTGCAATGAATCTTTTTTTAAAAAAAAGCTATTCTGAAATCTTGAAGCCTTTTGGAAGCTTTAAATACCAATTAATATAGGTATCCCATTCTGCCTGTTTAACTCAAGAACCTTGCTTTCAAGAGCATGTCTTAAATGAATGATCTTGTCTAATTGGAGCATTCCCCATAATGGTCATTGTACTTTAGGCCGTTTTAAGATTTCGTCTTTTTCAATATAACAAAATAAAAATTATTTTAAAAAATAGCAATGGCTTAGTAGGATTTCCCATCTCCTGTTTTCTAATATATTGAAAATTTAGCATGGAAAATTTCACCTAAAAACAGGGCTAGAGTAACCTTTGTATGGTCAAAACATAATCCAATAAATCTAATATAAAATAAAAAAAAGATTTTGTCTCTTTCTAGACACTTTTTGCTTCCAGCGCCACAGTTCTTAGACATAAAATAAGTAGGTATGAGAGAAAATAGCATACCCAACTCTTTAGGATTCAAGGATGACATTTCTTTCAACAAGCCTTGGGTACCTTGCAGCCAAATAATACTTAAGGGGGATGTACCACTGGGTTGGGGATTGTGTGCTGTTTTACTGTCTACCTTGCACCATGGACATTTTCATGAGGTTGGTGGGTGACCTAGTGTCATTCTAACCCAACCCATGACGAATTTTTATAGGCGGAAGGAGAGGACAAGAAGTTTTACCAGCAAAGAGTAGACTGGTTGTGGTAAGGTCACTTCCTTCTGGAGAGTTTCAGGAGACTCTCAGGAATAATACGTCACTAGTGCAGACCAGGTAATCGGAGACTGACTGGTTTCACATTCCATTCCACCATTTTGGGCCTATTGTCTCTTTTTAACATTCTTTAGTTTGAATGAGCATCTAATCATTTCCTGGCAGGTGGTCTTGATGGGGGAGGGACAATGAGGACCCCACCTGTCTTAGGGAGGGAGCATCCAAACCAGGGGAAAGGGGGGGGAAGAACTGAAGCCCAGCTGTGCTGACGTCATAGATTTGGCTCAACGATGTCGTTCACACTGATTTGTTTGCTACTTTTTTGGGTCACCTTCCCTCCCTGGATCTTTCATTCTTGAAGGTAATCATATCACTGTCCCCTCTTTAACCCAAGGCAGGGAAGATGATAAGAATTAATGCCCTTTTTAAGGAGAATTATCAGTAGAGCTATGTGGGGCGGCGGGGGGGGGGGGGGGG